>NW_009952251.1:2626828-2664415 GCF_000747805.2 Chaetura pelagica
TTAAACGCTTTAAAAAAATAGTTTAGAGTTATTGACATCTGTGACAAGTGCGACAGCTCTGCCTCCCTTCACAGCCTTCCGTTCTCATCTCCAGTGTCCTTCTCCTGGATTGCCTCCAGGCACCGTTTTGACTTGGCATCCGTGTGCCCACTTCCAGCTTTGCTCAGTCCACACGACAGGCACGCCAGCTGGATCTGCTTCATGTTCTCCAGAGCTTCATTCTTGGCATTCTTCAGGAGATCTCCTTGGCCCTGAGGATGCACAGACAGACACGCAGGAGAGAGTCAGGGATGGCACACATGGCTTGAGACTGGAAGCAGCAATTCTGCTCTCGTGTCTCTAATATATTGTTTGATGCTGTGGAACAGGTCCCAGGTCCTGTCTCAAATCCCCTCTGCCTCCTGAAAACCAGCCCCAGGGGAAGGGACTGAAGCCCCTTTTGCAGCCTGGTACCCAGCTCAGCAGCCGGCACTGTGGGGAAGGTGAGTGAGACAGGTGCCAGACTCCCCCCATGGCAATGGCCTCATGTCCCCAGCTGGGGGTTGCCTGTAACCTCTGAGACCATGGTTACCCACCCTTCCTTGCACCTGGATTTGCAGGCCCTCCTTTAACAGGGGTGGGCCAAACCGTGAACTTTTAAGAGGCGCAGCAGCCCTACAGTGCCACACTGTATCCCTTCTGAACCAAGTGAACGGGAATAAGAGACTCCAGGAGCAAAAGCCTCCTTCAGTGTTTTCTCAGAGCCTGTAAAGGTGAAGCGACTAACAGGATGTCAATCCAATTTGTAACTATCAAGAAAAATGTGTTACATGAAATTTCTATTAAGGAGTTGGTGTTGAGAAATGTCAAAATGAATATTTATGTAATATTGGTATCTCAAGTGCTGCAAAGCAACAAGATTCTGATGCTGGAGGATACAAATAAATAAAACCCAGGAGGTGCATCTGGTTATTAAAATTCAGCATCACTAAGAACTGAGCTGCTCTTCTCCTAATGTCACCCGAAGTACAGCTTGAAGTACATCACCTGCTGCAGCTGGTTATATGCATATGCAGAAGGAATACCTCTGCTCACTGAAATGTCACATTCACATCCCTGCAACCTAACCTGTCCTCTGCAAACCGCAGATGCTGCACAGGATCTCAGAGGAAACAACAGATATTACATCAGAACCTGGGGCACACAGGAAAGGCAAATGATCACCAACTCCTTCAGTTTTGAAAACAAACCAGATGTGCTGGAGGAGTCACAGCAGGACACCTTCCAGCAGTGGGAGCAGCTCTCTGCTCTTGCTTTACCCAGAGCCAAGAGGAAGGATTTATCCCACACCAATGAGCACAGTTCTCTTTTTGCCAGTGCCTGGCACTGCACTTGCACTGCCTGAGCCCCTATAAACAATGTTGACAAGGAAGAAACAATGATGCCTTGCAAGTCCTGCTGCACTGATAAACACCACGTGGGAAACCACATCAACCAGGGTCGGCAGCCAGCACCCCTGATTGCCTCATCTCCTGGTGGCATGGATTTGTCCCTGCTGAGCAATGCAAATCACTATCCAGATGCTGGGGATCCAGCTCAGTGTGAGAATAACAGAAAGCCCTGGGACTGCCTGAGTAGCTCTGTGCTATTTGTTGTGAAGCTGTGTTGAAGAGATTTGTATCTTGGCAGCATGAGGCTTATGGGAAGACACAGAAAAATAATCTTGAGATCCAGTGAACAGACATGGTTTGAAAAACAAAACAAGAATAATTTACACAGCACATATTTGACAGAAATGTGATCTTGCTTTTAGGACAGAGACTGATCTTATGGCTGAAGGCAGCAGGCAGGAATCCAGGAGCCCCATGGCTGCCTCAAGCACCTGGCGTGCCCCAGTCTCCCTGTCTGCACACAGCACAGGAATCATGTTGGACCATATCAACAGGGACAACACACCATGGCAGAGGCACAGAGATCCAACATCAGTATCATTAATGACATGATATTGTTAGCAAAAAGGGTGGAAGCTTCTTCACTGCACAAATGCAGTTTCAAATAACTTGGTTTTTGGGTAAAAGAGATCCAGCTGCAGTGGGGCTGCTCTTTTTTTCTCACCATGCACAGGGGACTGAAGACACTAAAGGCTGCAGCAACATGCAGACAAAGTCAGTGTGATGACGCTTTGCAGCCTTAACTTCTCTAAGTCAAACCCTGGCACTAGGTATTCATGCACAAGAACAGAAAAACCCCTTTCGCACAAGGAACAACTCAAAACAGCTGTCCCTACAGCACCAAGAACAACTAAGCCCATAACTTGGGAAAGCCAGAGCAGACAAGGAAAAACAACTATGAAGGCCCAGCACCCTCAAGAACCTGTCATCCCATAATTTGAGGTGTCTGAGGAAAGACTTCTAGGAGCTTGTCTTCTGCTGTGGCATGGCTGGTGTTTCCCTGGGCAGCAGCAACAACCACGCATGCTGAGCACAGAGGAGGATTTCCTGTCATGCAGCAACACCAGATAGATGCAACTTCATGAGCTGACACAATAAGCTTCAGTTGATTCTGTGTCACCTTCTTTATGTCCTCTTCCTTATGAGAGTGAGAGCAAAGTATGGAATCTTTCTGAGGGTGTCTGCCTAGAGACTCTCTAAGACACTTATTTAAGAGAAGCTCCTTGGGATTTGAGACTCCCCTGCTTGGAGGACGACAGCCAGAGTCCACCCTGCCAAGACTCATATCTGAATTCCTCAGAAGCCAAGGGACTTCACACCCTGTGTGAAGGTGCTGAGTTATCAGCTCTCCCTTATGTATATTCTGATTTTACATTTAAGTAACCAGGCAATTGAGATTACAGTTTTCATCCTAGGCAAGGCATGACATGTCCCTGGGTTCCAAGAAGAAAAATGCTCCTCCTGAGCATACTAGCAATATTTTGAAGACTTTCTTATTTTACAGGGATCTAAAAACAGAGAAGAACTTACCAAAATAGTGCAATTCCATTCACGTACAGACCAATTGATTTATGTCTTAGTCTTCTTGTATTTTTTTATTTTTAAACAGCTGGTTAATTTGAGCAAGCTGAAGGAGCAAAAATGATTTTTGAATCATCTGTCATAAGAAAATTAATGACAATCCAGCCCCTTCTGACAGAGCTGTCATAATTCTAGACACACCATAAAAAAATAATCTGTGGGCATGCTCTGTTTGAAAAGCCATCTGTTTGCTCTGAAAAACTGGCTATGAGCAAAATCCACTTTAAAAAATTGTCAGCAAAATTGTGTCAACACCTTAACAAACTAAATCCTGGATAGAAGATGGAGTAAACTTTAATGCTTGAATCAGCCTTCGTAAATCAGTCATTGTGATCATCTCCCTGCACAGAACAATCCTCTTTGCCCTTACAAACAAAGCATCTCTCTTCCAGACAAAGAGAGATCATGATGGTCCACTTCAGCATCCATCTATCTTCTGCCTTCTGCTATTGATGTTATCAGCCTTCTTGAATATTAGTGAGAAAGGTTAAACTCAGCATTTGGAAGAACACTAAATTAAGCCAGAAGAGATTAGTTGAGTGTTCTACTTGAAAAACTAACCCAGGGGCCCATTTTTGTTTAGTTAGGAAATGTTAAATATCAGATTTCATACACCTAACTAGAACTAACTGTGGAGCCTCAGTACTAATTAATATTACAGTACAAATAATGCTGCCTGTCAACCAAGTGTAAGATTATAAACCTTTACTTTGACAGGTTAATGCTACTTAGAAAACAGGGATAATCTGACAGGGCTTTAAATATTCAGTTTAAGCAACAACATATGAAAGGCTTTAAGAAGCATAAGTAGTTCTAGAGCCTTCTTGAATATTAGTGAGAAAGGTTAAACTCAGCATTTGGAAGAACACTAAATTAAGCCAGAAGAGATTAGTTGAGTGTTCTACTTGAAAAACTAACCCAGGGGCCCATTTTTGTTTAGTTAGGAAATGTTAAATATCAGATTTCATACACCTAACTAGAACTAACTGTGGAGCCTCAGTACTAATTAATATTACAGTACAAATAATGCTGCCTGTCAACCAAGTGTAAGATTATAAACCTTTACTTTGACAGGTTAATGCTACTTAGAAAACAGGGATAATCTGACAGGGCTTTAAATATTCAGTTTAAGCAACAACATATGAAAGGCTTTAAGAAGCATAAGTAGTTCTAGATTGCAACAGCCACAGAAGGGACAAATTCCATATGCTGAGTTTTTATTTTTGGTTGTTTTTTTTGCCAAATCAAACTCCTAAACTTTTATGAGTCATGATGACAGCTCATTGTATTCAACAATAATCAGACTCTAAGGTTGAGGAAATGAGAGAAGGAGGTGGGTTAGGCAAATGGCATAATTCTGTGTTCATTCCAAAATATTGTGGGAGGGTTTTTTATATGTTGCATATATATTTCTACATAAATACAAATATATATAGATACATTAATATACATAAATAATTACTATTTCTATTTCTATACTTTCTAGGAAACACCCTGCAACACATAGGCCATGATATCCTGCTAGTTCTGGGTACCCACCAGTACTGGGGACCCCGACTACTACACAGGCAGGACGTGAAGTCCCCTGTGCTGGCAGCTGCCCACACCAGCATCGGGGCTGCAGGAGAACCCTGAAGGCCTGTACAGAAGTGAAGTGCACCAACAGGCTGCCCCACACAAATGCCTTGCTTTACTCGTAGTGAAGTTGAAAATCCCATGCTGAGCAATAGGGCCTTCCTGGAGTTCAAAACAGCTCATGTTTTCAGGGAGGCTGAAACAGTGGCTGCAAAGGCCCTTTTGTAATCTGCTGCTTTGTAAAGCAGACAGTTGCTTATCTCCTGGCAGACACATTCTCTGACAGCACATTATGGGAGCTTTCCTCTCCACTCCTCAGGGGCTGGGTAAACAAACAATAAATAACAGAGGTCTTACTGCCCGTGCCACATCACACTCATGGTATTACTGTTATTTAAAAACTTTTTTCAAAGAAACAAGCTCTTACAGTATTATTTAATCACAAAGTAAAATCTCCAGTGACCACCAGTTGTTGATTGTAAAAGCCAGACAGGGCCAAATATAACTTCAAACACTGTGTAGCTCCACATTTCAGAGGTAACACAGGTAAGGTAAAGGCACCAACAGTCTTTGCCAAGGGCCCTCAAAAGCAGAAGTGCTGGAGAGATGCTGTGATACTCTGTGAGTGTGTGGCAATTACTGCAAGGGGTGCATTTTTAAAGTGTCATAGTGAGACTTTAATTTTGTCTAATATGAATAAGGAGGCACATGATTAAATGATGGCACATGGCTTTGAAAATGTAATCCTGAGGAGGAAATAATTAATGAAATTATTAGACTGCTACGTTAAACTTATTACAAGAAGTGATTATTTTCCATGCCTCCTTCAAAGTTAAATGTGGGAACAATTTATGTGAATTTGATTACGCTACATCCACACTTCAAAACAGAGTACCCCAAAACCATACAAAGTATTTCTCAATCACTGCAGATTTCTAAAACCCACCCTTTTCATTATTACTGTGTATAGTCTGTCAAGAACTTTGCTTTATTCTCTATTGTAGAGATCACAGTGCACATGTTGGCATGAAAAATTACTGTACACTAAGATTGTACACGAAGCGTACAATCACTTCTCACACACTGAAAAAGAAAGCATTGTAAAAATTAGTTACCCTACAGGAAAAGCAGGGGCCAAACATTACTTGCCAATTTACTTTCAGCCCTGGCATAGCAGAAATCAACTTCCTTCCAGGAAAATAAAAAAGCCACAAATACAAAAGATGGCACAAGAACTGCCAGTGGTGTATCACTTAAGGTGTGGGGTTTGGAGGTAGCTTCCCACATACCAATTCTGAACAAAATACAAGAGCTTGTTCCTACCTGGCTGAAAGCAGCCACAGCTTTGCTACCATGTAAATGAGGTGAACCAACCAAGTCCTCACTGGGGCCTGAGTCACTGTGCTTCTCAGTATTGGCTAGTAATTAGCTCAAACATCAAACTGAGCATCTCATTTTGGTGTATCAGTGTGTTACTGACAACCTTCTCTCCCATTTCCTAAAGCAGTAGCAAAAATTTGCAAGAAGGAAACAGATGAAAATTAATTATATCACATAGAGAACATATCTAAAATGTAAGAAATTTAAATAGCCATCCAGGGAAAGGCAGCCATCATTATATGAAGCATTAAATCTCTCTAAGTAAGAGCAGGAAATAGAAATTATTGTGAAACAGATTGCTGTGTGTAGCTTTGACACAGGGTTATGTGATAAAAACAAGGTGAACATGAGTTTTCAGTTGAGCATTAAAATTGAATCAAAGGTTGTGCCAAGCAGCGAGGTCAGAAGCTCTAGGGCTGACCTGCTCAACACATCACAGCCAGCAGCTGGGACACCCAGCACAGCAAGGATGAGGAAGCAGACAGAGGGGAGGAGTAGGAAGAGTTAACAGGAACAATTTCCTAGTATTTCTGTATCTAACCCATATTACCCTCACTTCATCCTTTCTTCATTTGTTTCATGAACCAGTCATACAGATGCTGGCTCCAGGCTTTCCTGCCTGTCTCTTGTTACACAATAGGCTGAGCAGGTTCAGAGACCTGAAAGAAACTCAAGCTCATTTCCCCAGGAAAAACACCAGGAGATCAGAACCAGCCTCGTTACATTGTGTATCCCAACTGTTTTACTTCTTATGCAGGGGAAAAAAATTCCTGTTAAGAGTCAGAAACAAAACCACACCTGCAAGCAGCAGTGGCAGCCTCGAGGGCACCCAACTTGCCATGATGCAGAGCTCTAAGGCAACTCATTTTGGCCAGCAGCCTCCTGCCCAGCAAGCACCTTTCTTAAGGACAACTGCTGGGTGAACAGCCAGGTAATAACCATCTCCCCAGATACCACTCACAAAGCAGGGTCTCCTTTCCTGTGCAGTCAGCACTAAGAGCAAAGAACCCCAGAATTACACCAAGTGGTTGATAAAATTTACACAGCAACTCCAAAGCAGCCTGGTCAGAAGCAACTGGTACAAAAGCAGAAGGGGCTCTCAGTAGTTCAAGGAAAAAAGAGAGACAGGAATCTGGATTCCTGTCTCTCCAGAGCTCATTTGGCTTGCCCTGAACACTCAGCAGGTTCCAGTACATTAATCCAGTCCTCTTTGAGCACAGATCTCTGCAGCCATAGTAGCTGTTCCGATACCATAGCAAAGGAACACATAAGAGGTTAATAAAAATGAATAAATCATTACAATAGTAGGAACTGGAATGGTCCTAACTTGTAATACAGACCAAATCTTCACTTTTGGTTCTATTGTGATTCCTCATGGTGGCCAGGGGCTGGACTACTTGGTTAACACACCCAATGGTTTTGTGACTGCAGATGAGTACTCTGAAGCAGGGACAGAGCCTGACACTAAAATTGTAAATGTGGAGTATTAAGAACATCCAGGTTACCTGAAAACCATATCCATCTGATTTTGGCTACTTATATTTAAAATCCTCAACTAGACCAAACTAGCACATCCTGTGCACACCCCAAAACTGTAAAACTGATTTCATTTGCCAATGGGTCTCACCCCAAAGGTCTGCATTAGAGAGGATGATAAAACAGGGATCTACACAGATGTTCTGCATTAGCCTGGCTAGTTTTCTAGGAGGGCAGTGACAGTTCATTGTGCAGCCAATAGGTCAATCCCAGAGCACAAGGCAGTGATGTGAGCGGCTGGGAAGAGGGAACATCATCTGCCTCTGCCAGTATTGGCACTCCCTTTAAAAATGCCCACAGTATTTTTCACCTCTTTTTCCAGCTGTTGGAAAGGCACAGCTAAAATCTAAATGGTTGTGCTGGATACTGAGAGACAGCCCCCTTGACACCTCACTAGGCAAGGCTCCCGGTTTATTATAAAACCGCCAGCCCACCACTTGTATATTCTGAAGTCATGTGACACAGCCAAACACGGACCTTGAGGGCAGCCTGAGAGCTGGAAATTAACAAAACACTTCTGTTGTACAAGCAGAACTTCAAAAATAGTAATGCAATTAGCAAAGAAGCAAATACTCAGAAAAACTTCTGATTCTGCTTCTGGCCCTGCCAGCACGAGTGCATCGCTGCCTTGTACAGCCATGGCAGCTTTGGAAAGAGGGTATTTGTTGTTCTCTTACAGGATTTGCCTAACGAAATAAAGGCAAAAGGACATACATGGCCAGTTGACTATCTGAAGCACAGTCAAGTGCCCTCCCAAACCCTATTGGCCCTGGACCAAAGCCTGAGAAGGAATTCATGTTGAGCATTTGCCTGAATGTCTAAGAGGCAAAGCACTCACGCTGTAGCATTCCCTATTGATCTTTTAACAGAGCTCTCCACTGAAATCCACAGGGTCTTGCAAATCAGCTGCACTGTATGGCTACTAATCTATTCCTTCAAGCAGGCATTTTATGTAAAAGTGGGTTGTTGTTTTTTTTTTTTAATTGTCTCTTAGTTCTCTCATCTGGGCATTTAAATTAAATTAGCTTCTATCAGGCTGTCAAAAGCAGTGAATGTGAACACTGACTGCCTATAACTGTGTTGCAGCAGGAATTTGCTTTCAGAAAAAATGCCATTAATTTGATGTAGCCATGTGCTGAGCAGTTAAGCTGCTTGTGTGTCTCTCTCAGGCACTACATCTAGCAGACAGTTTGCAAGCACAGCCACAAACATACGGACTCTTGCTGTCAACCCCTCCACACTAGGAGCCTGCCTTTTTTCTGGTGTTAAGTTTGCAATCAAAGGGTTGGCTGGGAGCCCAGGACTGCACAATCAATACTATGTAAACCCCACATTATTGAAGAAATTGGGGCATTATTTGTTTGATACATGAGATGGAAATCAGAAATAAATGCCTGGACATACAGCTTTGAGTCCTCCTTTGGTCACAAAACCCAATTCCCCACACATACCAGCACCATCTGGTAACTCCAGTGAAGTCCAGAGAGTCCCAGAAAAACAAAACAAGGGGAAGAAAAATGAGGCAGAAAGGGCAGAATTTTTGTGAGTAAAAGGACCAGCTGCAGGAAGAGATATGTTTTGCAGCTAACAAAAGACCTATGCAAAGCAACCCCTGACAAAACACTTGGCTGGGGATAGCTGGCACCCCTCACCCCCCAGCCACCCTCCATGCTGACTCACAGGCTGGAGCCACATACGGAGTCAGTGTCAAAATCATGTCCTTCATCACACATGTTGACAGCAAAATGTCCATTCACTTCACCAGAAGCTGGAAAGGCCTTATTGACCATCCCAGAGCTGATTCTGCTTTGACTGAATACAACAGGCATCCATGTGGTTTTGGGGTTTCGGGTTTTTTCATTTGGTTTTCCACTGGGTTTTTTGGGCGGGACAGAGGGGAAGTGCTACGTGGTATGTAGCAGAAATACTCACTCATCTCAGACCACTGCTTAGGGCAATAGCTAAAGAAAAACAACTCCAAACAACCTGCATCTGTACTTTATGCTGATAATCTAATAAAATGAAATAAAGTAATTAAGATGAAATTAAATTATGCTAGTGTGAGTGCAGCATTTCTGGACAGGTAACAGAGCATACTCATGCAGTGCTTATTCCTGAATACAACTCCTTTCTCTCTTCTCATCTCTGAGTAACTGCTTGGCACAAACACTAATTCCTCTAGCAACTACATGGTTTGCAAATGCACCTGCTGTGGTGGCAGCTGGCAAACATTCCCAGCTGACTGGGGCACAGGAATGTGCAGAAACCACCTGAGCTCTTCATTCCTATTCCCCCAGAGGCAGCACGACATCCCTCTGGTTTGGCTGCTCTCCTCACTTCAACAAGGTGCTGTGGGCACTCAGTTCCTCAACTGTTCACAAGTAGCACAGACCACAAACAACTTTATGCTGAAGCCGTCCCAGTGCAGATGTGAAATTGAGTACAAACAGGGGTGGGTACAGTCATTTCTGTAAGCACCACACTGACTCAGCAGGCAGAGATCTACTGAAGCAAAGTGACTGGGAGAGGAGAAGAAAATTGGGAAGGGTCAGTAATGGGCATGGCTGGACATGAGAACTCTGCAGTAAGGATGTGAATGGAGGTGCAAACAGAGTGAGCCAAGCACAAAAATAAGTGGTGCAGGATGGGGACCGCACTATTCATTTACACATTAATTGCCCCAAAATGTCAATGAGGGAAACCAAACAAGCATGATTTCCAACTCGTTATAATGCCATGCCACAGAAAATAATGCTTTTCAGCAAAATTGAACTCAATTTTTAAGCCTGATACAGAGAGCTGTAGTGATACTTCCACAGTTACTGGTAAGAGTTTGAGAGGATTAATTTAGACTACCCAGCTTCAGATCACCAAGCTACTCTCTGAAGGAAACCATCCTTCTCCTGGTGCTGCTGACAGCCTCCAGTCCCAGCCCTTCATACCAGGCTGCTATTTTAGGCCCCCCAGGCTGAGCAGCTTCCACCACCTCTGTCACTGCTTGAAAATGTAAACAAAAAAAATCATGTGCTTTTTCAGATCCTTCCTGTGTCTCACCACCTCCCTGCTGCCAGGTACAGCAGCAAGGGCAGGTCACTGGTGCGCTGGAGCAGGAGCCCAGATGACAGAGAGTGAGAGCACTGCAGAGCACTTAATGGCAATTATTGTCACTCCCTGCTCTGTCACTTCAGAGCAACCACAGCATATCAGCAAGGCTCCTCCTGCCATTATAAGACTCATCTGTAACACAGGGGGCTATACAGGCCTTTTTAATGGACTGTTATGCTCTCTCACATAGACAGCCTACCTGACATAAGCAACGCCATCTTTTTCTTTTTGTGATCTAAAAATAAACAGCAGCTGCCAACAGCAACAGAATCCTTGGTTTTGTCTCAGCTTTTTTCCCCAACTGGTTGCCACCTGCACCTGGGGAAATGACCTTTAGCTCCTGCAGGGTTTGTCACCTTGCACTCGATTTCACTTGATCCAGGCAAAGGATGACTGTAGCTGTCAAGGACACAACATACAAGACTGTAGTTTCCTAGTCTGCTGTTTATACAGTAAAGCTTACTTCTCTACCCACCAGCACTAGGGCCTCCAATTTCCTTAACTCCCTGCAAGTTTTTGGGAACACATGCCACTTTTAGGGTTTTTGGGATCTACCAGGATTGCTGCAGAAAGAATGCCTGGCCTCAGTGAACACCTACAAGTTCCATTTAATGCAGCTTGTGGCTTTCAACCAACTGTAAAAGCCATTCCTGTGGGTCCATATTGACAATAATCATATAGGTTAACACAGAAGTCTACTCTGCAGCCCCCTACTGCTGGTGGATCCACACTACAGAAATGATCAATACTACCACTGAGTTAAATAGCATTTCGTTTCTTTAACCACAGCCCTCGGAATATGTTAGCAGTGTGGATGAACATTTTCCCTCTTCTGTGTCAGGGGACAGTAATGGAAGCTGGAGTGGCACAATGACATGGGGAAGGTCATCCCAGCAAAGTGCTGCTTGCTGGATTCAGAGTTCAGCTCCCCTCACTCCTGTAACTCAGGCAAGTGTAGAAGTCCAAGGTCATTATGCACAAGCAATGCCATTATGCACATCCTGACACGTGGCAAGAGGAGTTTTGATGGAGGAAAACGGCAGCTTTCATCACCTCCTGAACTCCCCCAGGGAATTACCTTCACTGAGATACCCATTCCCTGCAGGGAGTGGGCTTTTGTAGATGCTGGCACGTAATTCACATAACAAAAGGGGCAGTCAACTTCACATCATTTATAAGCACTTGGAAACGATACATAATCTGCTGACAGTAGCTGTAAAGAGCTCAAAATACACCACAAAGGTAATTTTTAGAAGACATTAAACCTCTTGGCACACACAAACGCTTACACTGAAACTAACTGCTTCAGGCTAGCACCAGTTTACAGCTCCCAGAGAATGGCACAATTCAGATTTAGCAATAAGCAAACGTTCGAGAAAAAAAACAATGTACAAGCACTCCTCTCTTAACGTTCTCTCCCCAGGTGCAAATCTGAACCCCAGATCTCCCTGATACTCAACAGCCCTACACAAATTCACTAACAACGACTGCGGGTGGAGGCTTCAAGCAGTGCTCCCTCTTGCTCCCCCTATGGAACACCTAGAAGCGGAGCCCTCTGCTCAGACACATGCTCCTTTGTACAACAGCAATGCACACACAGGCTGCTGGAAGGGGAAGCTTTCCAGAGGCACAAAGACCCACATCTAAAATAAACAGGGAATTTAACAGTTTAGGAACAGTTTAGTTTAACAGTTTAGTTTTGGGTAAAAAACCTTCCAGAACCTGTGGGTTACCCTAAATTGGGCAGAACACTGAACTGATACACAAGATCCAAGTCTGGAGAAAAACAAAGGGAGTTTACCAGCATTTCATTAGCCCTGAAGCAATCATGGCTCCACCATGCCTTTTTCAGGACACATGAGGTGGGTTCAAAATGGCATTCAATAGTTTAAAACATGAGGAAGACAAAACCCTGGTAGGAACAATGAGCATCATCCATATGGGGACTAGAAGCAGCAATGTGTGCTAACTGGGGAGGCATGAGATGAGCACAGCAGAAGCAATTTATAGGTTGTAAAGTTAATTTGCTAAATAATGGAGGTTAAAATACAACTGCAACAATTTAAAAACATAATGTGTCTTTTCAATAATAAATAACCATGCAACTGTGTCTCTCTTCTCATACATTATTTAAGTGACATCAGGAATCCTCCAAGTTGTCTAAAGCAATAACTAGAATTTTCTAAACAATATTTAGTCTTTGAGTCCAAGAAAAGGCATCCATTTTATGTGTCTCAGTCCGTGAGGAATACCACTCTGCTTAGCTGACCTCCCTGAAACACCACAAACAGTGAATGTCAGAGAGCAAAGGAAAAGATCATCGAGGTCTTCGGTGTCATGAATAATCATCCAGGTGAGGTACCATGGGACACTGCCAACCCGGGAAAGAAAAGGTCTCTTTAAGACCCTCATCAACTAGTGCCTGGTGCAGGGACAGGGCACAAGCCCAGAGGTGAGAAGGACCCTGAGAAGAGGCTGCAGCCCTTCCAACACAATGCCTCATTGGCAGGGCTGCCAGCTCAGCCTGGGCTATGATACCATCCTTCACACTTCAGAGGCAGCTGCTCATTTTCTTTCTTTCTTTGCTGGTACAGCCATTGACAGATAAAAGCAAGAAATTATGTGAAATTCTGCTGAAACTCATACTTTTGTTACAGCCCTTTTAATTCCTCTGAATGAGGTCATGTTGTCAGATTGGCATAAACAAGATTCCCAACTTCCACATCTTCCAGGCTGTGTTAATTAACTCCACTGCCAGGTATGGCAGTTTTTGATATCTGTGTCTCAGATGAAAGTCACTATTGCAGGGGAGAGGATGGTGGCAGAAGTTGCTGAAGCTCTTATGCCAACTGCAGTTCCTGCCTTCCCTGTCTCTGCCTCCAAAGGATGGGACATGACACTGACCCAGTTTTTACCCACAAACAATCCTCCTTTAGTAGGGAACCATCTACACACATTATTTTATTGCCATCTTTTTTTACCAGCTACCTCAGTACTACCCATTTTCCAGCTGAGGTCTGCTCAGGTGCACATACATGGAATCATAGAATCATAGAATCCTAGGGGTTGGAAGGGACCTCGAAAGATCATCTAGTCCAACCCCCCCTGCCAGAGCAGGGTCACCTAGAGTACATCACATAGGAACACATCCAGGTGGGTTTTGAATGTCTCCAGTGAAGGAGACTCCACAACCTCCCTGGGCAGCCTGTTCCAGTGCTCTGTCACTTTTACAGTAAAAATTTTTTTCGGATATTCACCTTGAACCTCCTATGCTCCAATGGAAGAGTAGCTCCTTTTCCTTAAAAGACGAGTTCCCTCAAAACATTTGTAATCCTACCTGATTTTTCAAATAACCCACTCATATGTGATAATCTTGTTACTACTCAGAGCAGCATTCAGAGAACAAACTTAGTATTCACACATTGTTACCTGAATGTTATTACTCTTCCAGCTACACAGTCTTTGAACTGGATGACCCACACCCAGAAGAGAAGCTGGCCTTCACACCTAGCTGCTAAAATCCCTCCAAGGTTGGTAAAGAAGACAGACAATAGCAGAGCAGCTCGGGCTGTGATAGGCTCTGCCACATCCCACACAGCTACCCTTTGCTCCCACATAGGGATCTCCAAGGTCCATGGGTCCTCTGGACACCAGATGTCACCATGAAGAACACCACAGCCTCATTCCAAGCATCTTCCATGCCACAGATTTGAGCAGAGCTTAGATCCACAGTGGCTACATATTCAGTTTGCTGCTGCTCTGGGGTAGAAGGAGGAACTACAAAGCCTCTCACAGGTCCTCCCAATCTGATTTTTTGTTTACCCAAGTAGCTGTTAAAGGCTGTAGAAAAGTAAAAAAAAATAAATGTGCATGCTCCTTGAATAAACAGAAACTATTAACTGGGCTTCGTCTAGTGTGGGCCATGCAAGGTAAGGAGGTGAGTCCTGCTCCTCAAAAGCACCAGGTGCACACAGATCCCTCTGCCTGCATGGTTAAGTACTGACTTTGCCTGATCCAAATGTCTGGACAATTGCTTCTTGCCAGTCAGTGAAACACTCCTGCTGTGACATTACTGGACAAAAACCCAGAAATAACTTACTAATGCAGGACAAAGTCTCTCCTCTTTGTCAAGCCATCCTGAAACTCAATGCACTAACATCTCTTCACAGTATCGTGAAGCAGCAAGAGCTGTGAACTCTGGTCATCGCTGCTCTCACTTCCCCCACCAGCCCCTGCTTTTGCCAGCATTTTGTTCTTATAGATTGAAGACTGGGTGGCCTTCATATATATTTTAAACACATGTGAGTATTCAATTTGTTCTAAACCCAATTCACATACTGAAATTTTCCTTGGCCAGGAAAACAAGAGACCTTGTCAGAAACACCATTAGGTCTTCAAAATCTCACAGGGAGCAGCCAGGTTCCCAGAGAAGCCATGTTGTACTCTTTGAGACCACTTACTACATCCTCCCCAGAGCAAAGCCTGGCAGCAAGGCTGACAGCCAAAAGGAACAGGATATTCCAGTTGATTAACTTAGAGACTGGGATTACATGCCTTTTACCCTGATACACGTGTTGAAGAAACTTGAGAAGTTTCCATGACCAAATACAACTGACAAAATCCACCAAGTCTAAGTGACTTTTAAAGAGCTCTGGCTCCTGCCTTTGGACCTGGGCAAGAAAGGCAAAAGGCAGCACTGTGAGCAGTGTGGGGGAGAGTGAGGGGCATTTACCAACTGAATCAGCAGAGAACAGCACCTTGCTATGTGCCAGAAGGACGTGCCTAACTTCGTTACATGTTTTCATTCTGTTGGTTTAAAAAATACACTGACCAAAACAGCTTTGCATGTGAATCACACACTTCTACCTCCTTATCTTGTAACTCAATATCATTTAAAGGACTCTAAATCCCCCTAACCCAGAAAAATCTGGAAACACCTCCCAGTAAACGGACAAGCCCTGTGGCATGGTCTGAGGGCCAGGAGCATAGGCTTTGCTCTCCAAACTAGCACCAAAGCTGGGATGTGCTCCCATGTTGCTCCTCTGGACTTCTCACACACCCAATAAGGAACAACCTCTCCTTTCTCACCTTTTACTTCACTTTTAAATAAACTGCTGCAAGCTAAGCAGGGTGGTATTTGCAATGATAAATGATGTTGACCTTGCTGGAAATTCCCCCCTCTTTAGCACTCTCTCAGCAAGCTAGCAGTCTCATGTTATTTTTTCTTTTTTCTCCTTCAGTTAACATCTAAGACACCAACCTGATCTAGTAATGATGTGAATTATTAAAGCAGCTCTGTGTTTCCTCATGTTTTAAAATCTGTCACCCTATCACAGATCAATAGGTTCAGCCAATCTCAGCTGCAGCTGAGCCAAGTCTCACAGTGAGGCAGCAGACCCTTCACCAGTAGCCAGGGCACAGATTGGAGAGGCTTAAAAGTTAGAAGCACCACTCTCAACTGCATCAACAACGGAAATGCAAACAATGTGGGGACAAGACTTAGCCTCACCAGAAAAAGAGCCTTTGGGGTAACCACCTTCAAAACATACTTATCTAGGGACATCTGGAGATGAAGAGACATGCCCCATATTTAAAGGCAAGCATGAAGTCTCCATGCCACACAAACCACTGCTGCCCTACTGCTCTTGCTGGACCATCACCATCACAAGATGACAGCCAATCACAAGAATTAGTTGCTAAGACACCATGACTTATATTTCACTTACTTTTGCAGTTTCACAAATTGAGCACCTATGTGCTGATATCCACAGAGATATGCTGCGGGAAGGAGGCACCTAAGATTTAAGGAATTTGGCAGGGGCAGAGGAAGTCTAACTGACACTTAGAGCATGAGAGATATATGGTATATGGAATGCAGCAGCTTTACAGGGGCTCATGAATTCACTGTGCTCTTCCTTAAGATCTAGATAGCGTAAATTGTTGTGCAAATCCTTTGGAAGCAATTATATGATATCTGGTAGAATATATTGTTACCATTGTGCTTAATTACATTAAATGTCCCCAAGATAGTGCCATGCTGTCCACTTTTGTCCACTCTGCTGCATACTAAGCTATGGTTCTTGCCTAACTACAGGAAAAAGGGCTGATGTGAAAAGGCCCAAATAAACAGTATAGAGTTCTGTGGAGTGAGTATCAATTAAAAACACTTAGAGCACTATAATAATCCTTACATGAAGGCTGAGAATGGACCCAGTTCTTCCAAAGATCAGCAGCAACTCTGTGTGGTACCACTGTGTGCAAGGTGGTTTAGGATAACAATCACAGCCCAATACGTTTTTCTTCCTTAAGAAAACTTGATACCTTGTATTGATGCTAAATAAGGATATGGCTCTTGACATGTACATCTTTCAGAAATATGGCTTTTTATCTCTCCAAGTAGCCTTAAAATGCACATTTGGGGCTCTGCTACCCAAGTGAGAGGTCTGGATGCTGCAGGTCTCCCAGGCAGTTAATTATCACAGATTATGATGGTGAAGGAACAGGTCATTTATGGACATGATTCTCCGAAAGTGCTATGTTTTGCTGCATAAACCTCTTACACCAGAGTTAATACTGATCATGACTACATAATAAAATCGTGGATTTCTCCCCCAAAGAGTCAACTGTGTTAGCAATTTAATAATTGTATGCCTTCTGCATTCTGCAATCTCTCTCTTTAAACATCTAATCAGCATTCATTTAAATGCAGGATAATTAGCAGATACACTCATGGAAGGGTGCTGAAGTGATCCATGAAAATTTAACTGCTTGATGTATTGCAGCACACACTAACAGCTGGAGTCCTAGTAAGACAGAACACACGGCAACAGAAGCAAAAAAAGATTTAAAAAAACATTAACTCAATTTCAGAGTTTCAAATATTTGCATGGTTTCCCCCTCAGTAGAGGGCCAAAACAGTAAATGCCACTTTGTCTTCCCATGTTTTGTCTATAAATAAGCCACTCTGTTGGTATATTAACTAGCTAGGTATTTACCATCAATATACAGGCAAATATTTGGTGGCATTTTTCCTAGACTTTTTGTGTGCTGATCCACCAAAGCACAGATAGCCTAGCAAAAAAACATCTACAGAGGAAAAAAACCACATGTCCACATGATAGCAAAATATCTGAACCACAGCCAACACACTCAAACTTTGCTTGGCTTAATTGCCAGACTCTTTGGACACAGGCAGATCCCAAGTTCTTAGTCAAATTAAACACAACCTTGTAGTCCATGACACTACATATGTCAGCAAGGACTTCTTTTTTGTCTCAGCAAGGAGGGCAGTTTTGCAGGCTACAACTCTTTTTTTTTCCCCAAATACTCTCACCAACTCATTAAGCAGTTACTAAACCAGTGACTTGTACAGGTGGCAGATGCTGAGTTACTGGAAAAGACCTGGGACAAGGTCTCATGGACAGAGTGGGCAGAAGGGCCCCAAGAGAGGCAGCAGCAGAGAGAGCTGGGAGCAGCCCCAGGTTGGCTCTGCACACACACCACCCCAGACTATGTGAGGGTACCTGACCTGAAAGCCCTCTGGTGCTCTATAGCAGCACCAAGGGGAAGGTGGGATGTCCAGGGGGACTCAGGGGGACTCAGCAACTCAAGGCCAGAACAAGCCCACGCACCCACATGAACCCCTTCACTCTGTGAAAATCACCTATTTTAAAACAAGAGATACCTCATGAAAATTAATTGTGAACTTCAGTGGCAAAAGAGAGGGTCAGACCAGAAGGTTATGTTGGTTGAGCTGAGCAGTTTTGCATGCCTGTTAGGATGAAAAAAACAGTTCCTAACACCATTGTCCCTGTGAGGTGGTAAACACAAGACTTAATTTACTACCTTTGCATTTTACTGGCACTTCATTAAATACAGAAAGGAAAACGGGCACAGAGATAGTGGTGCATGGAAATATAAACTAAAGACTGAATTTGGGATAACCATTCCTGTAAAGTCACTGTGAGAACATGATTCTTCTGTCTAAAGCACTTACATCGTGTCTCTCAGTATTACTGACTGCAAGCCTGACAGTATTTTACATGACATGGGACCAAATAGGAAGAAGTGACATTTAAAAAATATGCCTGAATGTCAAAGCTGACATGCTAGTTTGTCACCAAGCTATAACATCCTTATTCTTACTAACATTTTTATGTTCTGGCAAACAGTTTGCCCTTCTAGTGGATATGACTAATATATAATTGAGTTTATATAAACTAAGGAAGAAAATGACATATTATTTTGATTCATTCTCATTAGGTACCACCCTAGGGCATTTTTAAACATGAAAAATGCCCACAATTATGATTTTTATAAAATATACTTTAATCTTGCACTCTATAACTATGTAATTATTTTGCCAGTAGCAATTTCTTATGCATCTCCTCTTTGTATTCAAAGCTTACCTATTGCCATGAGTATTTGTAAAAAAATACATCCATTAAATATGCCTTGGTTTCACTAGCCTAGGAAAAGACTATTAATCACCTGGCAGCCACAAACACAACATAATACCTGCTATTGCTCACAAGCACCTCACACTGACTGCTACTGCATGATGTAATTGCATCCAACAACCCCAAGCACACAAAGAGGCTTTCTCTCTTCACTGCTTTGCCAGTCTCTCACCTACCACAAAGCAGCTGATGCATTTATGAGATATTCCAGGCTGTTTTTTTCTTTTCTTACATTACTATACCAACTTCTAGTGAAATTCATTTGTAGTGACCATCCTGAGACTAGATGCACAGAGGACATAAATGCATCAAGTGGGGCAGGGTTGTTGGTCTCACCAAATCCTCCTGAGGAGGCTCACCAGCTCTCACCAGCACACGGGGGAGAGTTTGCAGCTGTAACTAGCAATTAGGTTTGTTATGGGCAGGATCACTGAAACAGTGTTCTTTAAGGAAAACAAATAGTTGAAAAACAAGAATGACTGACGGTCTCCTATCAGACATCTGTGGTAAAAGCACATTCCCCGTTGTCCAGTGACATTGCTGAGTTGGATATCAGTCAGAATGACAAGGTATTTCATGTGCATTTATACCTGTGGGTAGCTGCCACAAACTCTGTTAATATTATATTATGTAAGAAATGTAAAAAAGTTGTGAGTTAGAAATGAAACATGGCAATTATTCCTTGACCTTGTTTTAAATTCTTTTCAGTATGTTGACACTGCACATCTTGTGCTAAGCAGCAATTATTTTCCATGGGAAATGTTTCTCTGATACCCTACTTGTACTTTCATTAATCACAGGTCACCTTCAGAAGTCTGAACTTCTAATTTGACAAACATCTAAAAATGTAAAAGTTGAGTAACCCTGGCCATGTTTAGAGTCACTCTGAGCATTAAGCATTTTTTTTATCTACCACAGGTATTCAGATGAATGTTAGAACTACCTAGTGCTTTTGTGTGTGTGTGTGCGCGCGAGCTCTTTAGCTACTTGTCTCAATTATGCTGTGTGAAAAAGGTCAGTCCCTTCCATCACACTTGAATTGGTTGCCCTCTCTCTTCATCAGAGGCCTAGTTAACCGAGCCTACACTGACTCTGTTACTTTCCCTCTCTCCCATGGTCATTAAAGGTACACAAGGCATCACAGGTGCTCCCCAGGTCTTCTCTAACCCTTCTCTACTACCAGTGGCCTCAACCACCCATTTTTGCCCCTCAGCATCTTCAATTCCACCCCCTTTATCCCTCTTCTGCTCAGGACGTGTTAGTGCTCTTTCTACCTCCATAGTGCTGAAGCATGCATCTCCTACTGCTGTTGAACATTACATTAAGGTATATATTTGATGAGGAACTTTATAAAAATTCCTTCTTATCAGCCAGCCCATGCTGGGGAAAGGGAAGGCACTGGAGGATCACAAGCAGATGCTGTCAGATGGGGAAATCTGATTAATGGGAACTGGAGGGAGGGAGCAGCAGGGTGAGAGCAAGGAGAAATCAAAGTGTGATCTATCCAAGCAAGGTGGGAAATGAGTCTGTGAAAGGGGGCGTGAGCTGAATGCTAACAACCTGAATGCTTGGCTCAGGTCCTCTCCTTGCCATCTGCTGTGGCAGCACCAGATCCTCTTCTCACCTTTGGTTGTCCCTGGTAACTTCAAGCAGGCTCAGACATCCAACTACTGTGGCAATTTGTGGCTGGTCAGTGGCAAACCAGCAGCTAAAGCCCAGTGAGTAACGTGCTCACTGTGCAGCACGTCCTTGCACAGCCAGGAGGGAAATATTGTCATCCCTCTTCTCTTTAGATGTTTGGAAAATGCTCCCCTTTTAAAACAAAACCCTGATATTTCGGCAGGATATACAATATTTTGTGTTATTTTTCATGGCACTCCCCCAGCCCCATCCCTTCCCAACGAGATGCTCTAACCCTCATTTTATAAAACAAGTGTCTGTGACACATTCACAGAACAGACAGCCAAAACCAGGTCCCTGGGCATACAGACCCAAGCTCTTCCCTCTTTTGTTCAGATAAACTCCCATTGACAGCTTCCAAACTAGAGATATAATTAAATATATTAGATAAATATTAATAATTAGGGGTAGTTGAAACATCCTGTTAAAACAAAATGTTGCTTCAGTAAGACAGTGCATATGATGAGCTGAAAGACCAAAGGTTTGCCTAGAGAGTTAATAGCAGACACAAGGTGGTGTTCACTTCTGTGCTTACCTTCAGCACTGTGATATTCCATGCAAAACTCTCAATGGCTTTGCTTAATTTTCTTCCTTTCAAACCTTCCTTTGTCCCGAGGTTATGAAGCTCTTCGTGGAATTCCATTCCTAAAAATACAGATTGATATGTCACCCAGTGCACGACTGACTTCCCCTATTAAATGCTCATGAGCATTTTCAGTCTCGCAGTTAGTACTTCCTACACCTATTTTTGTGGGGTTTTTTCTCCTCTCCTGTGACGATGGCATCCCGGAAAGCACCTTGCAGAATAAAAGTCATGTGCAGTCTTGCGGTTGTGCTTCCACCTTCATGTGTAACTCTACTTTTCCAGTGTTGGGGTCCCACCCGGGCACACCCACACAAACACTTCTCTGGTGCTTCTGCTCGATGTCTGCCTTGCTGGCAATATTGTGACAAAAAGCAATTGCCTGTCACTCTCCTTCAGTGGATGATGATGTACTTTGGAAGGCAGCCTGACAGACGTGGAAGATACCTGTTCAGCACAGCAAATACAGACAGAAACGCTGCTCATTCATCTTAAACACAGCCATACAGCAAACGCAGAGCTGCTCATTCATCTTAAACACAGCCATACAGAAAAGCCCTTCACAACAATAAATTATTTGTTACATTGTTTCATTGACGGTTTCTACCGCTGCAAATCTGTTGCTGGATACAAGAATTCAGGAAAATCAGGAGCAGATTAAAACCCTCAACGAGTCCAAATTAGCCCATCAATTCTACAGAATTTGCACAGCATATGCAAATATTTCTCTGAGTCTGGTGTGGATTAAGGGACAAAATGGAGAGAGAGCTGCTTGTGTTCCCTTAATTTGTACCTTACAAAGCCAAATTGGCACTAACTCACTCCAAAACACCTGGAGCCTATCCTGGCTGAGTTCCATCTCTAGCTGTTTCATGGCTTTCCCTTCCTTAACATTTTAAGGCAAATGTCACTCTCAAATTCAAGCTCCATTGACATGACATGAAAGAGAACCCCACAGGAAGAACACCTGCACAGAGCAGACGCAGAGGCTGCTCAGTGGATTGCTGAAGGAGTCAGTCCTGCAACAGCCCGAGGCAGGATTGCACTTGGCATCGCCGGCCCAAAGCGCTCCTGGAACACTAACAATAGGTTTCCTTTCACATTGCACTGACTCCAGGAGCTCCATAACACTGAGGCAGTTCAACCTCACACAACGCACCATTCCTCTACTGTTTACCTTCCAAAACTTCGCCCACAAGTTTTGCCTGTCTGGGGTAACAGAGCTCCTGCAGCACTTCCTTTGGGAAACAGTCTGAATAATTGCACCCCAAGAAAGATTCCCCTGCAGGTGCACCTCATGCCAACTGACTTAGGCAGTAAGTGAAAGGAAACCTTCAAATTACTTGCTTTGTCCTGAAAAAAAAAAAGACAAAAAAAAGACAAAAAAAAGACAAAAAAAAAGACAAAAAAAAAGACAAAAAAAAGACAAAAAAAAAGACAAAAAAAAAGACAAAAAAAAAGACAAAAAAAAGACAAAAAAAAGACAAAAAAAAAGACAAAAAAAAAGACAAAAAAAAAGACAAAAAAAAAGACAAAAAAAAGACCAAAAAAAAGACCAAAAAAAAGACAAAAAAAAGACAAAAAAAAAGACAAAAAAAAAGACAAAAAAAAGACAAAAAAAAAGACAAAAAAAAAGACAAAAAAAAAGACAAAAAAAAAGACAAAAAAGACTAAAGGTGCTCAGCTTCACTTGTCTTTATGCAACATCCTTTTTATTATCTTTCCCTCTGGATCTCACTTACCCACCTGTAACTTGGAGACCTGCTGCCCCAGAGAGAGGGAGCCACAGACATTTATTAGGCTGCAGGAAGGAACATAACTGAAAACACTGAGCAGTTTGGTCTCCCAAACTGCTGCTGACCACTGTGCATTGTGCTGAGACTGCACACAGAAAAAAGCCCAACAAAACCAGCCATCCAAGAAGCTTCTCTAGGGCAGTGGGCAGGACCCCATGGCACAGGAAGCCTGGACCAAAACAGGCTGTGCTGTGAAGCAGAGGTGTGGTGGGAACAAAAGTCCAAGGGGAGAAGGACTGAGGTGATGTGAAGTGCAATGTCACAGGCAATTGGACCTCTGACACCTCTTCATTTTGAGTGCTTCGTCTTGCCATGTTGAAAATGCTATTTGAACAATTTTCCTGGGTAACATTTGGGTAAACTAATTGGCAATTGAGTATGGTAATGGATCCTCTCTTTCCTGCTCCTTTCCTCTTTCAAAATCCCGAGGCTTCAGAAGAGTACTTCATATCTCTCCAGCCTTCTTTTCAATCAGAAGTGATATTTTAAGGCTAACAAAGCAAAACAAATGAAAATACAAGAAGATACAGCAAAGAGAATGAACTTGAGAAATTAATATTTTTGCTGGGGGAAGGAATGAGAGGGGAACTGCATGAATCTCTGGATATCTGCCCCACCAGCAGAAAGCTGGATGAGGGTCTGCACAATCTAGTGTAACATATGGGTCTTAAATTATACCAGCTAGAAAGACCCCAGTGCTGCATCTTCCTGTCACTGTCCCATCCCTAAACCCTCTGCACCTGAAGGCGGCTTTGGTTTGAGGATGTTTATGCTGTTTATGCAGATACACAGAAGTCAAGGTGTGAGACAAGATGAGACCCGTGAAATCCAGCTAGACACAGCTGCTTGCCATTCCTCCCTTTGGTACCACATGGCCAGCACGGGTCTGGAGTTCTGAATTTCAAAGAGCAAGGACTAGGTTCCACTCTGCTTCTGCATCACATAAAAATAAGTTAAATGCTATTGTTGAAACAGTTTCTAAATTGCCTTTATTTGAAAAGATTAATTTAAGGGTTCACTACAGAACATCAGTTTCATTCATTATTTACATTTAATTAAAGTCCATATCTGTACCCTGTGTCACTTGACAAATAAAAAAAATACCTATCAGAAACAAAAGTATTTATGATTGTTGTGGTCCAAGAAGATGATGCCCAAGAAGACATTATATGCAGTAGCAAGTGTTTGCACCACTGATCTCCAAGGCTTGCTACAGGTTAGGAAAGGTGTGGCTGCAAACTAAATTAACTGAAAACAGATTTAATTTCTGCAGTGTAAACACCTCTTAGAAATACACTGCATGTATTTATTCAACATGGTTTTGATATGTGAAAAGTGTGGGATCTAGTTGTAGAGGATTACCACCACAAAATCTGGACTCTTATCTCTCTAGCAGGGCTTATTCTTGTGTATCAGTGGAAACTAAAGGAGACAGGTCCCAGTTCAGGGTCCAGATGCTGTCTTGAAAAAGTGATGAAAAGGGGTTTGCACAAATGAGCTGAACTGTGAATCACAGACACTTTAGTGATTTCTATCATTCTGAAAAAGGGGACCTGCAGCAGAGCAGACAGCACACAGGTGACCACTTCAGAAACTACCTCCTTTTCTATTGAAACACACAAGACAGAGTCTGAGTTCTGATAAAGATGTCCAGTATCACACACCAGTACCTCATGATCTACCCTAAGCCCACTTAGAGTGGTTTGTGTCCATATACCTGATGTACGTAACGCATAGAGACACAGATTGACTGTGATACAAAGAATTATATTATCACAGCTTTCCAAGATTGAAAATAAACTCAAAACACAAAAGTAAGTAAAGGTAGGGAAGAGAGCTTGGTCCCGTGGGTTTCAAAACCTCTTTCCTCCTTTGTGTTTAAGGAAACAATTGTGGTAGAGAATGGAGCTGAAAAAAGGCAGACCTTCTCACTCATTTTTAATTGAATGCCTTTCTGTTCATTTGACTGATCTGAATGCTGTCTGACATTTCAGAACTGAAGAGCAACTGCAGAAACAGCTTTCAAGGTGAAAGCTGAGAATGTTTCCCTGATCCAACACCTACATTACTACTGGAGGACAAGCCTTCAGGAGGGTGAAGTCCGCCAAGAGAAGATCGGGATGCTCACTTAAATACCAGGTGAAAGATGCTGCATTAGTCACAAACTATAAGTAAATTATGTGACATTTCTCATCTTCCATCCAAACTGCACAATAAAGAAGGATTACCTGCTTTCTGGCACTGAACAATCTTGTCATGAGTGATGTCTGCTGTCTCAATGAGGACCCTGCTCTCTTGAATCATCTGCCAGAAAAGAAACAGAAAAAAAGCAGCATTACTAGGGTTTCCTGCCACATCTAGACCACAGAAAAGTAGAGAGATTCAAACTTAAAAATAGCTCTGCTCTTCAAGCAACACTATAAAGATTGGATCATATCTTCATATCAGGGCTCCCAGATCTATATCAAGATAAGTGACAGTTGCTCAGAAAATGTTTTGCTCCTGAAGTTAAAGAACAGCTGTTTTACTTCAGTGAGACAACACTACAAAAAACGTGAAAGAAATACAAGCGATTTCAGAAGAAAGCAGAGTCAGCACACAAACCAAATTCATTCTACATGACACTGAGCACTTTCTGATTAGTACCTTTCTTCAAACAAAAGTAGTATAGTCCGTGGCACAAGTGGCTACCAAAAGTGCTAGCAAGTCATTAATATCGTTCTGATTTCAAAAGATACTTAAGCCTCTGCTGAACTTCATGCACTACAGCAGTTAGGACAACTACAGAACTTCTTGACTTTTTCTTTGAAGAAATTCAGATACAAATCCTATTCTATCCTCAACATTTCTGTTGAACTTTAATAGAAAACAAAAACAAAAGAGGCAGGCAGTTTCAAAAAGCCTGCTCCTAAGTTTCAAGATATATCCATATTTATGCATCTTTCTAGTGTAGCCCATTAAGAGCAAACAGATGAATTGTCCATTAAGTGACAAGTTTCCTGAACCTCCCTTCTTGCAACTGTTACTCTCCTTCAATGCTAATAAACCTTCCAAAACCCTCCAAAAGCCCAGGCAGTCAAGCAAATTGTTCCAGTGCTATGTTCTCTGAAATCACAGAAGGTGGCACATAAATCTGTTACAGAAGGCAAGAACAGGCTGCATAACAAACCATGCCTGAAAATCATCTCCCTCTCTCGGGACATACACCACAAGTCCCCGTCAAATGCAAGCAGCATCAAAGCAGTGCCAACTAGGAATGAAGCAAACTGAATCCTGCCTAATGTATCAACCTGAAATTACTGAAGGCACTTGTAAGCTTTGCCAAAATGCTACAACTGCTAAAAGCCTTCCTCCTATCAATTATTCTAAATAGGAAAACAGAACTAGTAGGTTTCAACTATTTCAGCGGAAGATTATATAAAGTATACAAATTAACACTTGCAAATTAGCATCTCTTATTGTTTTAATTAGATAGAAGGGAGGAAAGATGCTTCTATACTTGTCAGACCCAAACTTTCAAATTCTGGAGAAATTCAGATCCAAATTTTGCTCCTCATGCCATCATAATTTCAAATTTAAACCTATTAAGGCAGGCTTCAAGTAGTAAAAGTACTTATGCCTTTGCTTTGATATAAACAAGAGCATGAGAAAAAATTCATCACCAGGTTCAGGGGCAGAGAGAAAAAGGCCTGACAACTGCAGAGTGCAAAACTGTTTTTTAACAGAACATGCCCAGTGGATATGCCTGAGATTCAAATTACTTTCAATAGTATCCTTCGCCTTTCATTCTTATTACTTGCTTTTTTGTGCATCATGTGTATTTTTTTCCTCTTTTATACTTTTGCTTGTCTTCAAGAAAGAAATTACAAATTCTATCCACCCTCTGGTTTTTCAGTACCACAGAGCACAGCCATTTTGTGATGGAGGAGCTGTTCAGCCACCAACTACAAATGCCACAGTTGGTCTGAGCAGTAAAGAGAACAGGAACCCCCCCCCCCAAACCTGCAAGTCACTACAGAGGCAGCCAGAGGCCAAACACACATCTCCTGCACAGGCAGACATAGGGCCTGTGAGCCAGTGCCTGGTCCAGCCAGGCACTCCCAGCATCTCCATAGCTGCTGTACCCCAGGCATCCATCACCCTGGGCTTGCTCCCCATGGGTCTGTCCCTGAATTTCCTACCCACCAGCAAGGATTTGCCCAGCAAAGTCAATGCATCTAAGCTGGGACAGTATATCCAAAGTGCCCAACTCACCTGTGCTCAGGTCTCTAAAGTAGAACTTGTGAGAATTTTAAAATATATGTATACACACAAATATATATATACATATATGACCACAAAAAAATCATCCTGGCATGCACAAAAAAAGCAAGTTTCAGAATAATGCAATTTGGTAATTTAAGTTTGAGCATATCTTCCTCCAACTACTGGACCCACTTTCAGGAGATTCTGGCCAGTCTGCTCTAGAATTCTCAGGCATGAAGGTATTACATTCATTTTTAAGAGAAAAGTGGCAATAGGATGTCAATTTTCTCTTACTGCAGAGTAGGTAGATCAGCCCTCCGCTCCTTTGATGCTGACATCAAAGTCTCACTGCTCTCAGCTCAGCAAGAACAAGCAGAATTTAACCTGTTCCTGTCTTCTTGCTTGGCTGTAGCCTTGACAAAAACAAGCAGCTTTTGTCCCATGACAGATCCTAAGAGTGGATTCAGAGCTCCTCAGCTCACTGAGTGGGATTAGGGGATGCCTTTAGTGCACCACCTGGCATCCCCACTTCCCAGGTTCCTCTAGGAAATAGTGCAGTAGGTAGAAATAACACAGCCTGGGCCATTATATAAGATTTTGGCCAGCCTATGGTGTCTTTGCCACCGGTGATGACAAGAATGTGCAGTGTCTGGTATCTCTGATGTGACAAGCCAAACTTTGCTCCCAATAAGAACTGCCTATGCAGTTTCACTGGGCACAAGATCCTGCTTCCTAAAGCTGCAGTAAAACAGGCTAGTGCAAGGGCAAGACCTGGGTGCTCTCTTTGAAAATCCAGAGACTGACTCATACAGATAAAAGTACAGCACACAATTGCTATCCAGCAATAAAATTCTAGCACAAGGTGTGAGGTTGTTTGGTTTGGCTTTTAATTTAAAATCTTCCCTCTCATATGTTTTCACTTACACAAAAGACAGCATCTTGGAGAATATTTACTAAATAAACATTGTAAAGGTCACCTAAAAAGCTAAGTTACTAGTAACTGTTTACTGGAATTAACGTTAATGGTCTGTCGGTATTCAATTTAACACAGGTAAAAGCAGGTGAGAGCCTGAGCTAGAGACTGGTGCCTTCTCACACATCCTTTCACACTGGACACCAGACAGCAGGCAGAAGTTTTGGCATGGCTCCTGGCTACAGTAGAGGATGCTGGCCAGGGATGCAGCATGCTGGCTATAGACACCTTCACTTGGTCCCCTCCACCAGCCCTAGAATACTTTGCAACCATGGCTCTGCTCATCCACAGTTCCCACTTACAGTCCTGTGTCATGGCATCTAGACAACCTTTCACTTTTTCGGCACTGGTCCCCACCTTTTCCAGCTGGCATCACTTCCAAAGCCCTGTTTGGGAATTTCACCTGCTTCTCATGCTGCCAAGACAAGAACCAGAAGACCTAAACACAATGTGGAGGGCTGTGAGATTTTTTTCCTAGGAAGGTAACCCCATAAATCACACCATCGCCTGAGATTTTTCAAACCCACTTTTGCCAGCAATGTTTCAAAATCCACTAACCTGACTTGAATATGAAAAGAAAGATGTCTCATGTTTGCAGCGTGAATTTCCATGCACCTTTACTCTGCTCAGACCTGCCCTGAGCAGCACTCTTGGGCAGTTGTGTAAGTCCCAGCCATCTGCCTGGAGCCCATCAGGCTGCTCATTAATGTCAGCTCCCACATGGCAACTGGCTTCAGTGAGTGCCTCTCAAAAAACAAGAAACATCCTTCTCCCTCAGGAAGCTCATGCTCCACCAGAGCATTAACTCCTGAACACTGAGCTTCAAGGGATTAACCTCCAAGCAACATACACTGAAAAACAACCTTTAGAGGATGGATGCTGGTATCTGGGGTCCACCTGGGAGTCAGGAATGAA
Source organism: Chaetura pelagica (assembly GCF_000747805.2). NCBI lineage: Eukaryota > Metazoa > Chordata > Aves > Apodiformes > Apodidae > Chaetura > Chaetura pelagica. The sequence goes on from NW_009952251.1 coordinate 2,656,087, forward strand.
ACTTTTAGCAGCTGCTGGAGCTGGCAGGATTGCTCAGGACAACTTGCACTTCCCATGTCAGAACGATTATCAGTTTTACTGAGTGATGTGTTTAACATAAACACAAGGGGAAAACATAAAAATAGGAGTAAACCAACACAAATCTGACTCTTAACTTAACAAGCTACCTTGCTGACCAACAGCACATACCTGTTAGAGCAGGCAAAAGGGAAGAAGGCTGAACAGAAGAAACTACCACACACCTTAACATCATTTGGGATTCTGCTAATTTCAGTACTGGACTCTGTCCCCCGAGTGCCCAGAACCATGAGGAGGGCTCAGGGTCCCTGCTGTGCTCGCTCGCTCGGCAGCTGTAGCAGAGCAGAGCTCTGTGGGAACAAAGGACACCCTGCTTCTCCCATCAGGGACCCTGCCACGTTTCCATGGGAGCAGGGACATGAAGATTTTTGAGAGTCCTAGAGGTGCTAACCCTCCAAGAGAGGCTACAGTGCCAGAAATGCTCTGAGAAAAAGAAGTGAATAAGGGGCTGTTCAGATGGACAAAAGACGTACATGGCACAAGTCCCAGAAGTACAGGTCACATTTAATAAACTAATGGGAATGGGGACTACAAAGCCTCATCTGCACAGGTTAGGGGTTTCTCTGTAAAATAACTACTTTAATTTAAATATTCTCATGCAATGCTGAAAGCAAGAAAGCTAAGCTTGATTTATCTCAGTGTACCTGAAGCATCCTGTTACAATCATGTGGGTTTCTCACAAAAGGCTGGGAAGCAAGAGCTGGGACAAACCTGGGGGCTCTCTCTTGTCTCGTCTATGAGACCCAGAAAGTCAAACAGACCGTGGGTTGAAAATATTGTGAGTTTTTACTCACAAGAAATTAAAAGGCTTATTTCTTGCCTGTAAGGAGTTTAATTATAGTAGCAGTTTAATTATAGGATCAGTACAAACTGAACAAAAAATGCCATTTCTTTTTAGTTTAATGAACTCCTGTGCTAGAGACTGATTTCTTCTTTTAATTACAAACTACTCTACAAACTGAAAGAGAGAGAGGAAATTAACACAGCAGAGTCTCAACAAAAAAAGGCAGGAGAAACTCCTGGTAGAAAATTAAAGCCCTGCTCCTTCTGGGGAGATAAATGGGACAGTTTAAAGAATCCTCTCATAAGTTTAGAACAGAAACTGAGTGAACATCAAAATAAAAGAAGCTGTCCCGTCATGGCTATTGTCCCAATCTTCTATGCCTTTCATTGAGGATGAAGAGCCTGCCCGGGTAAGGAGTACCATACTGCACTTCTATTACTAAGGAAAACCCTAAAGAAACAAACAACAACAAAACAGACAAAAAAATCCCCCAAAACTCAACACCAAACAAAAAGGCTACAAAAATACGATTAATTTGGAAAAACAGCTGAAGCACAAGTTGAGCTCACAAAAATTTGAAGAGGGCTCCCCTCTGAGCATTTAACATTTCTTGCAGGCATCAATTATGTACCAGCAAGTCTTATAAAAGAAAAAAAAAGGAAGGAAGGATTTGCATATGGTGCCAGGACATGGGAAGAGACACTGGCCACTTTGTCCCAGTATGGTCCAAGGCAGGTTTCCTGCAGCAGCCCACTAAGAGGAATAGTTATCAGGGATGGTTACATCAGCTGGAGACATCTGAAGCACCTTATTGACAGAAACTGCAGAAGGAAGCAGATGAACTTCACCTTCAATTCCGATTTAATGGTTTTGCTTACAAATATTTTATGGGGAAATATGGTGTCAGAGCGTTGCAGGATTTGATCTGGTGCATGAAGAGCAGTCCTCTATAAAAAAGGAGCAGTAGAGGAACAGGGGAAGGGGTCAGCTTGCAATAGGCTTATGCTAAAACAAAGTAACTTAAGTATCCAAGTGGAACTTCATTCAGTAAGCAAAGTTCTCATTTGATTGTTTTCAGGTCTTATTTAAGAAGGGACTATGGGACATGGCTTTCAGAAAGAGAAGAGGCAAGAGTGGTGGGTAAATAAGAGAGAAAATTATAAAAATAGAGAAAGAAACAGGATAATTGCTTTTCCAGTCTATATCCAATTTTAGACAGAAAATTCTTTGAAACAGATAAAAATTCAAGAAAACGTCCATGTGCTGGACTGGGTTTGACGTCAGTGCATGATGACACTCCCTTGGCAGTGGATGCTCTGCTCTACAGTATCCCTTGTCTGCTCAGAGAAAAACATTCCCTTAGGAATGACTCTGTCCCAGATGACATATGAATTTCAGTGGAAAAGCTCACAAAGATCTATTAACTCATTTTGCACTGACAAAGTGGGAAAATGGGACTTTCTCCTTGGGAATAAAGAGCTGTCACATCTGCATCAAAACAAGGAAATCCAAAAAGACTGAATCTGAAAGCACAGCTGACAAAGAGCAGTTCCTCTCTACACACACCTCAGGAGATTTCTGCTAGCGTGCATGGACCAATACCTGATTCAACAAAAACACTGCCATTAAATGCATCAACTTATTCTCCAGCAGCACCACAGATAGTACTTCTCAACAATCCTCAATCCATATCTGTATTAGCCAAGACATTCTTAACTATCTTGCCCTCTCTCATCAGCATCTACATACACGCTGTCCTTCCTTACCTGTCTGCTCCAAAATAACATGATCAGTTTCAGTAAAGAGGCTTGAATACAAGAAAAAAATTAATGACAACATGAGCTTATATAACAAATGGTTTCTCTGATCAACCTTTTTTACATTTTTTGTTATTATTTGAAAACATGTAGAGGTATTTGGGGAGCTTCTTTTATTTTTCTAGAAAAAGCTATGTACACACATAATAAGTCAGGAGATTGGTTGAAAGCAAGAACATTTATTATCACTTGCTTGTTGCTTTTTTATTTGCAAATGATTAAATGGCTTTATCTTGGAGGAAAAATAATGCTGAACCAATAACTGAAAAGCAAAGTGCACAAGTGTCCTTGGGTTCGTGCATGCTTGCATTAGCAACTCAATAGATGATGCAGAGAAACCACAATCTGTTTCTGAACAATTCTCAAGAAAAAAAAAAAAAAGAATCCTAATTTCACAGAGTAACGGTTTTCAGTGAATGATTCCACCATTTGCTACCAGCTGGGCCCCACCCCTTCTCTTCACATAGAGTATCTCCTTTTTCAGGTGTGATCAATGAATACCAGCATCAATTTGACAGGCTATAAGGCACACTACACGTGCTGCCCACCTGAGCAGGCATCTTCTGACACTGGCTGCTAAGGAAGGGAAAGCACACAGGCAGACAGCAAAAGTCCTCCTTCATGGGGAAGGAAAGGTTGGAAGAACAGCTGTGTAAGCAATGTGCTATGCTATCCTAGGATGTATGTATGGGAATCAATGACAACATCACCAGAATCCATTCATCATACTCTACGTGTATCAACCAAAGCTACAAGTTGAAATAAACCTTTCTAAATTGTATTTCTGGTAGTTGACACACTTCCAAAAACAGTTTATGTGTATTGCCAACATTCCACCTTAGTGTACTGTTTCAGAAAATCCCATTCCCTGCTCTCCTCTGCAGAAACTCCCATACAAACCAGTATCATCAACAAAGTGTCCTCCTCCATGAGACACAGCAACAGTCGAGTTGTACTAAAGCACTGCAAAGCAACGATTCAAAAAAAATTCATCAAGCCTTGAAAAATCATTCTGGTTTCTTTAACAACTCACATGAAATTTTATTCTAATAAAACCTCTCCTGAAAGAAAATATTTAATGTGGAACACAATGGTAAAATTAATTGCCCAGGAAAAAGCAAATCAACTGCACAAACTGGTCTTTGTCTACCATGCCTGCTGATAAAGGCCAAGCAGGAGGAAACAGACAGTTAATTGTTTTTCAGATAATTGTGGCAGGTTTGTGCACATTTGTGCCTCCATTTGCATGGACTTTCAGCCCAGTCAATGCCCCATTAAACACACAGGCAGAGTTTATATTTTCCTTAGAAAAAAAAAATAATAAAAAAAGGTATGTTCAATTGGCAATTTCCCTTATAGGGGGAAAAATACAACATATTAGTGTTGCTTTTATCAGAGATTATTTTCTGAGCAGACGTTTTAAAGAATGTGAAATACATGGTGGTTTTGGAGGTGGTGAGGAAGAGTTTGCCCAGCACTCACACTACCTGTGCTGTGGAGCCCAGTGAGTGAGGCAGACCTACAATCACAGCTTCTCCCTCTGGAATTTAGGGCCATATTTTTTCAGTTCTACTGTAAAAGGAATTACAAAGTTCAGCCCATTCAAACAAGAGAGAGCCCAACTTCAACAGCTTTTATTTTAAGCATTTGAAACTGCTCTGAGAACTATTCACCCAAAAATTACTTTCAAGTCAGAAGACGTTTCTAGGAAATCAAAGACCTGCCCCAAGCACTTGTGGATCTAGTTCCTTGGTGTCATGTTTATCAGCCACTTAAAGGGTTGAACTGTAGTATATTTGGAATAAAATAAAGGCTAAAATATTTTATATTGCTTTCCAGTAACATCTCCTTGTGCTCCCATTTGCACAAAAAAAAAAGGTATTATTAAAAAGGAATACACCTTGGATTATACTAAGTCATTACAAACATCAGAGCAAGGAAGGGCTCTTTCTCAGCACTAAAACTGCAAACCCCTCCCCACATCGTATTTTCAAACATCAAGATTGATAAGAGACAGTTAATTTTTTTCAACACAGCAAAGGCTAAAGAGATTTCAGTATTCTGTAGCTGGCATTGCCTCACAAGGCAAATATCCAAAGTGTAGAAAAAACAATCATTAAATCTGGCTTTTGCTTGTTCAGAAGCAAATAGTTTTAGCAAAGAGGCAATTCGAGCCAGACAATGTGGATAAAAATAATTTAAAGTATCATGTTTTCATGAACCAGAATTACATTTCATATCAATCCTTACATAGGCTCAGAAGAATTCCCTCCTCTTTCTCAGCCCTCTAATTTTAAACTCTTTGCAATGTCTCCTGACATTCGAGGTACATCTTCCTCCATGAGAGACAAATGTGAGAGCAAATATTATTTCAAACAGTTATACAAGTGTTTTTGTCCACATGCAAAACAGGCCTTTCACCTATCAAAATCAAAAAACTATTTCCAAAGCACAAGGAGGCCTTGAGGTGTCCCATGTGTACCAAGATAAGAGGTGACATTAATTTTGTTATAACCCCATTAAGCAGGCCTGCAAAGGCAGAAAAATCTCTTATTTATGTGGTATTTGCTCTTCCATGCAGACCTGACACCTTGTAACAAGCCTACCCAAAAAAGTCCAATCTAAAAATAGGAGAATCAACTCAATTTTTAAATCTCATTCTGGTATTGTTACAGCTGGGATTTTATTACCACAACTGAATCACCTTCAAGTAATAGAAACCAGTCTGGAAGGGTTATTTCAGAATATTTTTAGTGTTTCTCTTCTAATCTACATCAGTGCCTCCCTCTTCCCCCCTGCCCCAACCTGATTTTCTCCTGAAAAATGAGTTATAACAGCAAAAAAAGAGACAGAAATGAGACAAGCTTTTGGCACATTGAGTAGCTGGTCAGAGCTGTCATCACTCTTTGCAACACTTCAGGGTCTCTGGAAGCAACTCCATACCCCCCAAAGTTATTCACCTTTTTACTCCTTACAAGCACGAGCAGCAGAAATAACCACAGGACACAACATTAATTGTCATTTAGTCCAGTCACCACAGTGTAACATTAGAGATGGAGTTTCCAAAACTAGGCTGCTTGCTACTGGTTGCTGCAGACCATCTACTAAGGATGGGAAGTGACAGGGCAGCCTCATAGCCTGAGAGGCACAATGTGACAGCAACTGCTGCTGCTGGAAGTCACCCACAGCTGTTGCTCAGTCACTCACAGCACTAACATATGTCACAGACAGCTGAGCAGTAGCATTCACCTGGAATGAATTTAGCTCATTGCTCTGTTTTTTTGTGTTCCCGTACCACACCGCCCTCTCCTTCCTCATGCAAAAAATGGGCATTTTAAAACTCTCCTTCCAACTCTGCAATGCCCTCCACAAGAAGGACACTGGCTTGGTTTGGCAGGGACAGGGGCACTCCTTACTGTGCTGCTAAATAGCATTGGGAAAGGGCTGCTTGGCTTTGCCCAGCTCCCATGCTGAGCTCCATGTCTCGTGGCCTTGCCCTCCCCCCGTGGTGGGGAGGCAAGTTAAGGCAGCACGCAAATCTTGCCACTTCTCAAGGACAATGATGAACAGCCACCAGTGCTTGCTGAATTGCTGCTATTTTTATAAACAAGTCCCTTCTCAAGAGCCAACCTGTACTAGCCATAACTGTGTTTAAAAAATGAAACCAACCAACCAAACAAAAAACCCCAAACAATAAAAAGCCCAGTGTGGAGAGCCTGGTGATTAAAGATCAATTTAGCATAGGTTAGGTCATTTGAAGAGCCTAATTCATTTTAACTGAAACATTTGTGTCTGTGTTAGCCAGCAAGCATTGTCTGCAACATTCACATCCATGGGGAAGGCAGAGGTAGCAGTGGTGCCTACCAGGTCGTACGCTGCCAGAACCTTCTTCTGCACATCAGGCACAGTCCCCAGGGGCTCCAGATAAGGAAAGGCATCCTTCATGCAGAGGGCAACGGAGGGCGCGTTGTCGCTGCTCACCAGCCGCGAGGACAGGGTCAGGATGCACTGCTTCAGGCTCGCAATGGGTGGCAGCCCACACAGCTCCTTCACAGACACCATGGCATTCTGTGGGAAGGAAAATGAATGAGCACATCTTGCTGCTTGCCATCCTTCTCCTCCTGCCTGCCAGCACCTGAGTGCCTGCCTGCTTCGCTCCCCTGATGTGGGGCAGGGCTAACCCACTGCTCACTGACTCCAAACCCTCATGAACCCCACTGTCCTGGTGCATGCAGGAATTCCTTGTCAGCCCTGTTCTCGGCTCCCTAAGTCAACTGCCAGCTCCATGTCGCCCCAGACTCAGGTATCCCAGCTGCCAACTCTGCAGCTACTTTGCATTGCAAATCCTGCTCCAACAGGAATAAGCTCTGATCCCCAACATATTATGTCATCAGCTTAAAATGCTATTTCTCTTCCCAACTGTCCAGACACCAATCGCTTTTGATGCCTTGTTCTCCATCCTCCAGCAAGAACAAGTTTGACAGACCTTGGATTTCCCATGGGAAAGGCAAGCAGGAGAAAAATATTTTTTCTTTTCAGCCTTGCATTACCACATCATAAAGAAAAACAAACACTCTTATAAGTCACATGTAAGAAAATCAATACTGGATATACAGGTCAAACCAAACTAACATGCCAAGGTTTATTTATTTATCAAGTCAGTGGAAGTACAGCTGACCTGCCCTCACCATTTAGCTTCTCAAGTCATACAGCAAGTTACCAAGCTGGACAATATCTAAGTAAGACAGCATTACAACAGCTTATACACAGCAAACATCTCCCTACAACATCTTGCTGAAAGAAGTAATCAGAAAATGCCCAGCTAATTAATAGAGGATTTTTTTCATTAACCATATACATTAGCAGGCAGTTAAATCTAATGACTTTCTTGCAAAGCATTCCCCAGAACTTGTACTGAAACTTCATTTGGAAGGTACGTCAATACTCTTTCTGAGTCAGATTCAGACTATTTTCTTCTATATAGTTCACATACCTAAGCCTGCCTAGACAAAAATGGAGTCAGTGGTTCAAACTAGTTACTTTCAAGGCCTGCAGGCCAAGAAAGGCTGGGGAGAGTTTCCCATTCTTAAAAATATGCCTAGACTATTCCTTTGGGAGTGATTTAAAACTTAGGTCATTTTGTAAACTTTTCCAGCTGCCAATGTTTAATTTGCTTTAGACTCAAAGAGCAGGGTCAATGAAGTGTTACGTGTTTTTCTCCTGTTTTCAAGGAAGAAAAATGGATTGTTTCTGTATCTTTACCAAGGAGATAGTTATGACAGCTATCTGTTAAAGAAAACTCGTGTAATGCCACTCGGTTTTGTTTCTAAGCAGCGCCTGGACCCCTGCGTTGAGCTGCCCCTTCCTGAACCTGCAGTCTCCCCCACAGCTGAGGAGAGTCCAGGGCTGGCTGGTTCTCAGTTTGGCCTCACTGCCCCTCCAACCTCCTGCTGACCACAAAGGGGGAACCTGGGCAGTTGTGTCAGTGCTGTGCACCTGGGCCCAGACCCCCCTGACTGTATCCAGCTGCAGCTGCTCTCAGAGCAGCATGGGCAGGCAGAAGTGGTGCCAGGACACTGTCCCAGCCAAGGCAGAGCACCAGTGCCTGTGCAGGCGTGCAGCCAGCAGAGACAACACAGCTATTCAGCAG
>NW_009952251.1:2664598-2673385 GCF_000747805.2 Chaetura pelagica
CAGCAGGAAGGAAGCTGCAATCCAAGTGGCATTCAGTGCTGACAGGGAACATCTGCAGGCCTTGGGCAAAAGGGAAACCTACTACTCTTTGCACAGGGGGTTTCTCTGGTGTAAAGCAGACCTTAATGACACATTCACTGACTGTTTCTTATACTCAGCCAGATAAAGAAAATTAGGAGTATTACCCTCACTCAGTTGGTAGAACAAAGGCTTGCTCATGTTTTCCAGGATCAGCAAGGAAATTGAGTTTTTGAGACCTCGGAACACATATGTACCCTTGGTTCTGCTTTCTCAGACAAAAACGAGTAAAGTATGTGTTTTGAGAAGGCATACTGAATTCTAAAGCATTCCTGGCTAATCCTACATTTGCTTGCTGGTTAATACCTGTAACTATCAGAATTCTTATGTCCAGTTAAAGGTTGACAACAGTTGTGCATCTGAAGCTTCACCAGCTTTGGCAAGTTGGGCCTACCAGCAGCTCACACCAGGGCCTCCACTTCCACATTCAGGACACACTAACACACATGACAGAAGTGACATACCTGCATATTTTCTCTCATGTCTGTAGCATCTCGCAGAGGATGCACTGCCATTTTAAAGATGTCATCAATAGTCTTCAGACCAGTGTTCCTCAGCATGGTGTACTCCCTTGCCTTCTTTCCTATCCTCACTGAGAGGCTGCGCTTTTGGGCCTTCCCACCTCCACTCCGGTTGGTTATTGCAATGTGAACAAAGAGGGTAACGTGCTCCATGATATCACCAACAAAAGATCGCAGAGGTATGTGCCTGTATCCGGGCTGTAAGCACTCCAGTGGAATGGTGTACTGCCCTATGAACTCGTCCCCAATGTAGTCATCATCCAAAACAACAAAACGGATCATGGCCAGCTCTGGGAGATTGATCTGAAACTCAAAGCTTTCATCAAAAATGGGGTTATCACTGTTTTGCTGAACAGTTTTAGTTCTTTGTTCTGTGCAGTCTGCAGGAATCCCGTGTATTTCTATGCAGACATAGGGGTCTATGACGTCCCCTTTTGCACATGCACCCTTGGGCTTTGGAAAGTTCTGACCACTGATAATTTTGACATGTAGAACTTGGGGAGAGACCCCCGGAACAATGCCCTTGGTATTTGCACTGAAGTAAGACACTTCATCACGCATCACTGAAGGCCTGAGAACGTACCCGCATCCCCCATTCTGTAGAAACCAGCCAGTGTGTAGGTCCATCATGGGGCCTGGGGTCTGATAGTTCATTGCCACTATCTGGCAACCACAATTCCAAAAATCTTGAGGATTCAAGTTACTGGAGTCTATCCTCATAGCACTTGGGTACACCCTGGACAGAAATCTCTTGTTGTAGTTGACAAAATCTTCAGGGTATTCATTTGCAATCCGACTGGCCTCTGCCTCACTGAAGGAGCACATTTCCCAATAATTTTGAGCTTTCATGGATGTCTCAAAGCCTTTGTATTGAACAGATTTGCATAGGGACACCAAGTCGGACAATTCCCTGCAGAGCCAGATCAGCTTTGGCTCCCTTGAGCAGTCCTCTGACAGTCTCCGAGATATTTCAGCCTCTTCATCTTCATCTGTGACTTCTCCTTCTAATATATCCTGGTCACAGGGCAGCTTCTTCCCCTTCACAATGATCTTCATTTTCAGTTTCTCAGGTGATGGGAGGTAGACGTCTGAGGATAAAGGTGCCTCTGTGTAGAGTTTGTTTCCAAAGATCCTTTTCATGTGTTGCACCACTACCTTCTGCTGTTGTACTGAGCAGTGGTTCCCCAAGCAAAGAATAAGAGGGTATTCTGAAGCAAAGAAGGCCAATTTGTTTATCACCTCAATAACATTTCGAAAGGCAAGTGGTGATGTCATGTTGTTACGGTTGCAAATAATGGGTTCATTGTCTGGGCCGTCACAGACATCTAGTTCAATACTCCGACAACTCATCTTTAAAGCTCTGACATAACCATTGATATCAGCTGGTCCTCTCAGCTGGTCTTCTATTAGATACGTATTGTGGGATGCATTGATGTAGTAATGTGACAAAGGCTGTGTCATGTCTTGTACAATTTTTTTATGCTCTGGGTCAAAAATATCACATTCTGGGGACAACAAGTATTGAGTAAATCCATCGATTGCAAGAAAACCTTTCAACCGCCCTTCTTCAGAAAGCTCATACCTGCGTATAATATCTAGACACATTTCTTCTGTTATGTGGGTCACTCCTTGCTCAGCCTCTAAGAACAGCATGAGGTCATTGGCATCTAGATATTCTTTGTTTTTAGATATTTGCACAAGCAAGAAATAAACTTCAGGCCTTGTGCAAAGTTCACTGAATGCTTCACAAAATTCCTCTTTTGTTACTCGTGTTGTCAGTTTCTCTTTGCTCTTCTGTATTTCCTTAAATTTTAACCTAATCTTTGATTCCTTTAAGGTGGGGTTAAGTTTCTTTATTAGCTCCACAGATGTGTCTTCTAACAGTATGCCATTACCATCAACATCTGCTGCTTCAAATACAGATTTTAGCCAGGCAAATCGTGGGGTATTATGGCTGCTTTCCATCAAATCCAAGGGTTGTTTGCTACGAGACACCAAGTACCTTAATCCTGATACCCAAATATTGGCCACATCAGCTGAATTGGCGACCAAGTCAAGGGACTCGTAGTTCTCACCATGAATTACTGACAGTGCACAGTCCTCAGAAATCTGGTCTGCAAGTCCATTATTCCTGAAGGTTTCTGTGTTCTTCCCTAGTCTGATTTCTTTTATAGCAGAAATATCAAGCTTGGCTTTCTCAAGGTCCTTTTTGGAAGGCTCCCAACGAAGAGCCTGCAGATCAGAATCCAGAGTAAAAAAACGGTTATAAATCCGGGAATTTGGACGAACTTTCTTCAATTCACACCCAGCCTGCATAAAGCTGATACAGTCGCTGGCACTGCTTATTTTCTTCTCTGATGGCATGCTGCTGAAGGACACTGTTTTCTTTCTTCCACATTTTTGGTTTGAAGGATCCTGTGGAATAATTACATTTTAAAAAGAATGAGTAAGTTTTCTTCGGCCATCCCACATGAGCATAAATAATAGAGAGGATATGTTTATGTAAAAATAATTAATGTTCTTCTGAACCTCAAAACACAACATATTAATCCCTTCCCACAATTCAGTTCCCTACTGAGCTATAAAATACACAGCAACTTGACTGATTGCAGCATTAGAGATACGAAGTTTTCATAAGTGACATTTGCAGCTATTAAATTACGTCACAGATCTCAGCAACTCACTACAGCTGTGAGGAGGTGGTATCAAGTTGTGTCACATACATCTTCAAAACCAATATATATAGGAAGAGGGGTTTTGTGGAAAGCTCCAGCACCAGGTTAATGTCAGTATAACCAGCAGTGGGGTGGATCTCACTCAGATTTAAGAGATGTCATGAAAAAAGGAGGAACTTGGGGATAAAAACACATGAGAAAAGAGCCTCAGCCTACATGGGAAGAGAAGAGGACAAGGACTCTGAAGCAGTGCTGAGGGGAGAGCCTGGGATGGGTCAGTGTGCATGTGGGACACATGGGACAGCTTGGTGCTCCTGCCTCAAATCTGTCTCTTTCCTGCAACCTTGGACACCTCAAGCAAAACTAAAACAAAACGAAACAACACTCATGAGTCAGACCCCTGAGATACACACCCAGGAGAATCTGGGCTTTCTCATTTGTATGTTTTAGTGTCCTTTGCCAAAGGACAATCTCACTAGGCTGAGAAGCCCATCTCTGCTGCATACACAACCACATGGCTCTCATGGCTGCTCTTGTGGGAGCCCCACACACCCCTCTGCTCGACCCTGACCTACTACACACTTCCTTGTCCTCCCATTTGCTTTGAAAAGTAGCTATTCTCATCACTTCTGGGCACCAGGACTACAAAATACTGTGGGAAAATGGACAACCAGGCAAGAAACCAAACACTTTTCTTTAGGGCACATATTCTAACTCCTCTTGAGAAAACACTTAGCCACACATGTAACTGTCTTTTCAGTATCAACTGCCTACTTGCTGCTGGATTTAAACCCAGCTGTCTGCAAAGCTGTTTGTAATTTTAGTGCAGCAACTAAAATTTAAAACTTTTCCCACATATTATCAATTCAAAACATTTCACAGTAATTATAAATTGCAAACCATTCTTTTTTTCTCTGCACAATTTCCATCTACTCCGTTACTACATAACCTATTCAGCAGCTACTAAAAATATTTTTAAAACATCAGTCAAGGTTGCAATTAATAGCGAAACACTTGCTAAAATTGCTTTCCCTCCTATTTCCCTAGCCACTAGCAACACTTTCCCAATTCTCTGCCTTCTCTTGAAAGGACTGACTTATGATGCCTGGATTTTGAGTATAAGAGGGGTCAAAAGGTGAGGACATTCTGTTGCTGAGTGTAGGCACACAGCTCTCCATCTCATTGCCCTGAGGTCCAGCCATGAGAGCTGCACCAGGGAACAGATTCCCAACAGTCCCAAAGGACCTGCTCTGAGCTACCAAAACTCCTGACTCCTTATATGTCCTTTGCAGCCTGGACTGCCCTCCTCTACCCAGGAATCAGTTTCCTGCAGCTCCCATTTATCTGCCATGTCATTCAGCCTTCCTCAAGTCATACTCCCCTGCAAATCCTAAATGCAGCCCCTGCTCTAGCAGTGCACTCCATCCACCCAGCACTACTGTCTTCCTGCAGCTCCCCACTGTCTGTGCCCAAGCAGGACCCCATATAGCTCTCCCAGTCACAGAGCATCAGTCTTGGTCCTTCTAAGAACATCTCCACTCATTGTCTACATGTTTGTATAGGTACTTAGCAAATTACTCAGTGTAAACATTTCTACAAAATTGCTACTGTCATTCACTCATTTTATTAAATAACATCCAAAAATATTTCCAAACCCTCAACAACTGGTTTTAAAGGCATGGGATCTGCTGGGAACAAAATCAACCTCTAAACTTCTAAGGTTAAAGATTTCTCATTAAACTGGTACAGTGACTTCTACTGACAAGACAAATTACTCTAGCCATTTATTGTAGTACTTACTATGAGAATTAGTCTTAACAAAATAGGAAGAAATCGAATGAAGCCAGTGCCTTGGGTCAGCTACTTTTTCCATTAGTTTTCTACTAAAAATATTCTGTTCCTGTATTAACATTCTGCATTTCAATACACAGCTACAGTCATGAAAATTTTCAAGCAAAATATACTAATGAATACAAGCAAATGCAGCCATTGATTTTTAGTTGCAAGATATCCATGCTTTTTGATTAAAATAATCCACAGAAATAATGAGCTATTTTCCCGATATTAAAGTGGGGGAAAATACCTAATTGGCCTCATGGAGAATCAACACAAGTTGCCTTTTAACATTCTCCAGGGATTTGTCTTGGTCTCGACAAAATAGAAATATACTCAGTCTTTCAAAGTGAGAAATGCTAATTTAGATTTGGTGAGACAGTTTTAATTAATAATTATCAAAAAGTTATTTATTTTAGCCTTGCAAAAACTCAAAATGTGTTTGTATAAGCTCAAATGTTGTTATCTCAGTCTGACAAGCCAGGGTGTTGCTTTTGTTCTGTCATGTTCACATTTCTTGAACAAGCACCTCCAGATCCTGATGCCAGGGTTTAGCCAGGCCACGCATCTCAAGGTCCAAGGGATCATCCTGGGTAGCAGAGGAGTGTTTTCTTTAAGAATTGTCCTCCCTCCACTGAGTTCCACTCTCATCTGAGCCTGAAGAATACAATTTAAATACACTTTGCCTCCCCACTGAACTTAGGCTGAGCTGAATTCAACTGAGCCTACAGAGTTAGGTTCCTAATTCTAGTTTAGCTATTGTCTTTCTTTTAAGCCCCTACCTTAATTTACCTCCTACACACTGCTCTTCTAAGACAAGATACCCAGCTAAGAGTATTTCTGTGCTGCAGTGTTTCTAGTGGCTAAATTCCTACTCTATATTACCTTTCACTGGAGAATACAAACAGGAACAAGGGCAGTCACCTGGCAAAGTAAAAGCTGCCAACATCTTACGTGAATAAATAGCAAACCTGCTCTCTTGTGCTACCTGTCAAAAATATTTATACTGCAAATGATCACAAAAACACCCAGTACTCACCCATGCAAGAGCAGTTGTTTTCCTTCATTAACCAAACGACAATGAGATGTAACCCTGAATCTAGGAGGTGAAAAGTCCATCTTTCTGCAAGATGCTAAGTCCATCAAATATGATCTTAACAGACAGTAACTGGCCTAGGACTGCTCTGTATCCTCAGTCAGTTGAATGGATGACACTGAATTTATTGTGGCAATCAAAGTAGGAAAGGATGATTTTTGCTGAAAAAGAAATCTACATCACAGTGAAATAAGGAACTAATTTGTAGATATTCTACCTTAAGACCTTCTTTACCAGAGATAACATAGCTTTATACAAAACCCTGTTATTGGAAACAACCACAACCAGTTTGTATGCAATGCACACACAAAAAAGAAAAACTATACCTATGTGGAAAACCTTTTGCTTTCCAATGCAAGACACTTCCTTCAAAGTGACTCAAACTTTGCTTTCCTTCAGTTCTTTGGATACTTCTTGTAAGGTGACCTAACTAGCTGACTCCATCTCCTGAGCCTGCATAATATCCACTATGCAAAAATACCTCAGCACCTCAACCACGGGACCACTTCAACATGTTCTTAGCTTTCCACATACACAGAACTGCTATGAAATCAGTTAACACCACAGAGCCATAGCTGAGTGCTGGCCTAACTGCATCCTAACATCGCAAACCACTTTTTTTCTGGTTTCTAAAGGTTTCTAAAGGAGGAATTCAGGGCTCCAGTCTAAGCACGCTCCCAAAATAGGAGAATCCCTCCTGTTGAACGCATCATCCTCATCAGAAAGCCTGGATACGTAAACAGCAGGATCACTAAGCCATCAGCAGTTGTGGGAAAACTCCACCCCATCCACCCTGACCTTTGACCACTCAATCTTCTGCTGTTTAAATCAAAGAGCTAACAGAAATAAATATGTGGGATTAAAAAAAATATGAATAAACATATTCTCCACCTTATCCCACCCTGTTTGTCAAAACTATAGGACATACATTTTTGAGCTGAAGACAAGAAACAGCAGTAATGACAGATGAAAAGCAGACCTGCACATGGAAGTCAAGCTCATTAATTGTTATTTGTGTGAAATAAAGTTACCTGAAAGGCCTCTAAAGCACTGACAACCTTCCAGGATTCTTCTAAGCATGATACGAAAGACAAAAAGAATCACTTGCCCAAAGACACCAAAAGCCCTTAAAGAGCTGCAAGGCTTCTGTGAAAGGATGTGAAATTTAGTAATAATGCTGAGAGCAAAACTTCTTAAATGAGGTTAAGAGTCATTTCCCAAAAAAACAATTCAAATTTTCACCAGTGAGCACCACCATTGCTAGAAGAGAAGCTTTATCCTGATCTTTGCCAATTCCCATAAACCTAGCACCAAAAAGAAAGAAGTCAGTGAGTTACTAGTGGCACTCAAAACACCATAGAGTGGGTTGACAAATGGCAGTATAATTTTCCTATAATGAAGTAAGTCAGAGCAGGGAAACGTTTATATGAACTATCCAAGAGAACACAGGAATTCAATGTTAGAGCCAGAGTGCAACAAGATCTCATGCGTGTGTGAGGCTTAGTTGATCTGATCAGAGATGGGACTCAAAGCTTGAACCTGTAGTACTGGCATGTGATTACTACAGCTAGCAATTACCACTGGAAAATGATATTCATTAATAGGACACCAAGATTCTTCTTTGTATCCCAGCAATGTTCTGACAATCCTCAGAGAGCATCCTAGGATTGCCAATTTTGCAGATTCTGTGGTTCTCCTTACAGCCACTGCTATTAACAAATTAATGAGCTGAACTCCCTCTAATTTTTCTTGGCAAGGCCTGTAGCTGTAAGTATCAGATATACACTGTAAAAACTCACCAGACAACAAAGGAAAGGTTACTTACTTAAAATTCACCCACGCAGACAACTCATGGCACAAAGCAGCAACCTTTGCGTAGGGGCTGAACAACCAACAAACCTCACCACAGGCAGCCACGGAGATGCTGCCAGTCACACTTGGGCTGACCACACAGCTCAACAGACTGTGAGAGCAGATGTTAATGCTGTGGGATCAACCTCGGTAGCCTCTTCAAGGCAAATTTCCTGCTAATTCAGGAATTTGAGCATATGTAGAATAAAGACTGGATCCAAAGTTTAACACGTGCTCTTAAAAGCCGAGATACACACGTAACAGAATAAACAAACCAAAAATATGAAATGGACACATAAGAAATAGCTTCAGAATGCAATATCCAATAATTTTCCAAATACCAAAATAGTCATGGCAGCATGTCTGCAAATCCAGCTAGCTGTCACTAACCAGCAGTTTAACTCCAGCTCAAGTTCCATGCAGAAGCCTAGGCACTTCCATTTGTGAGAAAGCAATGACTAAGGTATCTCAGACACAGGGGAAAGAAAAGTGTCATTGGGAACAGTAACATCATCATTTACAGTGGGCTTTTCTCAGCTCCCCACAATTACCCAGACATTGGCTATTAATAGTGGACTGTCAGTCAAGACCTACAATAATGACCTTACAATCAGCTTCTCATCAAAAGGGGAGGAAACGTCACCTCATCACATAGGCACCACAAGGGCAGAAAAACAGAGTGAAGACAATAGCTTTACTATTCTGAGAAGCTGAATAGTCCCCACTGGAGAAT
>NW_009952251.1:2673412-2681013 GCF_000747805.2 Chaetura pelagica
CTTTCCCTCCATTGCTAAAAATCATTTTCAAACCCTGGAGAGAGAAAGAGAGAACATCTGGAAGAGATCCTTGAGAAAAACAACTGAACCAAAATTATTGCCGCTCAAGGAATACTTTGTAGTGTGTTTGCTTTTTTCTTCTCTCTTTAAAATTACAGGCATTGCAAAACTTATTCAATTTTATCTTGAAGAAAATGTACTTCTGCTGTTTAAATGACAAATAAATTTAAAAATTTGGGGGGAAGGGAGAAGGAAAGAAAAAAAAAGGGGGCACATAAAGATGCCAGCTGCAAACACTTTTTGGAAATGGAAACCACACAATGCAGGAAGGGTTTATTTTCTGACATGGGTTTATTTTAATTTAATTTCTGAAAGGTTTATTTTCATCACACTGAAGTTACTACTGCTACTTGTTTTCTAATTAGAGCCATGAAATCAAAGTCAAGAAGCTTCCAATTGCACAAGAACATGAATGCCTGTAAGGAGGCTACTATCTTACAGTTCCTTCTACTGTCACTGTTACTGAGGTTCTCTCTTTACACTTCATCATCCAACTGGTTTCCACAAGGACATTCCTTAAATAGAAGTGTGAATACCTGTCCCTTTATGTATTAAGCAATATCTACAGTGAGAAATAAAATCCTGTATCACATATTAATACATGCACATGGCACCTTCATATAACCCTATGGAAGACCTCACAACTGATGCAGAAGATTCTTTATGGATTACCTTCATTCTACCTGTGAAACAAAACCTTCACTTATGACAGCCCAAGCACCATAACTACTTCCAACTGGGAGGAGGCTTTAAGTTTGCAAGGGACTGACCCAGCCCACTGGACATGTCTCCAACCTCTGTCACTCCCAACTTCTCTATTATTTCACAGTATTTGGGTTGCTCCCAGGCTGTAATGCTTATGAGTCTCCAAGGGCACCTTGGATATGGATTGAATTTATCCCTGTGCTCTAAGGGAATATAAACCTGAGAAATACAGAAGTATCCTTCTGTCCTCAAGAAGCAGCAGCAACCACAAGCCCTGGGAAAATGAGATCTCAGCTGCAGCATTCCCAGAAGAACTCCATCATACAAACCCTTGTTCTTTTACAGGTTCTTCTTTGAATGCATCTGATACAAAAATTGAAGTGACTGTCTACTTAGAACAACTAACCCTCCAGCAATCACAGACCTGTCTTGCAGAGCTCCTCACTCCACACAGCACAGCTCCAGCTCTCATCAGCCCCCAGTGCAGACAGGTGAGCTGTACCAAGCAGTCTGTACCAGAGTCCAACACATCAGGCTGTTTCAGACCAGGGAAAAGAGGTGAGTAACCAAACCAGGGGTCCTTATTAAATACCATTTTGAGTATTTAGGCTGACCACCACTCTTACTAGGTGACACAGAAAAAGAATCTTTCAGGTTGGAAGGTCCCAAGTTGCTTAGATGTAATAGTTCAAATGCATGCCTTAAATCCAGTCTGGAGACAAGTTAGCACCAAGAGTAACTGGTGGAGTTAAGACAACATGAACTTCCCTCATTTATACCTACTTAAAATTTCTCCATTAAATTCAGATTCACAAAGGTAACTGCAGCAATGGGGTCTTGTACTGGCCAAAACCTGGAGCAACGCTGCAGAGAATGACCAGATGGGAAACCATTCTCCATCCACTTTTTATGCAAACATGGAACAAAGGCATTACAAGCACACAGGGCATGTAACCAGCCTGAACCTACAGTAGAAAAAATAAAGATGATCCAAGATCAAGAGCTGAGATACACCAAAGATCCAGTGTCTCAGCATCTTCTTGACAGCTCTGAGCACCATGACCAGGAGGACTCTAAAATATTTCTATCAAATACTGTACAGACTCACAGAGTTGCAGGACTATCCTGACATAAGGGCTGCTATGGCCCCAGGGAATAAGAAAACAAGCACTGCAACATCTGCACAGCTCAGCAAAGCGTTAATATTCATCTCTTTGGCTAGTCAGATATGTGACAGTTCCACAGCAAGCACCGAGGACACTGCCACAATGTCCTTCCAAAACACAGAGACCAGAGCAACTTCCCATTGCTGTTAGCTGAAATGACATTTATGAGCATACTCAGATTCAGGGTCATCACCCATGGTTCTGCTAGCTGGGAAGCCAAAGCTTGCGTGCATGCTGCCATGGCCACCCTCCTCATAGTCCCAGTATGACTGCACCAGGTCATGCTCCCTGTGCAGAATAAACCATGGCAGTAACCCCAGGCAACCACAGGACTTGCAGAGTGCTAGCAGTCAAATTTGAAAAAACCTACAGGGCTTGAAGCCTTTGAAACTGTAGAAGACATTCTTTTTATTTCCATGTCACCTGGGCACCTGGGAGAACAGCATCATGCACTACATCCTGTGACAAAAAATCTAAATGTGAACAGAACACACACAGGCAACCCTGGGCTTTTACCTGCAGATTTTGTTTATTTCTGCATCTCTTGGAAACAACATGTTCTTTAAATATTTTGAATAGTTATTCATACACACATACTAAATCACAGCAAGACATTTGCATCCCTTGTTTAGAGGAAAAAAACAACAACAAACAACAATCAGCTAAAAAGATGGACTTTCACTGAGGGGGAATTGCAAGAATCTGACCCAGCTGAACTTGGATGATTTTTTAAAATTACTTCAAAGATACCTCAATTGTATCTGTGGGAAGTTCTTCTTAAACCAGATAGAAGAGGATGATCTGTGGGTAAATCATCTCAACTTTCTTCAAACAACCAGTGGAAAACCCTATCTGACTCAGACAAGCCAGAAAGAAGGTTACACTGGTTAAAAACACTGCCTCTTAAACAGGAAGCAAAACTAACTACAAGGAAAACACTACAAACTGAAAATCAGACAAGTTGTTAGTGTGGGTTATAAAGTGAGGAAAATTAGGAAATTAGTAAAGTAAGAAAAAAAAAATAGCAACCAGAGCAGTTGATACAAGCAGGATAAGGGTTTGGTGGCAGGTGACAATTACAGCAGAGAAGGTCAAGACAGTTCATTTGAAAACATTAGGAAGAGGCAGAATCCCACTAGCAGTCCATCACTGAGGGGGAACACTGGTTGTTTTACCAGTTAATTCACTAAATGGCAGCAAGGAAATTTCAGGAGTAACTCAGGAAGAAAAGCCAAGGGACTTTAAAAGGACCTGGCTGAGGAAAAACTTGTCCCACTGGTACTCCTCTTCATCACAGCTCTGAACGCTGGATTTGTGGCATATCTGTGAGTGGATATTTTTCACTGTCAAAATAATGGAAGAGATGAAAAAAGACTTGATTAAGAAAAAAACAAAAGATGATTAGCATTAACTATCTCCAACATTATGGAAAACAGTTTGTCAGACTAATCTGGTAAGTTTTATGCGATTAAAAATTCGGTTGAGACATGTAATACAGTAATTGCAATATGCTTAGACTGTCATATATTATGGTTTCTGCAATGCATTTGACTTGGTACTAAATGACATTTTGATAAAGAAGATGTAGCAATAAAAATAAATTGAGAAGACATTAAATGGATCAAACATGAGATAAATGACATCTCTCAAACACAACAGTACATGTGAAACACTCATCATATAGATTTGCTTCAAATGGGATCCTGCAGGGACCCGTTCTTAGCCCAACGCTATTTAGCATTTTCAGAGTGACCTAGAAGAAATCATAAAATCAATATACATGGATTCTGGAGATGATACAAACCCACAATCTGACCAGCAATTTATAACAAAGAATGTGGCTTAAAGATGGAAATCAAAAAGACAATTTCACAAGCAACGTATTAAGAAACCCGAACATATTCCAATAAGAACCAAAATATGAAGTCATACATTTAGAAACACAAGGGACAGGCCTTATATACAGGACTCTGATCCAGGAAACAGTGATTTTTGGAAAAAAACCTAACTTCATCCTCACAAATGATCAGCACAGAACGTAACAAAAGGATTGCAAATGGTATATGTGGCTGTATAAACATAGTACCTGCTAGGGACAGAGAAATTCTCATGTCCTAGTATTTGTCCATCCTGTGATTCCCTCAGTTTAAAAATTACATTGAGAACTGAAGATGAGTTCACAAGCACCACAAGAATCAGGAAAATTTTGGAAAACATATTTGAGTAAGAGATTCCAGATTCCGTTAGTTCACTACACATTTTGTTTGGTCACAATCAATTGCAGAAGCCCAAATTAATATAAGGAATAATTTTAAAGTTACTCTTATGCCCTAATAAAGCCTTACCTGGTAAATTATAATAAGAATGTAATAGTTCCAACTCAGTAGTTTAATTAAATAGCAAATCAAGGTATTTTTAAGACATCTGTCAAATTAAGCTTCCTTCTTGACCCTGTAGAGAAACTCAAGATGTATAATGATATCATCACAGATCAGATCATTGTAAAAAAATCAGTACCATCAAGCAATACATCCTTTCATTACCTGGAAATCAATATATTCAAAGCAAAGGTACGGCCTGAAAAAACACCACCACATAGACACGCACACAAAGCCCACACAAAACAACCACAAAATCAAACCAAAAAGGACACACAGTGAGGTCAGCTAAGGATGGCCACAATCTCCCAAGGATAACCAGAGAGTCTCCAGCACTAAA
Source organism: Chaetura pelagica (assembly GCF_000747805.2). Taxonomy (NCBI): domain Eukaryota; kingdom Metazoa; phylum Chordata; class Aves; order Apodiformes; family Apodidae; genus Chaetura; species Chaetura pelagica. The sequence continues at coordinate 2,678,062 of NW_009952251.1, forward strand.
AAAGCATTCATTGGCACCTGACTCCTTCCAAAAAGATGTTAAATAACACCAAAAGTGATTTCTTTTAAGCTCTATATACTAGAGAGAAGACTAGATTTCAGTGGTATCTTCTGGCCTGATTATTTATGTATTAGTTCTAAAACTCAATCCCTTATTTTTCCAGAGAAAAACGTTGAATGTGACTACGCCTTCTGGTCTGGTATGATGGCACCAGAGATTTCCACGCATGGCCCCATCCACTGGGGGGCCAAAACAGAGTGACCAATTTAATTTCATTCTGAATCTCACAATAATCCTCCACGAATAAAATGTGTAATCCAATAAACCACCCAAATCTCCGTAGTCTAATCACATTATTTTAAGTCCCTTTTTAATCAACTTACATTATTTCTTCATTAATCAAATTTATGCTGACTTAAATCAACTCAAATCCTTAAATTTTGCAATTAAGTTACAAAAATCAATAGAACAAACTTTTAATGGGAATATTTTTAATTTTTTTAATTGCAATTTATATTTGAAATATTAAACAAGTGGAGATAGAATACATAAATACAAATATGAATGATGTGAGCAAGCTAACAGCATTGTTTTACTTGGTCTATAATGCACTTGGGGGTGAAATCTTGCCTCAAGCATGCTGTCTAAAGGTCTCAGCTTTCTGTGAGAGACAAAAGCAGCTTTCAGCACACTAGACAAATGCATTAGTTCTTCTGAGGAATTTGTTCATCAGTTCAGGAAAGCGTTCTTGAGGTGTAGGAGTCTGTATGGCTGGTGTGCAGGTACCACCTCCACAGGAACCCACTGGGCACATCCCTGCAGCAGCCCTGGTGCTCCCCAGCTCACCCAGTGTAGGTGGGTGTGCAGTTCCACCTCCCTTCAAACATGACCTAGCCGTGGACCCAGGGTGTCCTACGAGTATTTTACTATCCCCTTGTCAACAAGTTTTATCCTAGAACCAGGATTAGGGAAAGCTTTTTGATTGCTCCTCTACAAAACACACATACAGGTATCGAGGTGTGCCTGTATGGATACACACACTCAAAAATTTCTGAAGTGTCTTACTCCCATCTACAGTTTTTAGCTTTCAACTATGTGCACAATGCATACTGTGTATTCACCTGCAACATCCTTAGGTTGTAGGTATAAATTACACCTGTTGATACTACAGCAGAGTGCATGGAGCCATGAAACATGCTGCTACACTGACAGAGAAGCTGACAGGCTAAAACTGACATACTAATCAAACAATTCTTTCAGTGGTCTACTTAGCAACAGTACAACAAATTAAACATCTCCCTTAAAAGCAAAACACAGATTTCCCCAATAATACAAAGGAATTAAGCACTCAAGGGACATCTGTGGTAGCCTCATTAAATCATATCATGTGAATCTAGTAAGTAGGCATATTCCAAATTTTTGCCAATGCAGATACTGAATGTTTGCATTACTCATCAACATCAGGAGTCAATGATGCAGGTTATGAGCACTTTGATAAGCCTTTCACAGCAAACTGCAGCATCATAATAATCCAATTTAGTTAAAGAATAACTGATTTGCTATGGTGGTGAGTTAGAATTTTTATCACACTTCTTCAAAACTACCCACCTTCAAGGTAGAGCTCTCCTGCTTTCAGTAGCTCAGGTCTTAAGGAGAGAAAAATCAGTTGTTTCTCTTTTTTTAATAAATACAGGATTGCAATCATAATGTTACGTTACTCTGCTCATATATTTTGCTAAATAATTATAATTCCTTTTTCTCACAAGCAAATTAGCTGCATGCCGGAATATTGTTGTCCCTTGGGTTTCGCACAACACAAGCGTTTTTACACTTTATCACCAACCTCACATAATTGTTTCCATCCAGCTAATATTTAACATTAATTAGGCCCATTAGGTAGTAGGGGTATATAAAAAAAACAACCTAACCACAGTACAATTTTACTATAGCTGCAACATAAATTAGTACTTTATGAGGAGAAAATCACACCTCAAATCTCCAACAGTCCTGTACACTTGCAATGTTTCGAAAATGTTGAGCTAGAAGAAACATGTTGGGTCTTCCACAAGGAAAGTGGGAATTCCTCTGGGTTCTAGCTCTGCTCATGACACACCAGGAAGACCCCTTAGGAAACACTATCTGTTCCACATTTAGACTCAAGATTTCTGTAAGTTTCAGAAATGTTTATGAAGTCCAAAGCTTGCTACCTTCAGAGAGAAGGGTGTCTGTGCAAGAGTCTCCATCCTTCCCAGCATCACAACATGATGCATCACCATCCTTCTGTCCTGAAGTACCAGTTGAGTAGCTGCCACTGGCAAGCACCGCTTTTTTGTTTCAGCTTTCATGTATAAATGCTTTAAGGCTTTCAGCCAAACAGCATGATTATGGAACAACTCACTTCAGTGTTTAACTTGCAGATGTTATGTGGATTTTATTAAACAGGAGGTCACTTGTTGTAGTGAGACACATGAAGGGGAGCCAGGTTTTATCCCTGAGCACTGCAGCATCTCTGTAGCTGCTGGAAGGACTTGCATCGATACCAGATGGCTGATTCCCCCCTGCAGTGCCTCGGGGGAGCTGGATGCATTAGAGAGGAAATGACAAAAGCAGAAGTGTTGGGCAGCTGCTTTTTTTGGGAAGCTTTTTCTTTTGGGAGGTCCAACTTTTATGCCTACCTTCTGGAGGACAGAAAACCACAGGCCCCAATGCTAAACCATTAGCTCCCCTTATCACCTTGCACAGTGGCCATGAACACCAACAGGCACTCTCCCCAGAGCAATTCAACAAGGACCTAAAAGACATCTGTTAAATACTGGCAATGATTAATTTTGCAAATGTGCACAAAAGATGGCAGGAGTATGGCCTAAGTGAACTATGGCTCAAAAGCCAGGACAAGATGTGTGACTTTAATTATGTTGCAGAAAATTAAGCCAAAGCCATATCTGCCAAACA
>NW_009952251.1:2681038-2712860 GCF_000747805.2 Chaetura pelagica
AGCATAAAAAACCTGACGGAAAGATATTTGCAGGAAATTGCTGCTAACCACTAGGAACCACTTCTCCATGTACCAAAATCAGCTCAGAACTCAAAGTCCATTCCATGGGCCCTTTGAAATAGATTATGATTTGCAAAATCTGTGTTGTTCATTTTAAGCTTTAACATTACAAACATTTGGACACACATTTAGTCCTCATTTGTTAATATCCTGTTCAGCATAGAAGGGGTGTGCCTGTGCATTTGTTCATCCAGCATCTTCTCAAGTCCCTTGTAAATATTAGCACTCTGGCTTTTCAAGACTTTTAGAGCTAATCCCTGGTGTGATTTTTACCTAGGCATATAAACTGAAAAGACAAATTTTAGAAAAAGCCTTTTTCTTGCCCTAAAAGATTTAGCTCCATCTTTTCTTCTTTCTTATTATTTTTCATTATTTTTCCATTAGGTGGATGCACGAGCAACGAACACTCTCCAACATGTTCTTGTTCTAAAGTAAATAAATGGTAAAAGAATACACCTCCATTTAGCTAGAGGACTTGATAGCTCTAGGAAAACAAGAGCAAAGACAGGCAAGGAAGGACCCTGGCAGTAGTGAGTGTCCCATGCCTGTAAATATGCCATTTTGCTGTTATGTTAATGTGACTATCTTTTAATGGAAGACTAAAAAGGACAATAATTAAAAAATAATAGTTTTCAGAAAATTACACAATTCATTTGCTTTGGCTTTCAGCTTTCAATTTCAAAGCTCTTCATGAAATGTGTAGTCTTAACCCCAAAGCAAAGCTTTATGCAATGAGGGGCAGACATGTTTTATATCTGTTTAATTACAATAATTAAGACTTTGGTAACACATTTAAAAGAAATTCAGTATAATCAGGACTGTATCCAGAACTGCTTTGTTGTACCCAGAAGAATTTCTCTGCCTTAATTAAGTCTCCTCTCTCAGACACGGAATAGAGTGGCTGTCTCATCTGAACTACCTTACATAATTGCACAGCAGCTCTACTTACTGCATACATTGTTTTTCAGTGCAGTTTCTAACACTATCATCATGCTTCTTAAAGAAAAAGTATAGAAAACAGACAACAGTCTGGACAATGTCTTTGTATATACTGAATGCTATGCACATACTTCAGCCTCATAGTTCAGCAAGGGGAGCAAAGTAAAATATGAATGCCCTAATGTTACTGCTAATCTGAATCAGATTAAATTTACTTAGTTCACACAAAGCAATCATTCTTTACTTGCCTAGATGTAATGAAAGCAGAATCTAGCCCACAGAAGAAATAGATGAGGTTAATGGAAACCTTATTCTTCAATAGACCATATTTTCTAGCTATATTTTCAAGCATATTTGGAGTCAGGAATACAAAACACTGTAGATTTACAGGTAGATGAAAAAATAAATTTATTCAAACTGCAATAAACATAGCATAGCCCATTAATTTCAGTGGGTTTTGTCTCTGCTTTCTTCCAATTTTGAATCAATATTGAAGCTTATGAAAAATACTTTCTTTATTCTGCCTATAGACGAACAAAATTAATTAAAGCTTTTTTACCAGACTGTGTCTTTAGCTGGGATCATTATTAACAAAGAGAAGAAAAATAATCGACTCTATGCAGTAAAGTGGCAAACATTTCTTAACTATGTGCTTGGAAAATAATATATTTCTAACTCATTTTCTAAAGCCAATTAAATTATCTGTCCTTCAGCTACTAGGTAAATTGAGGCATGTCAGATACTCTGTAATTGCTCAATATCCCTGTTAATCAAAGCACACTGCTGTAACTCACCAAACTGAAATGGCATTGCTGCCTTCATGAATAATGAATGCTTCATCATGCAATCATTTGCCAGTAACTGAAAATGCAAACACCAGTCTGAGTGCTCCAGGTGAAGCGTGGTCATTCAGCGAGCGCTGTTCCCCACCACACCCACACAGAGAGGTTTCAGTTGTGCTGTTTCTGTATTAAAAAGCTGGCAAAACACAACCTCAGTCACTGGTTCCTTCCTAAACCCTGTCCCTCATTTTCACCTAACAACATGCCCCAGAATAAACTCGCAACATCAGAAAAGTATATGAAACAACAAAAACCATCCAGAAAATAGCCAAAATACAAAATTACAAAGGATAAATTTGGAAGGGGTCTAAATTTTTATTTCAGGGTCAGCAAGTCAGAAGTGGTAGAAGGAAAATAACTAGACTTGTGAAAAACTGAAGAGTAGAATATTTTTATATAATAACTGACCTGGGCTGTTATCTTCCAGGGTTTATATCTTACTTTTGGTGGCACGCTCGTTCTAGATACCTGAAGACTAAACTGAAGAGTTTTATATTTCTCTGCTACCTGAAAACCAAACTCTGAAACCCAAGCAGGAGAACATACAAAACTAGGTATGAAGCACACTTTCCTTGCATTCTATTTCTGAAAAGTTCAAGTTCAGATGTCACCTATCATTGTATATAGAGCTATATGTACCTATAGATCAACCACTGAAGCGATAGATCCAGAGTAACATTCACTGAAGCAGAAGTTCAGTTACTTGGCATGAAGCACAGAGCTGATAATACATGCCCAGATCTTGCTGAGTCAATTAAACCTTTAAACACCGATCTACTGTATTCAGTGAAACTTGAAAGATATTTTAGTGCTTTACTGATCTCAGGCTCAACCACAGTCATGCAGTAAGTAGAGGTCAGAGGAGTCAAGAGCACCGCTGAAAATGCTGTTACACTGAGCCACAAAACCACCCTTCTCTTCTCAGAGATTGCTTTAACTCTGCATCAGTCCTACATGTTTTGTGAATCACATCTTCATGGTGGGAGTATATCAGCATGCAGTAAAATAAGTCAAACAATTGCCTTAGTAAAAGATGGCATTTTTTATCAAGTGCAGAAAAGGCACTGCATGCCATTCCTGCATGATTTTTTCAACTAGATGGATTGGGATTTCTTAGGAAATCCAGGCTACATATATGAGAGACAATCCTTTTTATTTCTGACCATAAGCATTATCTCAGTGCAGGTAGAAGAAATGGACTTGAACCACTTCACTTAAAACATATTGCTTTCACCACGAGTTTCCCAATTACTACACAAGATGTAAAAACAGTTCAGTTTTGATAATACAAAACATTGGTTTCTTACTCTGAAGTTTCAGTGTAACTGTTTTTCCTTTTTACATTTGAGTATTCTTGTTCATGCAATGCCAGCAATGATACTCAGAAGGGCCCCACTGCCTCTGCCATTTCCTTTTTATGTGCTTCTACATATAATTTGTAGTGATGACACCACCAATGTTTATTTCAGCAGAGTTTTGTGCAGAGCTAGTCCAATGCAAAGGCGAAACCCAGTTCCATATGCACAGCCTCACTGAGAAAGTGACATGCTGCCCATAGTTTAACCAGACTTCTCAGGGACAGAAAATGTCTCTTAAGTCTAAGAGATGCAGGTGTTCATGCTACAGGGAAGAAGGGGTCTAAAAGGCCTGGGAAATATTTTCTTGTTTTCCTATTTAATCCTGTGCAGAGAGACAATGTTTGGCAAATAAATATGTTTTAAATACACATCCTGGACATGTTTATACTACATTTATGAATAACATAGGGAATTGAGAATAAAGCTGTGTTAAATCCTGTGGCTTAAGCCAGGACAGGTGGGTTTGAGCGCACAGGCAGGAGCACAGGCACGTATCACGCACTGACACACACCCAAGATGGAGCCATGAAGGGATTTTGCCAACTTCTTTCCAAGTACAACCTGCACAGTTATAAAAAACTTGGTACACTCTGAGTCATTTCAAGAGCAAACATTTTTTCCCACACAAATATCCCCTTGAAGCCTAGAGAGCAATCATGTCTTGCTGGGATGACTACACAGCAGCCAGAAGGAGATAGAGAGGCAGAATGAGAGAAGTCTAGCAGTGGGAAACTAGAAAAACTAGCACAGAACTTCTTCCCTTATAATTACTTTGGTTGAATAATGGCAGAATGATATAAAATAAGCAACCAGAGTCCCCTTTCCAGTATACATTGCTACTGCTTGGATTAATCAGATACAGCTGTTCTTGAAACAGATACATACATTGACATCAGTCTGCATGTATAATTTCAAGTCACTCTTATTTTTCACACTGAATTATGTCAGATTTTAATTAAAATCTTTTAACTAAAAATTGAAGTGTCAGTGGTGATGCACAGATGCTGCTGAACAGATTTATCTTCCCTCTAACAATTAAAAAAACCCAAACCAGGAAATACATATGAGCAACAGTTTCAAACAATACTCTGCCCGGCCAGCATTGGGGAGTGAGCACCATTGAATTAAGTCCCAGGGTGTATCCTCTTTCTCAACATACCTGTTGCTGCCAGTTACATGCTTGCAGGACCAGGGACTACCCAGCTAAACTATGTTATTCAGGGGAATGTCAAAGCAAATAGCTCCCAAATGCAGAAAATCAGTACAGTGTGTGCTTGACCCAGAAAACTCCAAGCAGCTTTTTCACTCATCAGACAAAAGGTCACCCCTCTGCAAAAACGGAGCCTCAAACTCCACCACTGGAGCCTTGCCCCCCAGGCAGGCACACACAGGTGAGGCTTCTCTCCCTCAGCTTCCCCCAGCCAAGCCACTGCAGCCCCACATTTCAGTGGGACTCAAATGCAATGGCTGAAAACTACCTTTCACCTCTCAAAAAAAACCCCACAACATTCATCAGTGAGTCTTACTAGAAGAAGTGATAATGGAGGAGCCACACAGCACAGCTTGCATTTTCCAGAGCCACTGCTCTAGTAACTAACTGCTTCAAACGAGCTAACATGGTCTGACACACCAGCACTCACTTACCTACAGCTTCCAACGTGCATTCCCAAAGGGTCCTTCTAACCTTGCTACTACCAGCTAACTCACAACTATTTTAAACCACAGACTGTTCAATTGACACCTAAGGTCCACAGGATCACTGGCATGAACTGCAGCTCCAAAGCTCTTGTCTCTAATGTTTCCAGGGGGTCTTCTTTTTGGTTCACAGAAGTCAGTTACAAACTTTTCTGTCCAACTCAAACCAGCCACCAGCTTCAGCCTGAACTTCTATGTTCACACATGGTTTGGCTGGCCACATCATCATACACATCCAGGCCCTACTGAAAATGTTGGCCATTTGTGGAAATACCTTCTGATTCCACAAATAAACCCCATTTCCATGGCTTAACTTCATTTTCTGGTTACAAATTAAGTAAGAGAGACAATAAAATGCTGTATATTGCAATGCACTCTTACAGTGAATGGAGAGCCCTTAAGCAGAGTGGGAACATAAACAAAAATGAAAGCATGAGTCATAGACAGAAAGTCAAAGAAAAAGAAGAAATTATAAACACAAGAGAAAAGTCATAAATGGAAGCCCTTGTAGAAGTGGCTCTCAGGCATGGGCAGTGCACTGAAGTGGACAATTTGCAGAGCTTTTGACACCTCGCTCAGTTCAACATTCCCTCATTAAAAGGGCACCTGAAAAAGGAAACCTCTGTTCTCCAGGGAGCAAATTTACTTTTCAACAAATGTGACCAAGTTCCACTATTGACGTTGATAGAAGGAAGGTGGTTTAATCACTAGAGCTAGTTTTGGGTTACTGCTGATTTGCTGCTGAAGCTGCTAATGGTTTGAGCTCAATTTTCTGATAATTTGTTTCTGTATTTATCACCTTTTCCTCATTCCTGAGGTATTCAACATCATTGTACCTGTCAGGTTCTGGGAAGAGAAAATAATTTTTCTGCAGTATTAAATAGACTGAAAAAAGAAAATGGGTATTACTAACAGGCAGCTCCAGTGCTGCCGTTTGTATAGAGCTGAATTACATTACATATTTGCACACTGCAATTTGCACTGTACAGGAAATACTCTTCTCCTTATCTGAATCTCTCTGTTAAAACAGAACAGCCAGAAAAAAAATAAAACAGGACAGAGGTCAGAATGGAAGAAAAGCCAGCCCAATCTTTTCAGCTGTCTGCAGGCACGTCCCCACTAGTCTGTCTAGCCGGCAGGCTGCAGTACACACCACGCAGTGTATGCAGCAAAGATGAGGGATGCAGCAGGTGATCAGCAGCCCTCATCCTTGAGACCAAAGGCCAAACTGAACCACCACTCCAGCAGCAGCAGCAAAGGCACGAGGCCCCAGTGGACCCCCAAAAGCAGAGACCCACTGAGGGCAGCCAAGCAGCACCCGACATGCCACCATTTCACCAGTGACAGCTCTGTCCTAACCTCTCAACAAACCCAAGCATTTTGTGCATGACTCTGTTCCCAGGGCTGGTTCTACTGTTCACCCTTTGCAGACCCAATGCAAAGCCTCAGCCAGCTGGGGGGACCCTGACAGCCAGCAGGCACAGCCCAGCTGGCCTGCACTGAACAGCAAATGCCCAAGACATCCCAGACACCCCACACTCAAGCACATACACAGTGATTCACAACAGCTTTTCCAGCCACAAAAAAAAATATTTAATAAACCACTAGGAGACTTTAGGCTCCAAATTTGATAGTAAAATTTAGACTGAGATACAGTGACAAACTTCTGGCTCTGAAAATGACTGTTAAAACCTATCTTTGGTCTTTTTCACATCCTCTCTTTTAGTGTGAGACCCACCATCTGCCTACTGCAATTTGCCAGTCACGCTGCCCTATCAGCAGCCATCATTCTACTACAGCACAGACAAAAACCTCTCTGTGTTTTCACCCACATGCTACTTTTGGACTGTTCCTGAGGAAAAGCAAGTGGCTTCGGGCTAGAGGCAGAGGGCAGGAGGACTTGGTCATTTATATCCAAAGCACTGCCATACAGATAGGCTCTTCCTCTCCAGAAGTAGAGAGAAGCACCAACACCCCCAAAGTCCAAGCAGGGAATCCCAATGAGCTGACACCCCTCCACTGGCACTGCAGAGACAATGCCCAGCACCAGCCCCTCCATAACGACTGCATCCACCCCTGCATCTCCTTTACCCTGCTGTTTGGACACTAAGCAAGGCACCTGAGAACTAATGGAAACATCAGCCCTCCCACACATACCTTTTATGACCTTAGATACACTGCCTCCTTGCACCAGTTTGTCACCTGCAAGATCAAAATCACTTGTGTGATTCACATCCCTGCCTCACCCTGCAGAAACCAAGCTGGGGGAACAGCACGTGAAATAGCAGGGGTTTTGTGTTCAAACAGGGGCTGAGAGTTCAAACAGGGAGCTAACCACATGGCATGCATTAAGTTCCTGTCCCCTACTTCTTCCTCACCTGCCTGAACCAATGCATACAGTAGACTGTTAAAAAACATTAGTAATTGGAATTAAATAGGAGCTCTAACTCATTCCAGGAACATTCCTGAAAACCAAGCATTTAGATTAATTTTATTCAAAAGCCTCTGAACAAACACCCAGCTTTTCTGTAGCACCACTGCTCTCACCTCGCCTTAGTAATTCAGTTTCTGCTGTGGGGGGATATTTACCTCATTCCCCTTACACAATGAAAGCCATTTCTCCAGTCAAACCTCTACATTATATATGGTTATTTTCCCCTTTACCATAAGCCTGCAAATAGTCTATTCATATGGAGGCAAAGCACAGCACTGAATGATGAAGGCAGCAGCAGAGAAGCAGTCCTGCTCATGCAAGGGACCTCTCCCAGGATTTTAAGCTGTTTGTAAAGGTCTGACTCCAGTGCCATGCAGGTTGCACATCACTGTAATTACACTGACTAGGTTACTCTGATTTGCTGGAGAGAGAGAGAGGCAGGAAATTGGCCCAGCAATGATGTACTAACGTATACTGCTCTTCAGAAGCTCAGTGCCTCTAAATATGTAAACATTAGAGCCATGTTTTTGATAAGCATGACAAAACACAAAGACATAACAATTTTATTAAAGAAAACATTTTCAAACACATTGATTAAATTAGGAATTATGACTTGGACCTAAAGATATAAACCTCTAATCTCATCAGCACTAACGACCTTCTGAAATAGAAGGAAGTCAGCATCTTCAGAGCTGAGACAAGGAGCACACAGCGCATGACACCAGCTCTTCATCAGCCTCAGTGAAATGGGTAAAACAGAGTGAGGAGACAAAGACCACGAAAAGCCAAATAATGATCTACACATTTAATTGTTTCAGCTATCTATGATTTTAACTACTGATTGAAATGATGGAATTCTTGAGCTCCAAAAAACATTGAGACACTCATTTTAGTCAAAAACAGTCTATATAAAACCAGTGTTATTCTGTGGATATTCATAACAAAGCACAGAAAAAATTGAACATGTTCAACATGTAACTGTCTTCTCTGCAAAACCTGAGAAGTCTCTTCACACTAAAGGTACCTACTGGTGAAAACAATTAGAACTAAATTATTTGTCAACTACTGTGTGTCTAGTCAGGGCCTTTTACACTGAATCCTGCTTTTATCCTCTCCCAACAGCAAACATTATAAAGGATATTTTATCCCATTTTCTTCACCACATCCCCCCATGCTTAGCACTTTCACTCCTGCTCTGTGAAAATCCCAAGCAAGAAAGAAGAACAAAATGAATGCATGCTATCCCTGTCAAAAGGCAGACAAACTGAGGGAAGAGTAAACTGTTCTTCACTACACTCAACAATTATCATTATCTTACATGTATTCTGAAACACCATCAAACATGAGAAACTGCTAATGGAAGTATAACTGATTTAACAAAGGCTATATCGTTTTACATTTAACATTACTAGGCAAGAATACAACAGCAAATAGTGCATCAATATGGAAAACCAGCAGAATTATCTGGCTGCTTTCCCCTACTTGCCCTCTTTTATGCAGTTAGTAGATTTATGTATTTTTCTTTCTCATAAAGACTACATTGTAAGATAATGCACTATTCATTCATCTGTTCATTAAGTTTTACCAGCATAGCTTCATCTGTCAGGTAAATGGGAAACACATACCAAGCACGTATGGCTGTGCATTAGCTCTGTTACTGCCTGTCTCACCAGGGCAGAGCTCAGCTCAAAAAAAACAAGCCTTACATCAAACAGAGAGAACTGGAGCTTAACCTCCCTTCAAGACTTAAAACTCATGTAACATCATAGGACCCTGTATGGTAAATATCTGAGTTTCAGAACTTTGGCACTTAACCTTTGGGACATATCAGAAACCAGGAGCTTGCAGGCTAAAGACACCTTCCAGGATTTCAGAAGCTATAAAGATACTTTTCTGAGCACCCTCAGAATTTCCAAGAACACAATGCAGAAATAATCACATGTGTGTATGCAGGAACACAAGGTAATTATTCACTTCACACATTTTATACAGATTTGGTCTAAAAGTTCAGATAACTAGTTACAAGATTTTTTCATATGCTGTAATTCCAGACTCAAGGTATGAGTTTGGCTACTTCTTTCCTTTATCACAGGCATAAGCTTTCTATTATTAGTCTGTATCTGTCATTAAATTTGTAGTGTGTGCGAACCCTGATGGGTATTTTTTTGTTCTATCAATCTCTGTTCTCTAATAACAGCCATGAACTACACCTTATACTGCATTACACATGAAATATTTAGAACAAACAAAAAGAGAACACTGGCTACCCACATACATTAAATATCTGATAGTAAAGTGAAAATAATGCATGTGGTAGTGCAGCTACACCACATTATGATAATTGAGTCTGTCCTCCACCTCTCAAGCCACTGAGTTTCAACCTTTTCCAGTATTCTTGAGTTATCTTTTTCATTGTAAATAGACTTGATTTCCAAGCTCTTCCTATCTTTTTTTTTTCCGTTGAACTCACCTCTGAGAGACTTAATGAAGACAGAAAATTGATCAGTGAGTACATTTTATGCCTTATTTGAAAGCACATAATGTTTCTCACAAGTCCTCTTTGTAAAGATCTTTCCAGCAAGTCATTCTCTTCTGTAAAAATATGAAGAAAGAAAGAGATGGAAGAGAGAAACATGACAGCCCAGGACTTGGGCACAGCTCTGCGACATTCAAATTCCACAGGAAGAACCCCTCCAGATTTCCAGGTACAGGACTGGGCAAACCACCATAACACAGCAGTCCTGTGGCTGCCACTGCTGGACCCCAGGGTCCCTCCGGGGACCACAGCTGGGCTGCTCTTGTCGCACAGGCCCCTTTCCCGGCAGGGAGCGCTCAGGTGTTATCCGATCGCCACCGGGAAGGGCTGCACTCGCACCTGAGCTGGCCCCGGCAGCCGCAGAACTGCTCTGCAACCTCCATCACACACGTCGTCTTGGTTGTTTACATAAGGCAATAAGGAAGACCCACCTTCCAAAACAACTCCCAAATCAGCTGTCCCAGCACATGAACATCGTCTTTGTATTATAAAACTCAAGCTGACGTTGAATAGTCACATGCAAATCCATCTTTTCTGAGCTCTGTGAGGATTTTAGGGGGGGTGATCTATGGGGAAGGCTAATGAGCTCTTGGCTCCTACAAAAATTGAGAATAACTAAGGCCTTCAGTGCTTTCAAAGTACAAAATCATCACTCTATGCAGAAAGGGGAGTGGGAGCATGGCAGAAATTGTGGATGCCAGACTCCAGTCCGGGACAAGCCCCATCTCACGGGTGCCAAGCTGCCAGCTGGTGTCTTGGTGCAAAAGCTGACAAAACCACAGAGATGCTTCATGACAGCACACAACTCAGCACACCATTGTGAGGATCCACTGAAAAAACCCTTTGAACTCAAAAGGAAATTTTTAGGAGCACTCAGAATATACATTGTCTCATGAACTAGGCTGTTAACACAGAATAACTCTATTAATAATAAATAAAAATACTCTGTTACTATTAAATACAAATTACTCAGAGCAGTAACAGCAAGTAAAATAGTTTGAGATAAGGCCTAATAATAGCAGCATTGGTTGTTTGGATTTTTTTATCTGCATCATAACATGCAGTGTTTGTTGAATGGAGCAGAAGGTTTCTCCCATGTTAGCCAGGAGTAATTTTAAATTTAATCTGGAAAAGAGCTTGCAAAAAAATGAAAGTATATTTAATTGCAAAATTAACTCAAGATGTGCATTAAATCATCTACTCTTATCAGGCTCCATTCATCTGCAATTCTCACCAGCAACAAAAGTGGAAAGTGGGTGGGAAGCTCTTTCAAGTGCTTTTAAGCTTCCCACTGATGTACTCTAAACATAAGTTTCAAGGTTTCTGCCAGACGAGTAACAAACCCACCAGGACTTCCTACAGGGTGCATGTCCCCAGTTTTCCCATGAACCCTGCTCCGATCCCAGCACCAGGGCTGTGGGGGTGAGGTGGTCTGTTTCACCTGCACCTGACCTGGGCTGTGCACCAGGGACCCTCTCACAGCACACCTGAGGAGTGTGTGTAACACAACCCTTGGCAGCAGCCTCCCTACATGCTGCTTGTCCTAAATTTAACATTTGTACTGGATTTTTTAAACCCTTTTAAACTGACTGCTACATGCAAATTTCTATATTCCTTTGCAAGATACAAAAAATAAGGGTTTAAACCATGAGTTTGGCTATGATCTTTAACCTGTAATTTATTATCTCTTATGTAATTTTAATCTTTTAATGCACTACTTATATTATAGACTAGAACTCAGTCTCTTCAGTAAGCTGCGGATGCCCACAGTCAGGCTCTCAGGCAGGCAGACAGAAGTCTTCATTCCACCACACATAGAGGTCAAACAGCACAGCTCAGGCACACACTAAAAATAGGTGGTTATAGTCAAGGATGATAAAGTGAATATTTTAAGAAAGGACATGCAAGCCTCTTCCCATGCCTTGAAGAGACAAGGGAGGGAGCAGGAAGCCTATCAACCCAGTATGGCTGAGGACTAGCTGGTCATGCTGCAGGAGGAACACACCAGCCAGCCCAAAAGCAAGTCCCAGCCCAAGGGCTGCAGTCCAAAGGCAATGAGAAAGCAACTGCGGGAGGAGATAGGTGGACAATGATGCACCATTTCCCTTCAAGTGGGATTAAATGCAGCCCATGTGCAAAGCAGAGTTTCACCAGGGGCATTGCCAGGGCACAGCAAGGGCAAGACAGCTCTTGGCCCACAGGACTGCACCTTCAGGAAAGGTGGACATCACTCCTACCCATGTGCACAGGGTCTTCAAAGATCAGAGGGAGAAGCAGGAGCTCAGCCCTGCCATGGTGCAGCACTCAGGGAGCAGCTGCTGTTGGGCTTCCTGGGGTCCGCATCCAGCTGCACACACCATGACACCCTGGTCTTGGTTTTGCTCACAGGGAGATTTGCCAAAAGGAAGGCAGCTGGTAGAAGCCACTAAATCCTTCAGCTCAAGATAGCAGAGATCCTGCTGGGCCCCTGCCAGTTCTGATGGTAGGTCAGATAAAGAGCTCTGCACTCCAGGTAGCTCATAAAAAGAGATTAAAGCAACACAGTCCATGAGACAGTTTCTTCTATTTGCCCACTCAAGCATAACAATTTCCCCTCCAGATTAATTTCAGCACCAGGGTGCCTGCCCAAGTAGGGGCATGGGAAAGCCCCAGCCAGAGGAAAGAGGAACACAGGCAGGGAGGCTCTGCATCCCCCCTCCACACTCCTGGAACCCAACCATTGCTATGGGATAAGTGTGCTTCCTGCTGCAGCAGGGACAGACTCATAGGCTGCAATGCAAATGTAAATGAGTGATTATAAAAATAATTTTTAAAGCATTTCACTGTCACACAACTTAAAAACAATTTCCATGGAGTTCAGATTGACTGTGGAAGTCCACTGGGGAGGACATTTTCTCTGCTTCTTGCAAACATGGCTTTGACTGATGAGGGAGAACAAGACAAGCATTACTGACCTACCTCATTAAAATTTGTCAATAATGCGACAAGGAAGCGAGAAGATCCAACTGAGATATGAAACTGACAGATGGAGATTCTGCCAAAATAATGCTGCTTTCCTCCAAGGACAGCAATGGCCTACACAAGCTCCAGGGATGGTCATCCATCATGTCAGCATTCCTACCCTCTTCAAGAAGGGCAAAGCTACCTCCCCAAGGCTCAATATCCCTTAAACCTCTCATCAGAAGGGATAAAATAAAATTAACAAAACAACAACAACAAAGTGATAGAGCAACACAGTATATCAGTCATGCAATTATTGACTGTCCATGAAGTCCTATGGGCTATGCTTTCCCCTAAAATTTGCTGAGTACCAGCCCAACTGAAGTCTACATCTAGAAAAAGCACTTGGCCACCTGGCAAAGGGAACCTACTGACCAAGCCTCAAGTACTGATCTGCACAAATATTTTTTTAAGGATGGAAGGTCTGCAGAGGAACATAAAACACCTCCTCTCGCATCCACATGCCTAACACCCGTGTTGCACTTCAAACCAGGTAACAAGACAGAAACACCAACACCCCAGTTAACAAACTACTTAATGAATCAATATTTTGTTACTTGACAATTCTAGGGAAATGCAGTGTAATAACAAAAAGTAGTGTGTTACAGGATTCTCTTCAAAAGCATCAATTTGTTTTTCCAAGCTAAATAACCACTAAATTAACTCTTTTGCACTCAAAATATCTGCTGTATAGCTCCTAAGAATCCCTACTCCCATTAGCACAGTCTGAGGTTTCTTTACTGCACCAAGAGCCTCAGGAGAACAGGAAGGTAAAGAATCCACATCCTCCTATCTACAGCATAGCTATTGTAACTGCTGCTTATTATAACACTTCATGGTGCCTCAACATATTTACACCTGGGTCTGCGTTTACCGTAAGTTCTTTACAGATCATAATTCTGAACTTTGTTCCATGAAAAGAAACTTTCGTCTCTCAGTCTGATTCAAGCTTCTACCACATGACAGTTAAACGCACCATCTGAGCACTGAGGTCAGATTATTACATTCTATTTCAAGATCATGTATAGCAGAAAGCATCAGCTCCCAGCAGGAGCCAATGTGAACAATTAAAAACATGACAGGAGGGACTTTTTGCAGCTGTCAAGTGTCCATTCATGTGTCATTTAGTCTAAGTATACTGCTACTGGTTTAAAATGAAGATCAACACTTTTTATAAAAAGTATCTCCTGTTGAGCTGCACAGGTGTGAAAACAGATGTGGCCTCAGCCCACGATAATAAGGGGCAGTCTTACCCTAACTGCTGCTTAAAACCATCATCTTCTGGCATACATGACACCTTCAGCTGGACTTCTGGGAAGGCTATGATGTTATTAATACACTTACTATACTTCAGATTCAATGAAACCAGCTATAGCAACTCCTGAATCATACATCTTTCAGCACTCCATTCCTGTAAGAGCCTAAAGCAGAGACCAGGCTCTGCCCCAGGCTTATCTGGAGCTGCTGCAGTGCTCCCACAGCCACAAATACCCTGTGTACAAGAAGGTCACTTTAAATAGCAAGTAACACCAAGGCAGTTTCAGAAATGGAGAAGTCTTTCTCTCTCATTTTGTTTCACAGCCTGTCCCCAAGTCTCTTATTATAGATATATTCACACCTCCACATAGAATTTAATGGGAGTGAAAAGAGATGTTGCCTTCATCTGCAGGCCACACATTTTTTCTCTAAAATGCAGAAAGTCATTAAATATCACTAGAAAATAAATTCCAGGTGACTTTAGATTAACTCTCCATATGCAGTCTTTGCTTCCTGTGGGCTGTTCCCCACCCTGCCAAAGGGTCTACTTGGGTGGGCATGACTATAAGGTTCAACCCCACACAGATGCTCTGGGATGCGTCTCTCTTGCCACTATGGTCCTCACAGCTCAAAAGACAGCAGGTTCCTTAAGGACTCACAGGGCACATTCACAAACTCCACTGAAATGCAGTTGCCACTATCCATATACTCTGTTTTTACTACGAAGGGGAGGGCCAGCACCATGGAGGCAGCACATCTTGTCAAGGACCTCACTCTAGTTCCTCATGGCCTGAAGCATAATCTTTGCAAGTTGGGGTTTTTGGTTAGGCTTTTTAGTTGCATTAGCAATTTCTTTAGGACCAGCTTCCCTCAAAAACACTTGTTAAGAGAGCATGCCTACTGCAAGCTGAAAAACAACTATTACTGCGATTGTTAGGCTACTCAAGTGACTGCATGTAATAGATGGGCCACCCTGAACTCTGCAAGCAGAAATATATTCCCAGTGCTTTCAGTTTATTCAAAAAAGTCAACTGAGGTTCTGTAAACAGAGCCTACCTCTAGCACCAAGGGTCTAAAGTCACAAAGTGAGCTGGAATATGCATCTCCTAACTGCAAGTCCTTTAGTAATCTCAAAAACAGGAAACTAAACAAAAGCCCACAAATAAATTTTATTCCAGCCACTGGTCAAAACACTGGACATTTCTTCCCAGAACCTTTGACCTTTACCCAATATCTTACAGAAAATAAAGATTCAAGGGATTCCTGCTTAGGATGACATTTTCCTTTCCTATGCATTATCTTCAGCCCTCACACCAAAAAAACTTTCTCAGGAGCCAGAAAGAGAAGAAACCACAGTTCCCTCCAGAGCTCAGCTTATGCACATTGCTCCTCCAGCTGCCTGGAGGGAGGCCCCTTCTCTCACCCTCTCACCTGGGAAGCACTTCATCCTGGCATCAAGAGCTTCCACCCAGGCAGTGAGCTGCTGCTCCCCTTGCTCTCCAGATACTGCTATGGCAGGATGAAAGCAAATGTCACTCCCATGTCTGAATCTTCCACCACATTCATGCCCTGCTACTCCACACCCACATAGTGGACAACAAAGATACCAAGTGAATCGGGGCTCCTTCCAAGCAGCATAAGGTTTTAGAATTATACTACTAATTCTTTCCAATATCTGCACTGCAAGATATTATTACACTACCCTTAAACTGTCTACTCATGGGATCATTTTTCAGATGTTCAGTAACTAAAATGAACTTGGCTCTGCTGGCCTCAAACAGGAGAAGATGATGTATTAAAGTATTACTGAACCCGTAACTGAAGAAATTGAAAAGCTTTTTCTTCTTTTTTTTGTGAACACTTCAGTTATATGTTGCTTGGGCTTTTTTCTCCGTACTTCCATGGCATATTCTCCCTCCATTTTTATTCTTACAGGAAAAAAAACCCCAACAAACCTAGTCTCTGTGTCAGAAAAGTCTCCCTGTGTGCTATTAATGCTGCAGGTTCCTCTTGTTCACAGCAAGCACCCTCCAGGACATGTCTGTAGAAGAGAGAAAGAAATGCTAAAGGAGTTGGCATCCATTCCTCATGTCACCACTTGCTCAGAACTACACTCCACAGACGCATCTCTCTTACTCTTATTTCTTCTCACCTCTGCAGTCTCTGAGGCATATTCATCTACTTACATTCTGCTTCAGCTCAAGTTGTGAGGCACTGAAATGTTTTTCATTTCCAAGGAAAGGAAGATATAGAAAGACTGTTCTCAGTTCTCTGAGGTACACAGAGCTTCCCCTGGTTAGTACATCATTAGTATTTCTTTTGAAGAATTGCACTGCTTGCAAATAGATAATTTTCAGTTAAATGTGCTGGGTGTAAATTCTTGCATGGAGGTGTTGATTAGCTAAATGCTGCTCATTTTGCATAGTCTTTTTTTTCCAAGTTTGGAACTTCCTGAGAGGTTAATGGATGCATACAAAAAGTTTGTGTAAAATGAACCAAGTGTTTGCTATGAAAGACAGGCAAATGGTCCTGAGCACCAGCTGCCACAAGGACTTAGCCCATGGGCACATGTGGACATGGCAGCGCACAGAATAAACCCAAGGTCAGTGCAGCTCTTGGCACATGCAACTGGTGTCTTCAGGATCACCAGTATCCAGCCACACTCTCAGATTGGCTGCTGGTAGCACCAGGCTCCCTGCCAGGGCTGGGTTGGATAGGACCTCCTGGACAGCTACAACTTGTATCTGGAGTGGATGAGGAAGAAAATGGTCTGGTATTTGGCTTCTTGTAAAACAGATTAACCCACGCACAGGAGAAAAGGAAGAGTAGGAAAAAGCCTGTTCTCCCATGCTCATTCATATGACCTTCTGACAGGAAATTAATCTCTTGACCTGACCCCCCCATCCATTTAGAAATAGGAAGGAACAAAAACAGTGTTTCAAGTTAATAAGGAACACCACAGTGTCACCACAAATACTAGCCTAACTCTGTTTCTGGAGAACTTATATGTAGATAAACTAGGCAGTTCGTTACACAGAACATTACAGCTTTGGAGAAGAAAAAAAAATCTAAAAAATCAGTATTAGTTGAGGTTTGGTTTGTTTTTACAGCTGCACATGTTCACATTTGGAAAGCCACAGCCATGCAACTTAGTACAAGTTATATGTCCATCTTAAGAGCTGAAGCTACAAATACTCAGAGCCTTAAGAAATCAGGTTACTTATTCACAGAGCCAAATTTTCACATTTTCATGTTCAAAAGCCCCTTTAAGTGTTTTACAAAAGTTGTATAACACTTCAGAATCTGTTTTAAAAACTGTTTCAGCTAAGATCAGATTTTACTTCAGACTCTGCTCACACACCTAAGACTACAGAACAAATAAAAATTTGTCCAGGAGCATGAAAACACTACGCTCTGGCATAAAACATTTCTTCTAATTTATAAGCCTTCTCTGAGTTAACACGGTGATTGATGCTCAAGTAAAGAATTTCTTCCAAATTTAATTTTAGGTTACGTATCTGATTTTCAACATATGCAAATGAACAAAAAAAGTATTCTAGTTGTAACATGCAGCTGACACTTCTGAAATGCCAGCGGACTGGTTTCCAATTTTTGCCAGAGGAAAGACTGCCAATGTTTATTTGCTTCTTTCAGCATTCCTAAATTTTCCCTGTCGTTATTTTGAAACAGTGGGAGTCATCCCTCACAGCACAGAAACCTCTCTGGTACCAAAACTGATTGCTACACAGCACAAGCCCTGAAAACTGTTTTCCCTCTATCAGGTTGAAAGCAGCCCAAAGGTGTCTTAACATAGGGCAAAAATGTAGGGAGAAGAACCTTTGAGAACAGCCAAGAAACGCCCAAATTGAACTTAACCTAACTGAACTTAATCTCTGAAAATGAATGGCTACTGTACTTCGTGTTCACAGTCAGCAGCAGCAAGATCCCCTGAAATAAACCTTGCTGCAGAGACAGAAGCAGTTTGGTGCATGGGGACACACCAGACTAATACCTCTTGCTCCGTGCTCACTGTTCTCCTAGCTTACTACATGGTTTAAGCTCTCCTTATAACAAACATCTCTGCTCCTCTGTACAGCCGCCCATTCCAACTCTCACTTATTAGAGCCTCAGAGAGGCTTTACCTGTAGAAGTTTTGATACCTTTAGCTGAAGTAGTCCTATATAAGGAGGGTTAATGCTCATTTCCTTTGCCCCCTGCACACCACCAGAAAGCTATCATGCCCCAGCAACCTCCCCACCCTCAGGATGTTATTCTCTCACATTTCCCCTCTCCCTCCCTCAGTGGAAGCCTTTTTAACTACTTTTAATAACCCATTAAAGCCATGCATCTGCATAAAAACCAACATAGCACCTTGCCTATTCATATTAAAGACATTTATTTTGGTATTGCTTTTCCAGCAGCAACCTGCAAAGCCAGTTCTTACTTGAATGGCATGAAGATAATTGAAATTTGCAGGCCTAACCAGCCAATGAGGCTGAGCATCCAGCCTCTGCTTGGGTTGCTGCTGGAAGGAAACAAAAGCCCATGTCAACAGAGGGGAATTATTTAAAATGTGATTGCTTTTTATAGGGCTACACTCTATAGCACCGCTGGGTAAACAAAAAAGTGTCATTAGTTACCAATAAGCAATACTGCAGTTGACAGGTACCCGATCCTTTCTTTTAGCCTAAAGAAAAAAGGTATTTTTACTATGTCAACAAGGTGAATAAGCTGGAAACATGGCAATTATCTGAATTTATAGAGCTCAATTCTATTCCAGCCACCTTCTGCAACCATACCAAAAGCAAAAAGGGTGACAGAAAGTGAAGACTGGACCTTAAGTACAGGATCAACAACGCCCTGACATCAGGAGCTGTGCCCTGAAATTAAATCTTGCCCACAAAGAAGAATGGCACTGGTTCAGCAATCAGGTTTAAGACCTCATTATGGCCAAGCTACTGCTGACCTTGGTCTCAGCAGAGAACAGCACACATGGCCACAGGCTGCTCAAAGCCCATGTGGCCAGACAGACATCACCCAGGGACAGAGTGGCCAGAGGGATGCAAAGGGAGAGGGGCTGCACCCCTCTGCTCTCTCTGCTGTTCCTGGTGCAGCAGCAAAACTGACACATGAGGGTTAAGCACAGAAACATAGAAAACATGGTTTGCAATCACATTCCCTATGATACAAAAATCCTCTTCTTGCTGGCAGAAGAGGCACAGAGATGGCTCTTGCTTCAGTGGACGACAACACTGCAGAGAGACAGCAGGGACATGGTACCGCTGAAGTAGGACAGAATGATCATGCACATAATCTACCTCTTCACAAAGCAGACAAGTTTGATGCTGCACCAAAAGGCAAGGGAAGCCCTCAGCAGAGCAGAGGGTCAACATGATCCATTTTTTTTCATTTTATCCAGCTAGCAAGCAATAAGGACAATCTGTTAACCTCCTACAGAGATTAAGTGAAATTGCAATGTTCAAAAGCATTTGAGTTGGATTAAGAGTAACTGAATGAAGCTGGCTGATTAAGGGTGAGTTGCATTAGGCACTAAGCTGTTTAAACAAAGATTAAGAAAGAGCACACGTTTGAGTTGAGAGAACCAAAATAATGAAACATCACTGGTACCATTGTGTGGTACAGCACAGACCACAGTACTGTAATGTCAGACCACCATGGAGATTACTGGGATTAGTCTGTACAAAACATGTACAGATTACCTCTCTATCAAATATCACAGAGTCACTTTCTGGTCAACCCAATGTAATTTAGTTTTTTTTCTGAAAAAAAAAAAAAATACACCACCAGATTAACATGTACTGCATATGGGTCTAAGAAATTCCTCTTCAGGGCACTTTCTTGGGCATCTATCTGTCATCTCACTTTGGGTGGAGTTAAGAACATAGAGCCTCAACAGGCTCCCCTGGGTCCTGAAATCCCATTCCCTGCTACAGCACATAAGTATTACAGATATATAACCCCACACCTGCACCCCAGCAACATCCAGGTCCTCAAGTGGTGGGAGGGAGACAAAGGAACAACAGTGAGAGAAGTCAGAACTGGAAGAGTGGAAGGAGAATTGCAGTGACGCTAAAGGACAAAGGTGGCCACCAAGCGGCTACAGTGAAAGGAGAGTGAGCAAAGGGAAAGGACAACCAAACACTAACTACCTTAAAACACACAAGAATTGCCCTATTACCAAAATATAAACCATGGGTGAGGGGATAATGCTGTGAAGATCCCTCCCATAGCTCCTGCCAGGGCCACCACCTGAGAAAGCTTGACTTTTCTCTGTGCCTCAGAGGCATGGAAAACACCAAGGGGTTGGAAGCCAGCAATTTATTATTCACAAAGTCTCAGAATGTATGGGATTTCCATTAATTTGCCCCACAAAATTTTCTCCTTTAGTTTCAACTCCAATATGGAAGATAGGTAAAGACTGAATACGGAAAGGAAGACAGATTTAAAGAAAAAAATACAGGAGAGAGGGAAACATTTTAACAGAAATTTTAACAGAATTAAGTTTTAAGAATTAAATTATAACAGAAATAAGCTTCATTTGTGAAAACAACAAGAGGGAGAGGGGAACTTCCCTATGACCCAAAGCACATCCCCAAAAGATCTCTCCCACAGACACGGTGAAGCAACAGCATTTTTCAGCATGGCAGCAGAGCAGCTGCCAAGTCTGTTCAGATATTGGAATCGCTGTTAACCACAAATCCCCACATCTCTTAGCTACCTTTTTTTTTTTTTCATTAAAGAAGCTTTTTAAATAAAGACCTCTTCCATTTGGTCTACATGGTACTTTAGCTGAAACAATGAGTACTACATTCATTAATGCAGCCTACATTCAAAACCAAAACCTCCTCTAGAAGCCATGGTTCTTGTACATTGAGGAGCTGTTTACCACAAGAATGCTGAAAGTAAGAATTTAAACCTGTATTAATTAAAACAGCTAATGAGAAAATTGCTGCCTAGAACAGAAAATTGTAACTTATTGCTGATTAAGGCAGCAGAGCTCATTTGTAAATACAATAAATGCTATTTCAGCTACTCTGGCCCTGAAACAAAGAGCCAGCATGTTCATTCACAAAGAAAAGTGATAGGATTTGTATGGTCTGCAAGTGCAAAGCTGTGTAGAACAGGATCCTCTTCTCACTGAGGTCAGGACAGCTTTTGACTCAAATGGAAGTGAATTAAATTCTTCTGCCTCTAAGCTAGTACACCAGTCAAAAGGACCTATTGTGGCCAGAGCTTTAGGAACAAAAATAAAGCAACTTGGACTGAAAAAACACGAGTTAAACACTTTGTTGTATAATAGCTGCATGTCTCTTCAAGAAAGGAGACGTGCCACTGTGGCTGGAAGGCACAGCTATTCATAGTCTGTCAGGCTTATACCCTGGCACCATTTTTATTGCTCTTGACTGTTTGAACCAACGAAACCTCAAAGAGCCAAGATGAAAGTAATGCAGATTTCAACTATGATTATTTCTAGAACTGCCAAAACCAGAACGGAATAGCCTCTCCCCCATGTTTTTAATCAGCTTAGAAACAAACACAGGAGTATTTCTTACCATGTCACATCACAGAACAAACAGTAACACTTCAATCCCGAAGCAAATGATGCTACAGGAAACTATTCAGTCACCAGAGAAATGCGATGGGAATATCACCAAGCTGCTCCTTCCTCTGTCAGCAGAGCCTGTAGCTTCATGTTTGGGCTCTACCACACCAGTGCCCCAAGCACAGACACACTGCATACACTGGACACAATGCTAGAGCCCACTCTTGGACAAACCATTCAATTTTGCATGATGGTTCTCTGTAATTCATGCATGCTGATACATCTATTGCCATTCAGATCACTATAGGCAGTATCTAGAACCACCAAGCCCGAACCATGACTTTGATCTGCTGTTCCTTTTGAACAGGAATTTCTGTAGCAAAATCCATAACCAATATTGTACAAACCTGGCAGGTGGCAACAGAGTGAGCTCTGAGCAACATTTGGATGAACCTGAACTGAGACAAAGACATTGTTTTCACCTGAGTTTTATACCTTTAACCTATTAAATTAAGCAAGGGCAAGGCACTTTCCCATAATCATAACACTGCACGTAAATTATGCATTCAGAGCTAATTGTCTGATATGCTGTTTAAACCCTGTCATTATATCTGTTGAATAAGAAGAATGCAAAATGTAGCTCTCAGGCAAATAAGACAGACACAGGGTGAGTGTGAAAGACACAAACTTTCCCTAAAGGACTGCAATGCCTGAAACACCAGCTGTCCACCTCTAGCATCTGGACAAAACTCCAGTGTATGGCAGCGATGATGCAATGCTGATCATTTTGGTATCCTGGCTGGTGCTGAGATATGCTGGCAGATGTGGGTGCTTGTCTGCAATTCCAGGCACTCTCTTGAGCATGACTGACAAACCATCCTACAAGGCAGCACAGCAGGCAGTTACTTGTTTTCTCCTCAGGTTTTCCTCATCATGCACGTTTTCCATAGTCTAGAGGAACTGCAAAGTTTTGAAAGCCAGGGAAACCATACATCCCCAAGCTTGCAGAGACGTTTACTCTGGCACAGGCCAGAAAGAACCAGCAGCGACTGCTGTGGTTCCCTGCCACCCTCCTTCTCCCCTGGGGAATCTCCACAACCTCCCTGGTGGTTGCACAGGGAGCCCTGGCTCACAGCCTGCCAGCTGCCTCTCCTCTTCCCATAGAGGCTGGCAGAGCTGCAGAAAGCTTTGCTGGAGGGAGCAGGCAAGGAGGAAAAATGTTCTCTCCTAGCACAAATACAGCTGTTTCCAGATTCACACCGACAAAAATGCTGCTTTTGTTTCAGGCAGGAGTGCAAAATCCAACTGGTCCTCCATATCTTCCCTCTGCTTCTGGCAATCAAGGCCAGAAATCCAGAGGAAAATAGTGATTCTTTCATGACCTGGAAAAAATTGACAAGAAATGATGCCAAAAGCAGGCTTCATCTGTACTTAACAGTGACAGCTGGCAAGGACTACATGAAAACAACAAAACACAGGAAAGGCCCTGCAACTGGGTGGGGACATGAAAGTGTGGGACCACTGCATTATCATTACTGGGGAATCCCTATTCCCCAGGGAAATAAATTTCCAGCAGATGACATCACTGTGGCTCCTGCTGATGGCTGCTCCCTGTCAGGCTACCTGCTGCTCCAGCACCACTCCTGCCCTCACTGAAGCAAGTATGGGCAGGTCCTGACAGCCCAGCTTTTGGGTGCCCATAAGTTTTCCTAGGACTTTCTGTCTGCACCCAGGCACATCGTCCACATGTAGCCAGTTTGATCCTCCAGCCCCAGCGAGAAGCAGCACTCCAGCAATTCACATGTCCTGCTGCTGGCTTCTTCAAAACACTTCCCTGGAGGTTCACCCAACCTGAATGAAACCATTGCAGTTTCCCTTATTTACATCAGGACTGACACCAGGCTAAAAATGGAGGCAAGCCTCGGGATAAGAATAAATAGTGTCCTTCAGGGGGATGAAGTTGAACTCCAAAACTCATTTCATCCCAGACAATGACAGTGATTAACAGCAGTCCAAAAGGATGCAGTACCTCCAAAAAGTAACCTCTGCAAGTCATAAAAAAACCTTGAAAATGTCTGCTGCTTTGTCATGGTGAGCATGTGCTTGATTAAAAAGTTGACCAACCAGTCAACTGGGACACCAGAATAGTTTGCTCTGTTCTGGTTTGTGCTGTTGGTCCAGACGGGTGCAGACAGTGTGATTATAGATGGTCCATGGGGTAACAGGCACTATGCAGAGGTAAAACTGCCAAGCAGCAGAAGTAGCCAAGTTCCATTAATCACTGACAAAGCATCCTGACGCTAAATACTTCACATTCATCCTTTCCTAAGCTTTTCACTTTGTAGTTTATTATAAACAGAATTTGGCTTCAGAACCTCAGTAAACCCCCACACAAAGCCATATTTTTCAAACTGTCATTCCTAGTAGTCTTGCACTCTCCTGATCACACACAAATGTTTCTCCCTATTTGCATTTTGTACACTAAGAACATTTTTTATTATTCTTCCAGCCCAACAGAAAAGCACTCACAGTAGTTCAGACACTGGCACTATCTACCTGCAGCAGGCAGCTGTTACTGTGTTCAGTAGAAGTGGAAACTATTTTTATCTTAGCATGCATGTGGGCAAAGCTTTTCAGAACAAGCAGGCACTAGAGACATTTTTACTCCTCCTTTTTGCTGTTGCCTGTCCCTTGCTCCTTAGGGGAATACTGCTGCCTCTGTCCACAGCAGAGAGCCCACCTGGGAAGATGCAAAGCCAAAGGACAATTGTCTTTTGATGGTCCCCAGATATTAATACAAATAGCACATAATCTATATTACATCTGGAAAGCTGGCCAGACCATACAAATTGTACATTTCAGTGTACTGGAAAGCAGTGTTTTTAAAGGATGGCAAGATCTTTTGCTTAAATTAAAATGTTAGCTATCCTGTGGATCAACGGCAATTAACTTATAACTCACCTTACAGTGGTGGTGTGAATTTTGAACAGTTACATATTTTGACTAAGGAAGAAGATAAGAAAACGTTGTTTTTCCACAGAGTACTATGATCTCAACAAAGGCTTGAGAGGTTTTGTATCTTCCCTTGCTTCCCCATCCCATTGCTTGTACCTCCTTTTTTTCTTAAATCTTACACACATTAGGAAACACTCACCAGCAAGCACTTCATTCTCTTCGTTCCTCTCTCCAACTGGCTCGATGCTCCTCTGCCTTTCCCACATCCACTGGCCCAGAGTTACAGAGCCTGGCTCTCCCAGGCTGTCACTGAAGTGACTGCAGCTTAACATACAAAATCTCCAGTGGGCCCTTTTCAGACTCAACTCATGAATGGTCCAGCCATTCCCCTCACCTACTCTAGTTTTTCACATCTGCAAAATACTCAGCAATTGCTTATGTGCAAAAATACTGCACAGGAAAACACTTCAGAGTTTTAAACTGCTACTACAGCGAGGGGGGAGCTAGAAAACCCATGGATGGGGCACAAACACCTCACAGCCAAGATCCCTGGTGCAGAAGCAGGATGAATTCAGCTGCTTCTTAAAGACAACCAAACTGGTTTATACAATAAAATTGCTGTGTTGCAGTTGCTGTGCAACTACAGCACTGCTGTATCAACTAGGCCAGGCAGAGATGGTTCCTCAAAAGCAACTTGGGTTCCCCATCACCAGGCCATCACTCAGCTCCACACACAAGTTCTTCTGTGTTATTGTTATTGAATTAACTGGCAGAGGAAAACAATAGTCAAAAATAGGAGATGCCCAAGTTGCTAGATAAAGGTGAAACTGCAGTCCAGACGTACCTGCTCACCAGAAGTGCTAGCACCATTCATGATGGATACACATGACAAAAACGGTCCCTAACAGAAAAAGCTTCCAGAAAAGCTTCATCATTAGCAGCTACAGTTCTGCTTATGGCCTTTCCAGGACTTCAGCTCTCTGGTGGATGAGAAGGCCATGAGAACTAGGAGAACATGAAGTGCCTTATGGCACATCTGTCTGCACATTTTCCTGGTGAGAAATGCTTAAATACGGGCAGTAACATCATAAAAATAACCAGAGACTTAGCATAGGGCAGTTCAGAAAAAAAGACAGTGTTCAGAGGTTGATGGGATGCTGAAAGCTCTTGCAATTTTTTTTGCCATTCACATGGAAGTCTCAGCTATGCAAACTCAAAATCAGCAGACTGCAGCAACTGTAGATAAGAGAGTCGACACAGGTTGGTTTCCAAGCCAGGGCTATTTAAGCCCTTACTCAGTTAAGTACTTGTGCACTCAGCATCTCACAATTCAGTGGAATGCTTGCTATCCAAAACATTAGTGCTTCCCCAGAAACAGCCTCTTACTTCTAGAATGAATGGGGAGCAAATGTCCTGTATGCTCAGCTCCATCAACACAAAAAATGTCATGGTTTTGCCACAGGGAAAGTTTCTCTGATAAAGACACGGTAAGTGCAACAAAACTTTCCTTCTGAGAACTGCTTATCCTCTTTTTGCCATTCAAATGGAAGTCTCAGCTATGCAAACTCAAAATCAGCAGACTGCAGCAACTGTAGATAAGAGAGTCGACACAGGTTGGTTTCCAAGCCAGGGCTATTTAAGCCCTTACTCAGTTAAGTACTTGTGCACTCAGCATCTCACAATTCAGTGGAATGCTTGCTATCCAAAACATTAGTGCTTCCCCAGAAACAGCCTCTTACTTCTAGAATGAATGGGGAGCAAATGTCCTGTATGCTCAGCTCCATCAACACAAAAAATGTCATGGTTTTGCCACAGGGAAAGTTTCTCTGATAAAGACACGGTAAGTGCAACAAAACTTTCCTTCTGAGAACTGCTTATCCTCTGATGCAGAAGTCATCTCCCTGGCAGAACAGTCCACTAAGAAGCATGCCTAAGTCTACAGAGACATAGGTTGCTGTAGTTCTGGGTGGTTTCCGTACCCAGCCAAGAATCCGCAAAGCACAAAAACCTTTTAAAATAATCACTATGTCCTTATAAGTCTTCTTTCAGGCTAAAATTCAATATAAGGCCTTTAAATTACTCTCAGAAAAAAAGATCACAGGACACAGTCCAATGGGCAGTGCTAAAACTCCAACTACAAACCATGGGCATCTTGCATCAGTGTCAACTGCACCATCCTCTTGGGTTCTAAAGAGATACTTCTGATACAAAATGCCTGCACACACATGATGCTGAGTATTTATCGAGGCTGGAGCTTCAATGCATGTAGTAACAAGCTGTAAAAATATGTCAGCAGAATTTGAGCTGAAGTTGCCAAGTGTCAAAATAGGATAGCATTTAAACATTTGCAAATTTTGCTCATGATACAGCAGCACAAGGCAAATATACCACCATTAGCATTTCAAAAATAGTTTCTGAATGAAAGGAAGCCTTTCAAATAACTTTGTTTTCTCCTGGCATTCCTATGCTAATAGATTCTGCTTCTAATTTAAGAAGTCTCTTGTATGCAGATAGAAGGTGTCACCATTTCCTTATGCAATTTAAGTTCCTCCAGCAAGGCAAATCAGACCATGGTCCACCTCTTACTTCTCCCCAACAAGCCTAGAAGGTTTTATGCACAGGTTGGCATCTCATGTTGCTCCAAATGTCCACAGGTGACAGTCAGTTTATGGCAATCCCTCCAAGAAAGCCCTTCCAAGTAAACTACATCACACCGCTGAGAAACACTATTAACCTTGTAAAAATAAATCAACTGAGCCAGAAAGCAATGAATTTGTTTATCCACAGTCATCAGATTACTGCTTGCACCATCATTAGTACCACAGCAGACAGTAAAGAATTAAAGCAACAGGAATCAATATAAAACTAAAATGTAGGAAAAACAGGAAGTCATTCCTACAAACAAATAAACCAAAAAAGAGCATAAACAGCAGCACCATAATCTGTAAGTGCAGCATCCACAGAATGTTTTGCTGCTCAGTGCCAAAATTTTTCCAGACCATTTTATGCCTGTGCTGCAAAATACACTGAGCTGTTTAATCTATCTTTCAGTACATTGCTTTTTTCCTTTTCTCCTCACTATCTTCTCAGGTATCCAATCCAGGTCTGTTGTTTGCAAACAGTACAAATTAATTCAAGAATTATCTACCTGAAAACCTCATTAGCTAAGACAGAGAGAGCACTGCTATAATAGATACGTTTCTATTAGCCAAAAGGAGACAGCAACCAGCTAGGAAGATATAAAATTACACTGAAGCAACACTAAATCTGAGCATGGCACTGAAACAAAAACCCTGGACAAAAACAAATTCTGCAAATAAGGTCCTCTGGAAAGTAAGTTATTAACCTGACTTTTAATCTGTTTGGCCCTGTATAGCTTCAGTGGTAAATTTACTCTGTCACTGTTTTCGTTCAGGATTTCTATAGACTTCATCATTCATTTTCCTTAATACCTACTTGCTGTAGCTTAAAAGGTTCCATCTTACTATATTACCTTTTACTTCCCAGCTCACACGAGAAACACAAGCACTGCGTTGGGCCACTGGTAGTGAAGAGACTGCAAAGTTTGAAAGTGTTTTGGAGATGGTCATTATACGGGATTTCTATGCAAGAGAAGTCATTTAGTGAGGTGGTGCTAACAGCAGTGGCGTGAAGAATCAGTTAGAACAACTTCAGTATGTCTGCCTCTCTTCACATCACAACAGACTAAGTGCTGTAACAGTGCTTAGCACCTCCAGGCTACTCTGTCAGCTTCCAGCAGCTGCAAGATGATGCCCAAAGGAGCCATACCTTGAGCATGATCTCAAATCAATCAGGCTGCAGCATCATTTGAGAGAAGGAAGTATTTCCCCCCACCGTCTGAAGGAAGTAAGGTGAGCAGCAGCTAAAAAAGGAGACTACTGTAAAACCAGAATTAAGATGTGCCCTGGTGACAAGACAGCCCTTCCATGCTACCCTTCAGCAATTAGCACTACAAAAACATTGTGCATAGTTTTAGCTTTAAGGCTTCTCATAACAATGTATTTATGCACATGCTTACACATTTTAAGAAGTGGGGCCAAATTAATACAGACTGATTAAGTACCTTAACTTCAAAAGTGATGGGCAGGGTGGGGCTTTTTATTTTAAAATACTCTCCTTGACACACCCTGGAGGGGCCTGATTTTCATGAAGTACCACTCACTCTCTCTCCAGGAGACCTCTTCCCACTGTGTCTCAAAGCAGCCAGCCAGAAACACAGGTCACACTGAGGAGCACAGGGTGCACCCTGGCAAACATCATGTATATCTAATACTCATAGTCAAATCTTGTCCCTATCACCCTGACCTTTTCTTTCGACTACTGCAGCCTCTTCTCCAGATGGGTGCCCAGCACATCCCACCACCCCTAGGCCCCTGGCCAACCCACCAAACAGAGTACAAGCTCCCTCTCTCTAGCAGCATGAGGCAAAGGAGGCATCTTGGACCCCTGCCCACCCCCAGCCCTCTTTGCACAGCAGGAGACATGCTGAGCCCAGAAAGCCCCATACAACAGATGAGATTCAACATGAGGATTATGGTGCTGCTTTCATGTCTGGCCTTTAAAGGTCCCCAGACAACACCCATACCAGTGCAGAACTGAGCTGCAAATGTAACCACTGAATGCATTTTATGGGCATAATTCCCAGGGTCTTTGAAAACAATATGTTCTGTCAAAATAGCATCCTAACGAAACAGGCTCTTTAACCACCCAACAAAGCCTCGTTTGATGTGCCACATTCCAGGAAGCACAGCTCAGTATGATTTTATCTGTGCATTGTCAGGCCCCTTGTGCCTTTTGTTGAAAAATTAATACAGCTCCCCAACAGGAGAGAAAATATTCCTCCCTTATAAAATATGCAGCCAGAAAAATAAAACAAAGCAAAAGCCAGTCTGCATTAAAAAAAGAACCATCATACCAAGTTTCTCTGGTGTCAGATTTTCTGCTTTCTTCTTTCAATGATCTACATGCTCACCTCCTGAAACCACAGTCTTTTTTCAGGCCACCTTTACTGACTAAAATATTTGCACTAATCAAAGGCAAAAAACAGAACATGTTTTGTTCAGATGCATCTTCTTCAGCCTCCAATATCTCTGTATCTCCTAGTTGGCTTTTAATTTGTCATGACCACAATATCACTGAACTCAGTGGGAGGCTTCGCAAGAGAGAAGGATGAGGACATCATTAGGTGGTGGCCAGTGACACTCTCCCAGTACAGGCTCCCTGGACAACTTCTAGATATCTATGACTGAGAAACTTGCTTGGGCCAGCAAGACCTCTTGAATGAAAAAAATGTATAGTCTTTGATCCTGAAGACTATTACCTGACAGTTTAATTTGAGGTACCTTTGCTTTCTTACAAGCATAAATGCACAGTTGTTTCCAATCTGTTTCATTCACGATGCTCACAGTTTGTAGAGTTCTGCATCTCCTTTCTGTGGTCTCTTTTCTAAGACAAAGAACTTTCACTTTGGCAGTCTGTAGTTGTTTAGAAGTCATCCCATACCTGGGACTGCTCCTTCCAGTACCATCAAAACTAGTCCAACCTGGCTGAGATAAGATGACCAGCTGTGGTCACAGACTGAGTCACTGTTTAGGAGGATTTTAAAGCACAGCAAGAGCTGACAACTCACTTCACATCCCTCAAAGCAGGATTTAGCAAATGCCTTGTGGCTGCTACTTACAGTTAGATGCAGTAAGCCACCACCAGCACCTGAGGGGCACATTCTCACCCAATCTAAAATTCCATTTTGATTAATAAAATTACATGCATCACAATCTGGCTTGTTCTGTTTAAGGATTTCTTAGAAGGTATCAACTAAACCTTCATTCCTGCAAAGAGGGTGCAGAATTAGAGCATTTACACATTTCAATATTTTGGTGCAGTGAGGCTGTGTCATGATGTCAGCACTGAGTGCACTGAGCTGCAGCTGCACTCATGGCACCATACCAGCATGCTGGCCTCTGTGATCTGCTTCTCACCACTGAAATCCCATTGCTGTCCCTGGTGTCATACAGCTGCCAAACCAGGAGGGTGGGACTGAAGAGTCAGCCCAACATCTCCCAAGTGGTCAGCACAGCACACTTAGAGAAAACCAAACCAAACACACAACACCACCACAAAACACACAAAACCAGAAAGGGAAACTGACATTTTTGCATTTTGCTCTAGGGCAGCAAACAGAAATTCCCTTGCATGAGAAGTGAGAGAAAATGGGGAAAGAGGAGAGAAGTGTTTAATTAAAGCTGATGCAAAGGATGCTGCCCTTTTAAGGTGGTGAGTACTGCTAGCAAGGCCTCAGAAATGATCACTGAAAAATATTTTCTAAATATCTTTCCCAGAATTTGTGCACAGTGAAACATCTGAAGCCATGGAACCCAAGTCTGTTGAGCTAAATAACAATCTATTTTCTGCTCCCTCACAGCTATTTTATCCACAAAACATTCACCTGTTGGTCACCATGCCTTTGGAGCCATGGTGAGGAGGTGAAGCAATCCTGACTTTGTCACACACTACTTCCAGGCATCTGGAAGCAGCTTCTACACACTGCAAGACCCTGCTGCCTGTGCTGCTGTGCTTTGCAAAACAGTTGCTGCTCAGAGAAGGGGGTAAAATTGAATAACTTGCATATTAGGATTGACTTGCATGGTTCTCCACACCATTACATTTCCATATGTTACAGACATGATTCCTTTTCAACCTCTCTCCCTGCATTTTGGTTTGCACTTCTGGCTTCACTTGCTCAATTGCTTGAAGCATATTTTTTATAATAGCTCAAGCTAGACCTAAAACCTGCTTGCTGAATACTAATGTGTAACATTTCCATAATTTCTTACATTATTTATGTAAATAGGGTTCTTAGTTCCTTATTACTTTATTTCTGGCTGAATAAAAACAGAAGACATCCTCACTACTTGTTTTGCACATACGGAAAACTCTGCACTATCAACAATAGGTATGGGCAAATAGGACTGGGTCTCATTGTTCATACATACATGTTAACAAATCCATATCAAAATCTCAGGTTTTAAATCCATGTAGCAGGTTAATTCACTACAACGCAAGTTTTCTGGATTTTGCTTCTAATCAAAAAGACATATTACTAGTTCAAGCTACTTAGAGAAATCCAAGCGTATTATATAATATCTCGGGGGGGGGGGGGGG
>NW_009952251.1:2713516-2740875 GCF_000747805.2 Chaetura pelagica
GGGGGGGGGGTGTCTCATCAAAGCATATATATAACCCTATCAAAACAAAAAAAACAAATTGACAAATCTACCAGTGGTTAAACCATACTAAGTAGGAATTATATTTTTAGCCTTTAATACTTTGGAGTATTAAATTAATACAGAGTTCCAAACAAACTGCACTGTCAGCCTGTAGCTCACATCAAATCAACCTGACCTACTAACTAGGGTAACACTTTGTGACCCTTTTTAAACACCAGAAAAGGCCCCACAGGCCTTTGCAATTTCCCCAGTTCCCAAGATTTGTCAAAAATCAACATTACTGTTTCAGAGAGCACTGCAGCCACCTTCCTGAGCTCTCCTGAGCGTTATTTCTTACCACAGGAGGATTTAAGAACATTGTGAGCACACACTGCCTCACCATGTCTGCTCACAGGCAGGACCACCTTCCCCTTCCCCACAACCTCTGGACAAGGGGAGACATCCCACCAGTCAGCTCCAGTGCCAGAGAGAAATAATCCCTGAGCACCTCTGCTGCTTCTCTAGCAGTGTTTATAATTACACAAAGCATCTCTCCTTACACGTTTATTAGCTCTCTGGAAAGTGCCATTTAGGCTGTCCTCTCCTGAGATGGAGTCACCTATAACAAATCCCATCTCCATCTTGTGTTTACTTAAATATACAGCAGACGAAATAGTTTTCACTATGTAATTTTTATAAATACTACCTCCCAGATACAGCTACTTCTGTACTGGCACATTATCTTCCCATGTGGGCACATTAATCTGTGCATATATGAACAGGCAATTGTGGCTTTTTACGTATGGATACGGAAGAGAGATTAACTCAGTGCTCATTAAATAAGCGACTGCTTTGAAGTACTTCATAAACATACTTAGCATAATGCAGTTTGCATCATGATTGGGGCTTCCAGAAACTACCAGATATAAACAAATTATAAACATGTTTCTAGAAATAATTGTGAGAGTCGTGTTTTCTGTTTTACACAGCACCAGTATTTTAACTCAATGACATGGCATCTAATTTTTGCAAAATGGGACATTTAATTAACATCATTTCCTCTTGCCATCACATCAGAAAGCTCTTCTCTGCACAAGGCAGCTTTAATCTCTAAACACGTGCACGTGTACTCACACACATCCTGCAGAGGAATCAGCGTGAATTAACAGGTAACTTTAAAAAAGACATGAAGCCACTGTACTGTCATCACTGTAATTGCTGCATCTTTGCCAGGTCTGTTTGTATTGACTCAGCCAGCACTCGGCGGGGCTATCACCAAGCAGGGCTGTCCCAGCGCGGGGTTGGGGACTGATCCCCCGAGGGGATGAGGGATCTTGCCCAGCTTAGCGGGAGGTGCCAGCTCAACTACTTTGAGTTGACTGTGCCTCCTCCCCTGGGTACAGCTGCACTAGCTACTGTTATGTATGCTCAGAGATGTTGTTGCCTAATGCCTTTAATGGTCATTTGTGGTCTAAAAAAATTTTAAAGGCAGCTAGAAGGGGCAATAGATGCCCGTGTGTTACAGAGACACAGGAATAAATATAGTATCATATTTCAGATGCATCTTCTGCATTATGTAAACAGTAATATTCCTTCTTGTTCCAGAAAACTTTGTCTCTCTTCCATACTCCAAAATAGCAAGGGGTGTATCATTAAATTTGTTGTGGCACAAACCTTCTAAATCTCTCTTTTTCTAATACCTTAGGGATTTTTTTAATCTACAATTTCCAAGACAGCAAGCAGCCTGCACTAACTGCTACCATTAGCTAAACCTGTGACTGCTGATACTTCTCACTTTCCACCCTTATCTCTTATTTTCCTTCCTCTCATTTGGATTCCTCCCTGACATTCTCAACAAAAGCTGAAAAATAGTTCGTATTTAATAAGAATTTCATTTATTTAGGCAGTTTCTCTGAACTCATTGATCGTATTTGCATTAGGGCTCTTCATCTGAACTAGCTGGATGCTACAGAAAAAAAAATGTCATAAATAACCGATATTTCAATAAAAACATACACTTTGGGAGCTATTCTGCTCCTCCAGACCTTTCCTCTGTTTCGTTTCTCTTCTTTATTACTAAGGGCATTTGTAGACAATAGGATCATTGCTTCCTAAGTGAACATCTGCTGTTAAAAATCTATCTCCCACGTGAGCCACATCTTGCTTGCCTTTGTCACACAAATAATTTTATTTGCCTTAATAGAACTATTTGTGTGAAGCAAACAGGACTTGACCTCTGCCAATAGCTACATGCTATGTCTCCACAGGTTGCTCTTGATATTTCTGTGATCTCACACACAGAAGTTTTAAAGTACTACTAGTTTAAAGAGAAAGGCACTAAAGAAAACAAGTTTCTGCTACTGAATGCAATTCTAAATAAGAGAGTCAAGACGGAATATAAAGCATAAGCCCTTTTTCTTACCTAAATGTTTCTATAACATTCCAGTGCCTGTTTTACATAGCTAAATTTCTCCCAATGCTGTTTTTCTTCCCAACACTTAAAACAGGACAATGCTACAAACTCAGCCCTTCTTGTGTGGGGTTCCAAATTCCAGTCTGGGGCTAGTGAACAGCAACCATCACTGGTGCTGAGACATGGCCTGGGAAGTCACCGCAAAAGGGAAACTGTGAGCCCAGTCACACCAGCTGGCAAATCTGCAGTCTCTCAAGGGGCGTTAGAAAAAAAGAGATTTTACGCCAAACCCTTGTGCCATTGTTTCTTGCACATATGCATGAATTCATACGGGGAAGTAACACCTGACAGTTCTGATGTCTGAGCTCAAACCTACATATACCCAACATCTCCTTTCTAGTGCCAGCTCAGACTGCCACAATGGACACACAGATAATATTCTTACTATTTCCTTTGCATTTGTAGATCTGGTAAGTGATAAATCTAATGCTTACAAAGAGATGAACCACACAATAGGCAGTGCTGAACTCCTCCATTCATCCATAAACCACAGCAGCAACTACATCAACAACTCAGCTGTAATGCCACATCCTGTTGGAGCTGGATTCCCTCTCCGTATATTTTACTCCAGAACTGCTTTTCTATTTAAGCAAACATTGGAAAACAGCCCATTGCTGCACAGATGGGTACACAGAATATGGGAATATTCCACCTCTTAAAGCACTGTCCTTGTGCAGCTGATTCATTCAGAAATTATCCAAGGATTCAAATGTGCTCCAATCACAACAAGAGCTGGCTAATTCCTCAGAAAGTGATAGCAAATCCACTAAGCAGCATGGTCTCTCTGCTCAGCCTTCCTGTGAAGGAGTGAATTTGCTGATAATCCTTTTAAGGCTGTCCACCATGTGTTGGCTAGTAAGGACCAGTGCTGCTACAACAAAAACTGCTGTCATCTGAAAAATACAAGTTGCTTTACTTCTGATGATAACAGCTGTTTTCATACATATGACACACAAAATAGACTAATTTATCTAGGCTTTCAGTTTGGAGTATTATTTTAACTATAGAATTTAACATTTACTCAAGACCTTTTTTTTGGTAGTTAAACAGAATTTAACAACAGAATTTACTCAAGACCTTTTTTTTGGTAGTTAAAGCACATGCAATTTAATTTCCTTAATTTATGAACTATGTCAGAAACAGCTACTTAGAACACATGCTTTACCTTAGGACTTTCATTTGGTTTTGTTCTTCCTAAGAACTATTGTGCTCATGCTACCTAGATAACAATGGAGCACAGATCTTATCCGCTCTCATCCATTTCCATCCACCCATAATTACCCCAGGAAGAGGGAAGGCCCTTTCATTCCAAGGAAGACATACCTTATGTGCAAAATCACCACAATAACCAGGCTGGGCTCTGGTGGGGCTGCCAAGAATCACAACCTTCCCACAAACTGAGGCTCAGCAGGGGCTGTATTGCATTCCCTGGATAACGGGGGCAGCAGTGGCCCCCGGCCTTCCCTAGATAAGAGGGGGCAGTGGTGGCCCCTGGCTTTTTGCAAGCAGGCAGTCACTGCATGCCATGCCTGCTCTGCCTACAGCCTGATAGCAGAGGCAGCAATGAAGGCACCTAATGAGGGGAAGATAATGAGGAAGTGAATGGGAGGCAGGCTGAGAGACAGGGGTGCTGATGCATTTGCAGGAGTCCCAGTTATCTCACAGAGAGAGTTGACTGCACCTCTCCCAGTTCCTTTTGCAGTATTATACTGTCCAGCTGGTACCAAGAACAAAAACCAAAATGGAAGTAACTAGAACACAAAATATTATGTAACTGGTGGGAAATTACTAACTCCCTGACTTTAACTCCCTATACATCTTTAAGGGGATTACTGGTAGCTCTTCAGAAGTCTAAAAGAGTTGGCTAGAATTTGGCTTAGGAAACACATAATTACTCGGAAAGAAAAAAAATATCACTTTCTCATTATCCATCCATCTCCTCTTTTCCATGTTAGTAAGATGGGAAAGAAACATAGATATCTGACAATTCATTTACTCTAGTGTATTGATTTCTCATGTACAGCCATGTTCCCCAGACTGTGATGTCATTTATTTCCACAGTAACTGTATAACATCAGAGGACTATATCTAAGCAGATGGTGGAAAACCTTTAGGGAATAACAATTCCTGCAAATCTGCCTGCACCAGAGAAGGACTTCTGAAAGATGTCTGAAGGCTGGCTCTGAATGGTCTTACAAAAGACCAAGCAATGACAATATTATTAATAATTTTTTACTAGCAGTAGTCAAATTAAATTCAGATATTCAAAGCCCTCTCCTCTTGGCTCTGCAGAGCACTACTCTGCACATGCCACATTCAGGGAAGGGGAAGACAGAGTTTTTCACCAACCCACTCCAACCATTCAAGTCCCCTCTTCTGCTTATGTGAGTTAGCAGTGTATAAAAATGGACACAAAGGTGTGCAGAGACGATCAGCAGCTGACAGCAGCTCCAGGATGACAGAAACGTCTTAGTATCACTGGACTGGCTACAGACCTGCTTCCTTCCAGTTTTCCCATAGGCATACACAACATTTATTACACCCATGCAGATGACAAGATGTGATCAGCTTCTCCTACCATCAGTGAATACCACATAAGCAACTCTATTTTCATCACTCTAAAATACTTCTATAATCTATACTGACCAAATATTCCACACTTATTTCTGCTTTCTATAAAAAGAGAAGCAGTAAAGGTAGCTGCTTCACATGGCAAATAAAAACAAAAGAAAAAGTAAACAATAATTGCTGTTACAATCTTTTTTCTTCTCTGGAAGTCTAGAAATAAACACCTTAAATTAGTTCAACAGCACTGGATGTTAATGGTTGCCTATTCAGCAGGTTGCTAAGTCCATTATCATGAATACCTGATATAGTTTATTGCAGCAAACCATAAACTGAGGCTTTTGCTTTGAAAAACTTCAAATTCCAACTAGGAGCTGACCTTTCCTTTTCCTGTTAGGAAAGTATATAAACTGAGAAGGGATGCTTAGGGTAAATTCAAGACTTCAATCATTCATTAGCTTGACTATTTAATCTGACAGTGCAAATATATTTTTATTTTTCCTGTTACCACCACATTAGGCTGAGCATAAAACTTTCTTTTGACATCTAAGTACTTTCCCATCGAGGCAACACAGTATGAGTTCAAATTATTGCTACCAGTAACCAATATGTTCAATGTTAATGATCTCTCTGAATCTTTCAAAGTCTTCCCTTTGCTTTAGAATTCCATTGCCCATCCCTTCTCAGGTCTCTCCAGCATCTGCAACCTGCTGTCAACCATGATTTGATTTACCTTGCCTGTAATGCCCCTTCTGGTGCCCTTCAGTCTGTACTTAAACATAAACTACACTGACAGCTGGTGAGACTTGACTGACAGCTCACTGTGTCTCTCTTTCTGAGTTTAGCCTGCAAATGCTGTGTATAGTCTCATGAAGGCACATAGATGAGGCGCTGACTTCACTAGTTTTTCACCAACCCACTCCAACCATTCAAGTCCCCTCTTCTGCTTATGTGAGTTAGCAGTGTATAAAAATGGACACAAAGGTGTGCAGAGACGATCAGCAGCTGACAGCAGCTCCAGGATGACAGAAACGTCTTAGTATCACTGGACTGGCTACAGACCTGCTTCCTTCCAGTTTTCCCATAGGCATACACAACATTTATTACACCCATGCAGATGACAAGATGTGATCAGCTTCTCCTACCATCAGTGAATACCACATAAGCAACTCTATTTTCATCACTCTAAAATACTTCTATAATCTATACTGACCAAATATTCCACACTTATTTCTGCTTTCTATAAAAAGAGAAGCAGTAAAGGTAGCTGCTTCACATGGCAAATAAAAACAAAAGAAAAAGTAAACAATAATTGCTGTTACAATCTTTTTTCTTCTCTGGAAGTCTAGAAATAAACACCTTAAATTAGTTCAACAGCACTGGATGTTAATGGTTGCCTATTCAGCAGGTTGCTAAGTCCATTATCATGAATACCTGATATAGTTTATTGCAACAAACCATAAACTGAGGCTTTTGCTTTGAAAAACTTCAAATTCCAACTAGGAGCTGACCTTTCCTTTTCCTGTTAGGAAAGTATATAAACTGAGAAGGGATGCTTAGGGTAAATTCAAGACTTCAATCATTCATTAGCTTGACTATTTAATCTGACAGTGCAAATATATTTTTATTTTTCCTGTTACCACCACATTAGGCTGAGCATAAAACTTTCTTTTGACATCTAAGTACTTTCCCATCGAGGCAACACAGTATGAGTTCAAATTATTGCTACCAGTAACCAATATGTTCAATGTTAATGATCTCTCTGAATCTTTCAAAGTCTTCCCTTTGCTTTAGAATTCCATTGCCCATCCCTTCTCAGGTCTCTCCAGCATCTGCAACCTGCTGTCAACCATGATTTGATTTACCTTGCCTGTAATGCCCCTTCTGGTGCCCTTCAGTCTGTACTTAAACATAAACTACACTGACAGCTGGTGAGACTTGACTGACAGCTCACTGTGTCTCTCTTTCTGAGTTTAGCCTGCAAATGCTGTGTATAGTCTCATGAAGGCACATAGATGAGGCGCTGACTTCACTACAAATATCACAGTGGCAGGCAGCCTCCTTGACATAGTCTGCACCTACTCCAATGCTGTCAGACACGCCTCAAAGACAACATGAACATTATTGAGCCAATGGTCCCTGCATGGGAGAACACAAAACAAATCTAAATAGACTAGTAATTAGCCATACCATAAAATGCTGTTCTTCCTGCAGAAGAATATATAATTCTCCAGTTAAACCACTGGATCAGTTTTGTTGACTAACACTTTTGTATATTAACTCCTTTTTTTGTATTTCAATTGTACCAGACATCCTGTACTCTGAGGTGTGCAGCTGCGCTGTATTGCCCTATTGCTATTATCCAGCTACTATTAGGAGGAAAAATGTTGGTCCATGTTAACAAATCATTACTTAACAGATCACTGCATATGAAATACCAGAAATTAACTTCAACTAATTTTTACTTGTAATTAAACACAAATTTAGGTAGATTTAATTAATTTGGAATGCAAGAACATGCTACCTTTTCCCAGCTACTAGCTCTGTTTCACATGTCATAAATATCAGAATAAATTGGAACCTCATTCTAACTCTGGCTGACATAGCTACACTCCACCATTACCCATACCACTGCAATACAGTCTGCCCAGGTGTTTCAAAAGCATAAGGAATTTTGCAGTCAGTAAGAGCATATTGATATTACCTAGAATGGGAAATTTTACCATTTCAAAAATATTCTCAGTTCTCCATTTAAACTTAACACGTGGAAAACTATTTTGGTTTAAGCAATTAGCTACAACCCTAACAATATTTTCCTACTGAATTCACTGAGCAACAGCAAGAGCTCAGCCAAAACAGGAGCAGAAACAAAGCAAGCTGAAGCAAGCCCATTTATGTCTAGTTCAGTTCCTTCACTGTTTGTGAGCAGAAGGACCACAATTGACAGACAGCTACCAGCCTCTTGACATCACATCAGCTTCTTTCAAAGAACATTTGTATTTTGTAAACCAATTAAACCACATGAATAGTACAAGCATGAATAGGCTTTTGTTTTATTCAAATTAAGATATTTTGGATTTGTGAAGATGCAAATAGATATGACAAAAAAGGTAACAAGGGTACAATAGAAAATTATGGAGCAGGGAGAAATTTAATTACATGCCTGTTTGACTGAAAGTCCAAGGTTCTTTTCATGTTACTTCAATTTTAAAAATCCACAGATCCCTTCTCTCTATTTTCCAAATATGTTCAGGAAAATAAGTTGGTTGGATTTGTCCTTCCATGGCTTTTAATTTCAATTGCATGCTATTTGGATCCTTTTATTTCTATGGAAATGCAAGACCAGTTCCAAGTTATGAACAAACACTTCCTTTTTATGAAGACTGGATCAAAATCTGCAGTCTTCCTGCAACAGAAAAATCCTGTAGAATTTAACTGTGAATGATAACCCTTCCAAAAAAAGTTTAAAGAAAAT
This sequence comes from Chaetura pelagica, assembly GCF_000747805.2. Taxonomy (NCBI): domain Eukaryota; kingdom Metazoa; phylum Chordata; class Aves; order Apodiformes; family Apodidae; genus Chaetura; species Chaetura pelagica. Next base: position 2,722,030 of record NW_009952251.1, read on the forward strand.
CAAAGGCAGCCACCAGAGCTCTACAACACTGTACTTGACAGCTGAAAAAGCGATATATTAAAATACAGCAAATACTGTATTTTTTAAAACAGTTTTTAGAACACTATTTCATCCCCATGAGTGAAACCCTTCCACTAGATTTAAAACAAACTCCTACTGACACAAGCAATGGGTTCTCACAGCCCTGCTGTAGCCTGCCCCTGTGGAGCTGAGCACCTTCGCCTCTCTCACCACTGCAGGGTCATGCCTCCTTCAGCACCACCCACTAATTCCCATTCACTTGAGTTCACTGAGATTTTTTGCTAGATAAAAAAAAACAACCAAACAAAAAACCAAACAAAAAAATGCACCACAAAACCAAAAAAAATCCCACCACCAAGCAAACAAACCCCAAAAGATACTGAGGGGCCAATTTATGAAAATATAGGTATGACAATAGCCTTCTTCATTACGGAAATCATCTTCAGGATGAGGAGAATGGTCCAGATAGGTGGAATTAGGCTGTATGAGTCTTGAATGAGGACTCGATCATCTGGGCCTAACTGTATTGCCATGAAAATCAACAGGAGTTTTGTCAGTTTTACTGGGAGCCACATGATGTGCATGACAATGCTGGGGGGACCAGACACCTATGGAAAAAGTTACTGACCTGGGTCTTTACCAGCTTCTGGGTGAGAACCCACTACAATGAAATGCATGTGGTCATGGCTGTGTCCCATAAAGCTTAGCCCCATGAGGCAAGTGAGAATAAGCATTAGGAAAACAACTCCAAGTAATAACTTAGTGTCACAAAACATAGAAAACTGCCCCTTGGTTTCAGCAAAGAAAACCAGACCTTCATCTCTAGGAGCATCTGTCTGTTTGCACTATGCCATCCTTTTAAATGCAATCCATTGGCCTCCATGGTCCTAACTGTCTAGGCAAGCTGTCAGATCATCTAAAGGAATCCAAACAAGTGGATCTTATCTCTATAAGTAAACAGACAAAATATACATTTTATACTGTGTAAAAGATTAAGAAATAGAGGCCCTGGCCAGCCCCTGATGTTTCCTCACCTCCTGGCAAACCAAGGCTGCTAACAGTGCAAGGTGCCCAGAGTCTTCTGTAAATAACTCCTTAAGATGTCAGTCCTAAAACGGGACACAGCAATGCAGGCTGCAGTCATTGGAAGGATACTTACTCACTTACATTGGTCTTCACGTATTTTTTTACCCCTCAAGTGACAGAAAGAAGCTGAAAGAAGCAGGCCAACTGCAAAAATCATGCTGAATATAGCCAGAATAACTGAATGTATATTTCAGCTTTCTCCACTGAAGTGAGGGGATGACAGCATGAAACTGGTCTGACTGAGACTTCTGCAGAGGTTGCAGGTGACCTGTCTGTACAGTGTATTTTAATCTAGCTGGCAGCAAGGACACAGTCCTGGTATGCTACCATGTCATTTCTATGGAGATAGCTTCCAGAGAGGGGCAGCACTTGAAATAAATTAAACCAAAGGAAAAATGAGGGTGCTGGAAAGCTATCTTGCCTGCTGGCCTGTACCATCCAGTACCTTTAGAATAGCTCCTCCAGGGCAATAAATGAGCTGCAATTAATACCAATGAATCTTGGGAGTATATTAAAGCACATTTGCAGTAATTGAAAGCTAGCAGCACCCACACACCAGGGAAGGTTCTGGTTTTAGACAATCTTCTTTAAATTTTAAACAACAGCTGAAGATTTGGCCCAGCAAGTGTAGAGAAAACTCAACCAAATCCATGATCTCTGCTTCACAACAGATATTTGTGGGATGGAACAACTGCAGTACATAGCTTTTGAATTTCCACTCGATAAAATAGACCTAACAATTATAAAGCAATAAATTCAAGGCCATGATAAAGTGTCATGCCAGAAAAACTGCAGCTGGCCAAGAAAACTATCCAGAAGCTTCTCAGTGCATAGTTCTCTATTACAAGGCCTGTGGATAGCAGCTGATCCTGTGTTCAGAACAAGAAGTTGTGCATTCAAGCATGAGACACCAAGGATCCTTGAATAAGATCTTATAATTTTCCCAATCCATCTGAACTACACTTCATTACTCCTGCTTCTTCCAGCATAAAACATTCACATGGCAACATGCAAGGCATGGGACTATCACCAGCACTCCTACAACAGCATCCACAATGAAAACCTCAGCCTTGTCATGTTCCACCAGGCACTGATGCTGACAAATAAAAACTGCAATTTGAAAATCAAAATTAAATCATGTCATCCATGGCAAAGAGGAACCATTTAAAATGTAGCTCTTCTAGGGGTTTTGTATTAGTTGTTACTTTAAATGCATACTACCAAGACCTGTTCATGCAATGTGAATGTAACTTTGCCACCATCCTATTTCCTCTCTGTAGTCACGCTACATAAGGTTCTTACACATCTCTCACAATAATGTTCTGTCCAAATTACAAATATTCAGAGTGGTATAAAAAACAGTTTTCCACTTTGGTTGCTTAATGACATTCTAACACTGCTAAATCATGTATACATTGAGTAACATCCATGTCCAATCTAGGGGATTACTTAAACAAATCCCTGTTTGCACAAATGAAGGAAAATGTGTATTTAGAAATTGCATAGAAGGAATTTATAATTCTGTCTCAGAAGGGGAAATGCTAATAAAATTCACCCCTTCTTTATTCAGCTTTGGTGTTTGTAGACTTAAGGAGTATAATATGTCTGACCACCCCCTCCAGGGCCATGCTTGACACACAAGGGTGTAGCTGTGGAAGCTTGGTGTCCCTCTCCATGCATGCTCTGCAGACCTCACAGACTACTTCTTGTGAGTCTGCAAGAGCTTACTAAGAAAAGTACATCTGCTGCAGGAAGCTCACTACAACTATCCACATCTGCCTCTGTGCTGGAGAGCCATTACAGGTCTGTCTGCAGCAGAAAAAGGACTGAAGAAAACCTGTTTCATGTTTTACTGTGTCTGCATGAAGTCACCCAGAGCTGAAGCACTGCAAGTACAGTTGATCACTGCAAGTACAGAGTCACTCACACCAGCTGGGAAAAAGCAAGTCCTGCAGGACAAAAGAGAGAAGAGCAAGGAAAAAAAAAAAAAGACAAACCTCCATTACAGCTGTATCTACTGCTAATATAGACTTTCTGCACAGATAAAAGGTATGTGTTGCTGTCTTCCATGCCGTACAGTTTCCTATTTACAAGCACTGTTCCTTCCTTTCTACCTTCCTACATTTCCCTATAGAAATTTCCAAGTACTTCTCCAACAGCTGCAGGGTGAAATCTTGCCTCTACCAATGTCAGTGGGATATCTGCTCTGCCTCTGATGGGATCATTGTTTCATCCTGTTTTGGGGACTATCTTTGCCTGACTGAGTGCTGCAGGACTTGATCCAGGAAGAGCTAGGACTCTCTTGCCAGCAGAACAACTCCTCCTCTTACCTCATTTCCATAACTCAAAGACAGCAAGAATTTTTCTTTCCACTTCCCCTATTAATTCTAGCCATGATAGATGCTCTGTGGCAGCTGAACATTACCTCTGCAAGCAATCTCTGGAGTGATTACAGAATTTAATGCCCTTATGTTCCCCAGCCAGGCTGTGTATACAGTCAGTGCTGCCTGCCCAGAATTTGACAATATTTCTTCAAAGTTGCTAGTATTACGCTTGTCCAGGTATAAATTCCAGTTCTCTTCACTCTTCCCAGTTAAAACCTTCTCTTCAGATAAAGGATCAGATCATCAAAAACAGCAGTTCTAGTCTACAGCCTTATTACTAATGACAACCCTAATAACAGTCACTTTCATACAGTTGCTGTCTCACTGACTTCAGACACATTCACTCAATGAACACTCTTATACCTGGGTAGTCAGCAAAGTATTGATTATCTCCTCTAGTTCATTTTGTTTTTTATAAGCTAGGAAGTACCAGTGAAATTATGTGACATGCCTGCAATACATCAGATCCCAGAATTCAAATATTTTCACTTTTCAGCTTGCTCCAGCTGCTTCCAGTTGCACATACAGCTGCTTAACTCACTTAAGCCATCTTTTGATTTAAATAGAGACCATAATTCAGGTAACATATAATTCAGGAACACCTACAATAAGCATTTCCACCAGTACTGACATCAGGAGCAGAAGTTTTACAAAGCAATCACAGCCTACTATGTGCAACACTGTAAGGGAACTTCAGTCTTCCAAATGGTTTATTTGCTCACAATTTGCCTGCTGAATTTATTAGGAAAATGTTAATCATTGTTGGTTGTCAAATTTGAACAGACAATTAAATTCAGATCTTCTACACCAGCTCCACGAAGTTCTACAAATTTATCATTTGTACAGAAGGATGGAAATTTCAATCACTACAGCAAGGACCTCTCTAAGCTGAGCATAAGTCATTCTAATAGCTCTGGCATTTCATAGCCATTCTCATTTTTAAATAGAAGCAACTGTCCTTCTGTGGTTTCCAACATGCTTGTCTTTTAAGCAGCTCGATGTGAGACTCAGATATGCCAATACCCTGCCTTACCTCTGTTAAGCAGAAATTACTCTGGTACTATAAATTTCAAAATCCACAACCATCACTAAAAACATAATATACACATGCAGCAGGAGAGCAGAATCTCTTCAAGAAGATATCTACCAGCTTTACAAGACAAACTCTACAAAGACAAACATAACATTTAAGCCACTCCACAGTGGAGGACCTGAAATAGAGAGCTACAGCACAGAAAGAAGTGTCAGCTCTCACCGCACTGCTGTTCAATGTGACCTCAAAATCCTAGGCTGGTTTAATATGAGAAGAATTGCTATTGCACATTTTACAGAATTAAAGGACCTTCCAAAGTGTCCTTTTCAAAAGCTCTGTGTGCCAACTACTCTGAAGACTAACAGTGAGAAAAAAAAATCAGTGCTTCTCTGGAATTAATGACTAGGCTTCACAGAAGGTGCTAAAGAAGCCCTGGGTGTGGTGTGCACAGAGTACCTAATAGGATAGGGGAAAGTCTACTTTTTCCTCTTCTGAAACCCTTCAACACAAGAAGGATACTGTCCTCTGATTTACAGACATTGAACACATTCAGGGCCTTCAAAGCAGACATTGGTCATATGCTACCTACTGGAAATAAGACACCACATACACACAAATACTGTAACTACATAAACAGAGCACAAATAATTGTGCAATAATGCTGCAAAGATCTGCTATAAACAGGATGAGTAATACTTTCAGGACTGGTCTAAAAGCAGTCCACAGTATTTCACTTCAACACATTCATTAAGGCTCCACAATTTTTTAAACCTTCAAAAAAGGAAAATTAATGGCTATTACTGAAAAAAGTCTGATTTGATCTTTACAATAAGAAGTAAAAAGCATTGTAAAGCACAAGAGCAAGCAGCAATGAAGCTGGAAACTAGAAAGCATCAGGCTTCCTATTACACTCAATTAAACTGTTAATCATGTCATGTGTTCACTTTTTAATCTCTTTAAACCAATACAGCAGTATGATAAGTAATAAATTTGTTTTTATGAGAAAGCTTCTGATGTAGCCTTGGTTGCCAGGAATGAAAACTATTTACAGAGAAGTAATTTACAGCAAAAGTTTATATAAAGTGTACTGCTATTGAGCCATATGAACAACAATTCAGAACAGACAAATAAATATGCTACAGTATAATATTATTTTCCCTGTATTTCTTGGACCTTTAATCTACAGTTTCATAATATAATACAATTTCTACTGTTTCATAGTGATGTTTTACCTTTTCAACCCTTCCAATATTGGTGAAATTCTGTTCATAATATGCAATTAACACTGTGCTTTCAAAATTGGGACTTTGTTATGGAATCTGTTGCTTTTCTATTAAATGGGTGAAACAAAACTTGCAACAAAATTGATCATAATCTACATGCTTTTGACAGCGAAAGTGTTTTTCCTAATCCTGCAGCCCAACAGGATTCAACAAGAACATTATCTCTTCCATCTTTCTTTGCCTAAACTTTAATCCCCATCCCAGTGAGACCTCACCCTAGGCTTAATCTCAACTCCACCATCTCCTCAGGACCTTGCAATCAACTCATCTTTTCATACAACCATCTCCTAATTCTGACCCTAAGCCCAACCCCTGCTGTCTCCATACACCACACAGCTCACACGCAGTATCAGGTCAGAGCACAAGCAAATTGACCTCCGCCAATAGCATTCCCAAACCTGGCCCTGCAAACCATGGACGTTTCTCCAAAAACAAACTTGATCTCGCTTCTTTTATCACTCCTTTTCTCTTGCTTGAATATAAAACTTACTCCTAACTACAACTAAATCACCAATATTGTTGCAAAATTGTCTTATTTTTGTTTGATGTCACCAGCATTCACATTACCAACATGATCCATTCGAAATCATACTGAACTGCTTACCCCTTTTATACCCCACAAGCCCTCATCTTCTTAACCACTACTCTGAATTTTATCTGGAATAAGAAACCAAAGTACATTTGTGTGTATGTGACATTCATGGCTGCCACCCATATCCTCACCTACCCTACAATACAACATAAGAGACGGACAGGAAACCAAACTTAACCCTACCAAACCCTAACTCCAGCCTGAAGGTGCTCAGATCACCAGCACCTACACTGAAGACAAGCTGGCACATTCACCCCCAACACCAGCTCTCTTTCCACCCCTGTGGTTCCTTAAAGACACAGGAAGAAAGGGGCCTCTGCTCTTTCCTCACCCTTTGCTCACTAGTACTGCCTCAACGCCTACACCTCCAACATACCTAAACACCCCATAGTTCCTCCTGCCAAAACTACCTCTCATGCCCCACTAACCTCCTGGAGGAGATTCAGCAAGAAATCAATTGCCTTCCTCTCAAGGAGAGAAAAGGCGGCAGCTCTGACATCAGCCTAGAAGAAAAAAAGGAGCTAGAGAAAGAAAACACAGGGATTTTGTCATTACTTCAGACCTAAAGCAGGGAGCAACTTTGAGAGCCTACCATGTCGACAGTTTATAAGCTATGATAATACTCTGTGCATTTCCACATACTCCCAGGCCTTAGGCAGGATGATTAATAACCCTCTCTCACAGCTCTGTATGAATGGGAAGGTAATGACAGTGACAGATCACTGTGGCTGAAACTCTCCTAGTTGCCGCCAGCCTTGAGAAAGTTATAAATGCTGCAATTTCTTTAACCTGCAGGTAAGGTGTGTCAGCACCTCTGGCTCTAATTAGAACCCACAATTACAGCTCCATGTAAGTAACTCCCAGATGAGTAAAGATTCTTAAGTAGTCTGGCAAAGCACTGCTCAGGGTGAGCGAGCTAGAAGGTCAGTAACCAAATCATAAATCATGGAATCATAGAATGGTTTGAGTTGGAAGGGACCTTAACGATCATCTAGTTTCAACACCCCTGCATGGGCAGGGATCCCTCGCACTAGACCAGGTTGCTCAAAGACCCATCCAACCTGGCCATGAACACTTCCAGGGATGAGGCATCCACAGCTTCCCCAGGCAACCTGTGCCACTGTCTCACCGCCTCCACACTAAAGAACTTCTTAATATCTAATCTAAATCTACCCTCCTTCAGTTTGAAAACATTCTCCACTATGTTTCATTTAAATAAAAAAATCCAAATAATTTGTTTTTTTAGTATTTTGTTGGGTTTTTTTAACTTGGAGTATGTAGGACACATCTGCCCTTTCAGAAGGGCCTAAGAGCCTGTCACTTTGTCCCCAGCACATCCCCTCCTGATCCTAAAAAGCTCTGAATTCTACTAAATCTAAATTGCTAGAGGCACCCTGACAACTAATAAAGCCAAGCCATTCATGCGATCCTCTGGAAAATCAATGCCTGCTTTCAGATGTCTCCCCTGCTCTGCAATCCTTGCAAATTCAATTTGCATGCTTAATTAGCATCTTTGCCCTCATGCCACAGTGTTTACAAGAAGCAGCCCTCATTACACTGTTACACATCTGTATTTCCTCTGCCCCTGAGTATACACTGTGCATTTTAAACCTTGAATCTATTTTGCTTGCTGGTTTGGGTGTGAGACACACATAAACACATGAAGAGCCTGACTACTACCTTTGTATCTGTTTTGCTCAGTTATATTTATGATCCACCTCTTGAAACTCCTTTTCATAAAGCTTGTCTAAAATTCCTGAAATCCACCATAGCTTCACTTCTGGAATGTGAGAAGCCTTGCGATCTCAGAAGTAGAAATTACCCTGGAAGCTCATGCAATCTTGAAAGGTTTTCATCGAGGGATGGAGGGCAGGAAAACTGCAATCCAAGAGCTGTATCAAAAGAATTTTTAATTTTTATTTTTTTTTTAATGAGCATTCGTACCTGTTTTCTACCCTTTCTGTTTGGGCATTGATTTTGAGCTGCCGTCTACCTGCAGTTCTGCTCAGCCTCCAGTGCCCCTTTCTCACACACATGGTTCAAGCATGCAAGGTAAATGCCACCTTGTAGATAGCAAATAGGGCAGACACCTGCAAAGGTGCTGAAGAATTAAAGATACCACACAAGTAATGCAGCAATGTACTCTAAGAGGCAATGAAGATTACCATTAACATATCCTCCTACGTATTTACTTGTTGGCTATTTGTGTCCACAATGGATCAGGAAAAACTGTTTGGGAAACAACTTTAACACCATCTGCAAATAGCCCAGATGCTGTGCGATGCTGCTGACAAAACAGCACCAGAAAAGCTGGTATGGCAAAGTCATCAGAGAGAGACCAGCAAACTAAGTAACCCTACCTCTTTTATATCCTAAACTTAACAGCCAACAATTTAATTTGCCTCTTCTTCATTTGCTTAGTCTTTGCATGTTACTCACAGGACATATTTTAACTTGGACACATCCATACACCAAGCCAGCACCATGGAATGCCAAGGAATGTCACATTTGTTTGGTGACTAAGAAACACGTGCAAAGAGGCTGCAAAAACTCTTGGGTGTTTTTCTCAAGGCTTCATGGGGGGCAGTTTACTGTGGAATGAGAAAACATGGTAAAAGGCAGAGAAGTGAAACAAGTTAATCAATACAGCATGATGTCAGGGGGTCACCTGATTTCATGGTCCAAGTACCCACCTATTTCTATCTGTTAAAACACTGGCATGAGCCTTCAGGACCAGGCCTGCCCTATCATCACTAATGTGCCAGCATGGGAAGCCTAACTTTTGCATGAATGATTCCTTTCTCTAAATCCCTATTTTCCTTTGCTTGCAGTGCTATTGTTTCTATAAGATCTCATTACATATTAATGATCATTCACCCCTTCTTTCTGATTCCAGATGGGAAATACCAGCTATATATGAACTGACAGAATGAGATTTTATTCACAAGTCTTAACATTTAACTCATGTTTCCAAACTCACCATGGTTTTCGAAGCAAGGAGAGAAGAAACAGCCTGGCAACTCAGCCACACTAACAATTTATTTTTTCCAGGACTGCAATCTAATTCTGTGCCTGTTTACATTAACCACAAGTTAGACTTCTCAATTGTCACCTCATCCCTCTGCCAGCTGTGTTTTCCAGACACCTATCCTTTCCTGCCTTTTCATCTCCCTGTTTCAAGCAGGAGAGCTATTCACAACCAATGCAGTGGGCTTAACCACAATGCAGTCTCCTGTAATTAACAGTCATGAAGCTCAAGTAAGGATACAGAGGATAAGCATATTAACTGCCATGTGAGAATTTTAATAACTTCACAATCTTCTGCACTAGAGCTCTACTTGATATCTCTCAGTAAAACATAATGGCCACATGCACTGTAGTTTTACAGCCCGGTTCACTTCAACTGCTCACACCAGATACAAACACACATCACTGCAATTCTACATAGTACCTGTCACCATTTGACTCTCCTTAGCTGCAGTCCCAAAAAGTTCCAGACTGCTGCCAAAGAGCGAGCAGAGTGATGAGGATCAGGAGATGCACAGCCTGGGGGTTGATGGTGATGGATGGACAGAGTCCTCCCCAGACGCTGGCCATGGACAGAAGACAAGGGAAGAAGCAGCAGGAAGGAAGTTGTCTTCTGTGATCTCTGACCTTCTGAGCTTGCATAGATATATAGAATGGAATATCTCTGGCCAATTTTGCTGTCTAACTCAGCCTCCTATGGGGGAGGGTCATAGATCTCCCCATAGTGTCTGAGCTGGCAGAGTAAAGGCATGACCTTGAAGGTCCAGTAGTTAGAAAAACATGCCACTGTTTGTTGTCATTCCAAGCTGGAACACTTTGATACTAGTTAAAAGAATCCTTACTGAAGGGGAAAAACAAACAAACAAACAAAAAAAAACAGTAAAAGGAAAATTTGCTTTATCCTGGCTCAAACCAGGATAGTACCTCATTCTTTCTTTCTCCCTGCCACCATCTTGCACTGTGATCCTGGCAGTCACTCAATTAAAAAAAAAGAACAGTATTTAAAGCTCAAAATCTTTGACCTGAGCCTTTTATTAACTAGTTGTAGAGTCCTATTTCTGCCTGATTTCTCTGCTCTTTCTACCGTTCTTTCTCTGGAAATAGATAAAAAATGTAGTTTCAATTACATAAAAGGTAGGTCTGTGGAAAACAAATACCCATCTCCCTATCAGTTATGTCAATTTAGTGTTTCTAGTCCCCAGGCAAGTCTCCTATCTGATAATAAAAGCTAATTACTAGCCAAGGTTTGAGCATACTTACACCTTAGCTGTGCAATATGATCATTCTGAATCAAGATGCTCCATTGCAACAAACATGCCCGTTACAATTGAAAAAAGCACTTACTGGGACAAGAGTTATTTAAGTAGCAAATCACATCTTCAATATTTCTTTTTTTTAAATAATATGTTGCTGGGATTTTAAGCAGCATAAAGTGTACATGCAAATAGATCATACTTAGCAGTATCTAAGATGCATACATGTGAAAACTCATACACAATAAAAAGAAGATTCAGTAACGGATAGTAATAGTATCCATATATAATGTATTTTTATCAGCATCTCTTAAAATTAAAGCTTGAATAGAACATACTTTCTTGCATATATTTGTAAGTAAAAGCTAGCATATCCTTTACAACTGTTATCCATCCTTCAGTGGCTTGTAGGGTCTATTTTATAGTTCACTATTAAGGCAACCACAAAGGCTACCTTCCTTCTTACAGGCACTGAACCCCACAACTCTTTTTTTCAGAGCTGGGGCTGTTCCTTTGCCCTTTGCACACTTCATCTTGGGTCCCAGCAAACATACCATTCATTCCCTGTTTCTGGAAGGACCAACCAACTTATTTGACTTTATACTCAAAAATCTTGATCCATTTGCAGACCTATGAGACCAATCCATTCCATCCAAGAGTCACCAGGCATGTAAAACTTTCTCTTCTGTGTTCAAACCTCCTACATGTTGCATGCTACACTACCTGCTCTGTTGATTTTTCAAGAATTCTTTTTATTCTCCCTGCTTCAAGCCAGACTGCTTTTCTGAAACCAGAAAACCAAAACTTCTCTACCATTGTTTCCAGTTTCCTCTGGGTATACCTGTCTTGAACTAGAAGAATAAGAGAATACTGTAGATGCGATACAGAAACAGTTGCCTACATGTTTATGCACACGTAGAAATACTTGACAATAACCAGTTGCCTAACACACCATTCCTCCCGGTAGCTCCTACTCCACAGCATCTGAGCCACTGTCACTCACTGACAAAGGTAAGTAATAGACCATAAGAATGCCAAAATGTTCAGAGTTCGTCTCCAATGTTTTGCTTGCAAACACACTGCTTTCAGCTAAGTTCTCAGCCAAGACATCGTTGCATTAGAAAGCTTATAAACAGTGATAGCATTTTAAACAGAGCTGTAAGCAACTGGAGAGGGAGATATCTCCCCCCCTCTTCTTGAAACAGCTGAGCAGTTGACCCCAATGAAAACAAAAAAGAAGTGAAAAATCAAAGTGTAATAACCTATGTTGGTGTGAGGTGAGCTCTTTAACCTCTTTGTGACCTGTCTGTTCCTCCTGACATTTAGCAGACAGCCAAAGCTTATAATGGAGGATTAGACGAGAACTGCTTTTCTGAGGGTATAGACAACCAGGGTTCTGGTACATCAACTTTAATCACTTGCTCCCAAGACAGACAAGCAGATTTTATAGCTAGTAGTAATTCATATGATCTACTCAAACACTTGTGTGTAAAAAGTAATACGTAAAGACAATTTGTATCTGCTAGTCTCAAACAGCAGCTTCATGATCTTTTAATACTGCTCAACTAGTATTTCCTTTTCTCTGCCAATATGTTAATGTTTTCCAGAAACTCAAGGTCAGTCATTTACAAGCGTCTACTAAAAATCCACTTTAAGACTAAAATCCATTTTATCTACTAAAGAAAAAAATAATCCAGCTTTAGTGATGTGTGCCCAGGCTTCTGTATACTCATGACAACTTAAAAAACCTGAAGCTATTTAATACTTAGGTCCAGTGGGACTTGTATACAAATAAATCCATCAGAAGGCATCATCCTTATTTTCCATCTTCCTTATGCTAGGCCATCTGTGCAACCCACTGCACAGCTGGGGGGGAACACAACAACAACAAAAAAACCAAGAACGAACGAGAAAGGAGATGCTCTAACATAAGAGGAAAACAGTTATTTGAGAGAAAAGCACTTGGCTGGTGGTTGCATCTTCAGCAAACTTTTGAATGGAAGACAAAAGTACCATTTATCTCAAGGGAGGTTTACCTTTATCCTCATCCTTGTGGAAACCTCCAGCACACAACCATTGCTCCAAAATGTTTCTACTACATTCAGCTCTTATCCACACTAACAGATGTTTAGACCATTAGCTTGTATAGAGAGATTACACCTTGTTCATAAGGACAGAAGTCAGTAAGTTCTTTGTACCAGTCTCATCTCAGTTTTTCCTGCTATAACAATATTATCAGGGGGAAAGAAGAGACTGCTTTTAAGCCCCTTAATTTTGCTTCACAGTCTTAATGGCAAAGCCTGAGCACTTGCTGCTCATCCAAAAACACGGGAGACAAAAAAATAAATCCCTCTTCCAAATGGCAGTCTTGGCATCCTAAATTTAGGCATACAGTGAGCACCATCTTGAACAACAGCCAGGTCCTGCAGTGACAGCAGGTGTCCCAACAGTCCTCATGTAACCAACAGCAGCAACATCTATGCATAAAAATCAGCAGCTACAGAGAAATCCAGCCTCAGTGGTTGTAAAATTGCCAGATTTTGAAAGGTGCATTGGGACCAGTCAAAGCCTAAAATGGTAGGGATTAGCTCACCAGGGTCAATTTAATTATACCTTTCATGCCATCTGTAATGAGACTCATTAATAGATTTGCACTGATAATTTATTCCTCTTTCTTCTACCTTAAATTTCCCATTTTGCTTATTTGAAAGATGCATCAACCATCCAAAAGCCAGCATGTTTAACAAGAGTTTTCTTGGTAGGTCCACCAATGTTAGAGACTGATGAATTGAGAAAGCTTAAATGGACATTTACAAAAGTTTAAGTAATACTTTTTTTCCCGCTATAATCAGATTTTTTACTAAAACAATGTCCAAGAGGGTTTGTTTTGCCTGAAACTAGCTTTTTAAAACTACCATTTTAATCAGCCATTTACTCCCCTTTTAACCCAGGTTTCAACTGAAACAACAGTTAATTTTTCATACATTTTTATAAACTGTCTGAAGGACTGCATCACAGTAGGGATGACCCCAGCAAGCCATGCCCATTTATAGCTGCTCCCCAAAGGGGCACTAGTCACACAGCACCGTCCCTGCACACAGAGGGTTGTCTTCTGCAGAGCACAATATTTCTCCCCATAACTCACCACTGTAAATTACTCCTATTACTCCTCATTCTCAGCTGAAAAAGCAGTAAATTACAGACTCTCTTTTCTCTCTCTGTTAATACTAAATCCAGTTCCAAGAGACAGCACACAGCACTAGGCTTTAAAATGGTTAGTAAATCATTTCCACAAAGGCAGTTTGGGTCCCTCTTCCTCACATAAGTTGTTCTGGATAATTCTATTTTAGAGGGAAAAGAACACCCTTTGAAATCTTTGCAAAAGCAATTCAGGAAAACAGCCTGGCTGCACCACCTCAGTACTAGCACAGGGCAGACTTTCACCCCTGCATCCACATCCTGCCTTCCAAGGACTAAAGATGGCATTAATCTGCCCCTTGCCTTACTAGTTCTCCAGCCCTCCACCCTCTCCCTTCAGCTCTCTGGCCCAGCTGTGAGAGAGGGACACAAGGACACTACACTCCCAGAAGGCCCGCCTGGTTTGCAGGAGGCATCGGGCAGAGGAAGTGAGACCCATTCCCCAGACACTTCCCACCTCAGCTCACCAAAGGGCTTTCCAAAGATGTGGTGGCCCCTCAGAGGGGGATGCCAGGTGACCACGTCTCTCCGCCTATTGCCTATGGAAACTCGCGCCCCCGGCCCACAGGGCAGAAGGCCTGTATGAAACACGTTGAAGATCAGACTCTAAACTCTTAAATCAAGTGCTTGCTTGATCTACACAGTGTCTAAATCACTACATGTGGTATCACAAATAAATCAAATGCAAGAGCAATCAAAGAAAAGGGTCTAGCAGTCAAGAGCCTTGCTTCAGTTACAAAACTGCTTCAATTTGGAGAACAGTCCTGCAGGAACACAAATTGCCACTGCAGAAGCACCGAATAATTTTTTCCATGTAAAACAAACCATAAAATATATTTATATGCATAAAATATTCCAAGTTTCCACATTATGTAATTTTTTTTTCAAGCCTCCACTGAACAGATATTCATTTCAGTATTTAAAGCCAGAGAAAACCTGTAAAGTGTTTTACGTTATTCAAAGACAGAAATAAGGTTGTTTCTTTAGTTGATAATTAAAGTGGAATTGTTTTCCACTGCTGTCGTCACATTAAGTTGCAGGTTGTATTGGAGTTAACCTATACCTTATTTTGCCTATTTCAGCTGGTTTGAGTGTAACAAAAACAGATTTCAGTGTTCCCACAGCCAAGTCTAATAGACCCTGGATGTTGCCCTACTAATAAAAGGTAATGGATAGACAAGCTAGAGAATGTAAGAGAGAGAATATGATGTGACAAAGTCTGCTTTACTATCTTTATTTCATTATGATAACTGTTAATTTTTGTGTTTTATCTTTTTTCCACAGTAGATGGGCAGCACTACAGCTGAATAATGGCCACAAGTTCTTCACATGCTCTGCCACCCTAAAAGGGGTCAAATTGACCCAAGAACAACCAGAGGAGTCACCTGCACAGATCTGCAGGCTGTGCTCCTTGACTCTTTTCAACCTTTGTTTGCTTTGTTTTCTCCCTCACTGCTTGTCAGCTCAGAAAGGCATCTTGAGTTTCACACTATATGCAGATTATGAGACCTGTATTATTATGGGACCTGTATTCCAGAAGTATTTGATACACTTGCACTACCTACAGTAAGATGAATGTCTGAAGGATCCCATGAGGTGGCCTGAATCCAGCCTTCCCACTAGTGTGATAACTGAATCCTGTAAATGAAGGTCAGAGGGGCAAACATTTTTGTCTATAGGAGGCCCTGGCGCTGCTCTGTATTTTCTATGTGCTGCACTCTACTTAAAACAAACAAAAAACAAAACCAACTTACACCAAATTTTAGAACCTGCTTTTTAGGGTTATATGCCATACTGCAACTAAAACATGCTAAATGGTTCTATGTTTCAACACTAAATCAAAGCACAAAGCAGTCAGTTTGTTAAGACGCTTACTCTACATGCCAGCATGACAAGGCTCCTGCCCTCTGCTCCTGGCTCTCCACAGGCCAGGGATGTGGAGATCATTGCTCCTCAGCCTGCTGCTCACAGACCTGCAGAAGGTTCCTCTACCAGCAGTTCTCTCCAACAGTGCAAGCACTTGGCAGGTTTGTTCGTGCAACTATTGGAAATCTACTGGCTGGAAATCTACTACTTACAGTTCCATTGTATCCTCTGCCTAATTAATCTTCTCATTTAATTCCCTCTATTATCCCAATCTCTTTCAGCCAAGATCCACCAGCCAGAGCTATAACTACTCCACGTGTGAAGACTGGAACATTTACTGAGTACCTTATAATTATTTTCTAAAGTCAAATGGGTTTCTTAGTGCAGGCTCCCCAGCCAGGATCAGCCTCTGCAGAAACAGGCCGCTTTCCCTGTCTGGATCACATTTCTCACTACCACTCCATGGACATAACTTACAAAAACTTGAGTCATACTATCACACGCTATTCAGCATGACCTACCATAACAAATGAAAACCACTTTCAAACAAACATGAATTAGTTTTTTTGTTCCAAGAAGTGAGACAAGCAATTGTTTTCTCTTAAAACATTACCCTATTATCCTCTACATTAAAATAAAACAATTCCCACAACTCGTCATTACCTAGTAATACAAACCAATTATGAAGTAATTTAATTCAATCCAAAAGCTGCAGGGACAGTAAATAATAAATAAAAGTATCCTATCTGAACAAATACAATAAATACAAAGATTGTGCAATTATTTCAGCAACTGCAGACTAAACATCGAGCTAACATTTGTGCTTTTAGTTAGCATGCCAACCCAGGAGGACATAAAGACTAAAATAATGCTACAGAACAAAGACTGTCAAACTCAGAATCTGAAAATATTAATTTGAAACAGCTTCAAAAGGAACCAGTCTCAGGTTTGACTTCCAAGAATAAAGGTCTCCAGTCTAGTCGGTGCTACATTCACTCCTTGGTCTGTGAGAATACATTAACTGGATCCTCAAGTGCAGACACATTCCCATGAATAAGCTTTCATACCTGCCTGCAAAAACCACCACAGTCATTCCTTCCACAAATACCCAGTTCAAAAGATGTGAGCAGCTAACCAGCCAGCAGCATCTGTGGGATTAACATGCATGTGAAATGTTTGTGACCATTAACCAGGTTCTGCAGTCCTTCCACAGAATTTTATTGCACGTCCTACACTACCACTGCATTCCTCTGTCTGAACACTTCTTTTTCCTTAACTCTATCAATGGCTAGAAAGATGTTCATGTGTATCCCAATTACAGAGTCCAGCACAGAGCCACAAAAATCATTAAGGGACTGGAACATCTCCCTTACAAGGCAAGGCTGAGGGAGCTGGGTCTCTTGAGCTTGGAGGAGACTGAGGGGCGACCTCACCAGTGTTTACAAATATGTTAAGGGTGAGCAGAGGACAGACCCAGGCTTTTTTTCAGTGGTGTCCAGTGATAGGACAAGGGTTTAATGGGTGCAAACTGGAACATAGGAGGTTCCACATGAACATCAGAAAAAACTTCTTTACTATGAGAGTGACAGAGCACTGGCACAGGCTGCCCAGAGAGGTTGTAGAGTCTCCTTCACTGGGCACATTCAAAACCCATCTGGACGTGTTCCTGTGTGATGTGCTCTAGGTGATCCTGCTCTGGCAGGGGGGTTGGACTAGATGGTCTTTCGAGGTCCCTTCCAACCCCTAAGGTTCTGTGATTCTGCAATATGGGTTTCAAACATGAAGAAGAGTCCATAACAGCTGTACAACTGGCTATAATATCTCAGCACAGAAGTAGCTGCAAGGTAAAAATGGTCTCCCTCTACATTAATATGAGGCCCAAGGAACAAAAATAAAGCACAGCCATATCAGCTTCTCTCACAAGATACCCGAGGCATTGCAGTATTTTGTACATTAGAAGCAAAACAATTATGATACACCAGACTTTGCAGTGCACTCTGCTGACATGGTATCATGGCCTTTTCAAACAGTCTGAGGTTATTCAGTCCATGTTACTAACAGTGCTGCATTGCTCTCGACAGGTTTTTTTCCAGTACTTCATCCAGTTGAGTTTCAGATGCCCCTAGACTGAATATTTTGTGTGGGAGATAATCCCCAAACTGAAGCAGTCTCAGTGTCTAAGAAGAAATGAAGCCACATGAACCCTAAGAGAAATTCAACATGTCTTTCTGCATTTTTTAATTTGACCTAATCAATCTCAGTCAGAGCCCCTTGTAAGTATCAGTTGATTGTATCCTGTGCTTTCATGGTAACGCCATGTTTCTAAGCCTTAGAAAGTCATCTGTGACCACAAAACTCAATTTACCTATGACCTTTTAAACCATCCAATCAACATTACTCCAAGTCACTTTGGTTAACGTCAGGTCTAACCTGCAGACCTGAGAAAGTTCATTAGATGACACACTCAACTGTACCTGTTGGTGTTTCTCTCTGAAAAGGAAGTACATTTCTCAGATGTTGTTTTTCCATTCCCACATGAAGCATACACCATGTTATAATTTTTATCTGCAGCTGTCATCCTGCTTTCACATTATAGCATCCGGTGAGACAGTCAAAGATACAGCCATAGATGCATTAAAACATTCCCCTAAGTCCATCTGTGGGAAGTTCTGATTCTTCTGTGATAACTAGCACTTTGTGGCTTGTTGTGAAAAGTAAGGAAATAATGTGAGGCCAGCATATTGCAAACCAAGAACGGCATCAGAAACACAGAAATAATTCATTGGCCTGACTTAATAACATCCCTGTAAAATTATGTGCCATCTTGTTTACTGAACTTTACACATCAAACACATTAAACCAATCAGTTACCTAAGTGTTTCTAAATTAGTCACCTCAAAAGATGAAATGAGTTTTCTGACAGCTGTGGCTCACAACATACTGATTAGTACTTTTTTTTTTTCCTCTGGTAAGAGCCCAAAACAAGCTGCCCACTTTCAGCCCAGGTACACTACTGCATA
The DNA here is from genome assembly GCF_000747805.2 of Chaetura pelagica. Lineage (NCBI taxonomy): Eukaryota > Metazoa > Chordata > Aves > Apodiformes > Apodidae > Chaetura > Chaetura pelagica. Next base: position 2,740,793 of record NW_009952251.1, read on the forward strand.
AAATAACATTAACAAGTTAAGTGTTTATAGGTGTCATAAGATTCATAATGCAAAAACTATCTGCTCTGAGAGTCAGTCACTGT
>NW_009952251.1:2740924-2760074 GCF_000747805.2 Chaetura pelagica
CTTGGCTAAGCCCTGAACGGACTGAATTTAACTGTCTGGGCATTTTCTTATCTCATCTAGTCACATCCAAGGGACTTAATAATTTCCCAAAGCAAAAAAGGGCAGCCAATTAACTACTGAGAGAGACACCAAAATATATTCCCAATCAAAATGAGGATTAAGAAATTCCCAAGGGAAGGTTTTGCATCTGAAAGAAAACAACACAGCTGAGTTGGAAGCCTAGAAGGGAGCCAGGACTCTCCACATCCAGACCATCTTCTGCAAGCACAACACCTGATCAAAATAAATAAGAGCACCAGGAAGCCCTCCTAAACATGCTGCAAGGAGAAAAGAGCTTGTGGGACTAACCCAAAAGAAAGGCAGATAATAGGATTATTCCGCAGCCTTTTTAATTTATTTATCCCCACCTCTGTAAAAGTATTGTCCTCTTTAAAATTCATAAATATCTATTTTTCCTTCTAGCTACTCTGAAGTACAATTGATTTCTGCACAAGGCTGCCATAGCCTCTCAGTGCCATGCTATTTTCAAAAATGCTGCCCACATCTTCAATTAAGCTGCACTTGCAAGTGTGTGACACACCAGGACCTGCTCCTGAAAAGGTCTCAGATGATCCATGTTGGCTGGGCATGCACCTGGGTACCAGGACAAAAGCAAAGGGAGAGCTTGCATCACGAGCAGACGGGCATTTAGTAACAGCAATAAGAAACTGGTCATGTAGTTAAGGAATTTCCAACCTGTAAAGCAAGAGCAGGAGAGGAAAAGTCTAAACTGAATACTGTGCAAAGATGCTTACTAGGAGAGCTGGAATGAAACACTGCAATCACACATAGCTGCTGATAAAATCCACTTGACAGCTAAGAACCTTGCAAGTAGTAGCAAACCAGAAAGCCGCCAGCTGGATTGGGCTTTGCACACACCCACTAAATATAAAAGGCGCTTGCACCATATTCACAGTCTTCAAAGAACTGGGAGTATTAACAAAAAATGGAGCACTTCCTTATACCTCATTAAAAAAAAAATAAAAAAATCTTAAATGCAAGCTATTCACATCTCATCCTGAAATAGGAATACAGTAGGGTTGAAGTCTACTAACAGGTTAGGTATCAATCTGGCTAAAGGACAATAGGATGTTTTTGTGGCTCCCCCATGTTTGCAGCACCCCTTTTCTGCAGCCCTGCCATAAATTGTCTTTCTGCCATTTATAAACACCTCTGCCTATTTGTAGGCTACCAGGTCAGTCAAAGCACTGGCCTAAGAGGCAAGATATCACCATCATGTCCTTCCCCTTCCCAGGCTTACATGTCTACAATCCCTACATGTCCAAGGATGACTTTTCTGTGGCTGAGGATCTAAGGAGAAGACATGCAGGCCCATTGCCCTTCCTGAGCCCAGCACAGCAACTAGTATCATGCTGCTCATCTGCTGTTTCTCAAGCAACAGCTTTTCCTCCCCATCCCTCTGTCCCATGCTGCTCTCTGTGGTGCTCTCCCACTTCCTCTGGTCCAGAACAGACAACCTGTCTCAAAAGCAAGAACCAGCCCATGAGGTTGCAGCTGAATCACCCTGAAACACAGCTGTAGCAGCCAAAACTACAGTAAAGGTCACTTACTCCTCTGGAAATCAAAGCCAGGAAGAAATGGGCTTTTCCAAGTGACTGTCAATACACAGGGCTGCAGATTAACAATAACCAAGTAACACCTAATAGAATCATGTGAAATGAAAGTAGGAAGAGAGGAGAATGAGGGACATGTAAAAGTCAGAAAGAAAAACAAAGTAACTAGAAGAATAGACTATAAGAGATGCATTTGCTTAATTAGCAAAGCACTCAGAAAAGCAAGACTATAGAAAATCTAATAACAGCCATTCGAAATGGGAATTATCCCACTCCAACCTGTCTGGGAAGCACATACCCTCCTTATTGCAGCCTTCACAATACTAATTTCTTTTATCTAATTACCACCAACAGGCATCTGCTGCTGTTCGCATCCTTTCTCTAATGGGCAAAAGCAGCAGCCAGATCTGGCTGGAGCTGAGGAAAAGGAACATCACTGCAGAGATTATTTTTCATGAAGTTCACCAGAAGCACCTGCACCTCAAGGAGATCCAGAACCGCCTTGAGATTGGAAAAAAGGAGGAGGAGAAAGTGCAAAGAGATTAAAGTAATTAGAATTATTAAAGGAGTCAGCGAAGGAGAAAATACAAACACTAACAGGTCCATCTCAAGCTAAACGTCAGCCCCCGCTGCTCAGCCAGGAGGAGCTAATGTGGTAGGGACTGAAAAAAGCAATGGCAGCCTTTTTCAAGACTGCTACATTCAAGCAGGTGTAAATTCATGCAGAGCACACTCTGAAGTTGTCTTTTCTAGTACAACACAAGGGAGCTGTATCCTATTTCCAGTGTAAACATGGGACATGGTGCTCCAATTAAAGATGTCTCTAGCCTGTAATAAAACTCACAAGTGACGTTTCTGGATTACCAGCTTGAACAAAGTTTATATAAGAAAGCCTCAAAATGCACAAGGTGCTCTGGGAATAATCTGTCTCAAACTGCATTGAAGCAAAGAAGAGATGATTAGAGTCACTCATTCAAAAAAAAAAAAAGTTCAAAAGGTGCATTGGCACACGTGTTAAGGTTACTCACCTTGCAGGGAAAACCAAGTTCTCTAACAAACAAATGCTTACAAAAAGCTATTACTGACCCTGACAAAAAGGCACACATGATGAATTCAGTTCCAAAGAGTTTGATAAAATGCTGCACAGAGTCAACAGATGGAATTATTCTTTTTCCATTTCACATCAAAACCTTAGATGACAGATGTAAACCATTTGCCTAAAAAGACAATCACTAGTAATACATGCTCATAGGAAAACACAGACTAAGGCTTTAGGATAAGAGAGAGCTATAGGATTTGCTGTTTTATTTTATTAGAAGTAGAAACTTGAGTAAAGGGAGCTATTTCCTCAATATTTAGAGAAGCTGCTACAAGCCTTGCCTTAGCAGAAGTTTAATTTGAGTAGTTTGATTCCCTTGGGTAGGATTATTCCCATGCTTATGGGAATTATCAATCTCCATCTCAATATTATAAACATCTTCCAAGTTCATCGCAATTAATTTATTTGCCCAAAAGCCTTGCAGAAGTAAGCTCAATCACAAGTACCAATGCAAAATATTTTGCTTGTATTCATCCCCTTCTCGCAATCACATAAATCTAGTGGCATTAGGGTCCACCAGCTGTGTCAAGGTGAAGCCCCTTTTAGCATCCAGGCAGACACCAAAGATCTAAACTCTGTGGTTATAAAAGAGAAGTAGTTATGGGGCTCTAAAAACAGAAGTGTGGCTTCAAAACCTGCACGTGCCAAATGCACAAATACCAAAGGACAGCTTTGGATGCCCTGTCCCATCATTTTCACAAACCGTTTAATACAGTTCAAGATAATTAGCAAACAGCGCAGCAGTATCTGCTATGTGGGTACAGTCCAGTACCACACGTACGTTCACGTGTCCACAACTTCACTACCATGAGTAAAGTTGCAATATATTTCCAGCATCAGCACATGGGCTGGCAAAACTATCCTTTATCAATAGATCTCAACAACAAGTACAAAGTAAAAGCAATTGGAATGCTTCCCTCTGAACACAGCAATCCCCACTCTGCTGTATCCAGAGCTGTTGGTTTGTTTTCTTAAACATACTGATAAAAGACATTCCTGTCCTGTCTCAAGACCTGTTTAACACCACCTCCCTGAAAAAAAGGAAAGAAAAAAAAAGAAAGAAAAGGCTTTTGTTTATTTCCATGTCTGAAAACCTAGATTGAAGATTTTCTTATCTTTATTTGAATGTTTGCATAATGTTCCTCTAAAAATGCTACCAAACTGCATGCACACTAATAAAAGCTGTCAGAACATGATGAAACTGTTCTAAGTGACAATCCAAAAAATTGCAAAGAGATTATCCTGCTTGGCCTGAACTACTTTATTTTGAAAAGCAGATCATAAGCAGGAAAGCGATTATTTTCTGTGAGAAAGAAACAGGTAAAAAAAATGTGCAGATCATTTATCCCTTCATATTTCCAAATAACTGCACTTAGCAAGAGCTGTCTCTGTGAGGTTATATCCAGCAGCACCATTCCCCACTTTGCATATGGAAGACACTGCACTCTCCCTGAAGAAAGAGCAGCAGGCAGCTACTGGTGCAAGTATTTGCCTTTGGGCTGCTGGAGAGAAGCCCTCATCCCTTCCAACTTCAAACTTGAAACTATCAGCAGTATGTTGAGAAGGAAATCCATTGCATGGGAAATCCCCCCAATACAATCAAAATTGCCAAGTGCAGGTATTTGCTGTTCTACTATGATGTGGCCTGCTTCATAAACTTACCCAGAATCTAGGGGTCCACTGAGGCAGAACACTATTCTGCAGAGAGGAGCTGGGGGAAGGTCAGCACCACCCTTGCCTCCTGCCGTTAAGTGCAAGGGTTGCTTAACACTGGGTAGTAAAATCATTTACATAGCAAGATGTTCATTAGAGGGCTGGGTTCACTAAAATAATCCTTTTCTCAGTGGTGAATGCACCCTCTGCTTCCCAATGGCAACAGTTGTGATTGCTGTATATAAGAAACATTCACAATTACAGCTGGATTGCAGCCATGCCTTCTGGATATATTATTCTCTGTGAAGGACAAGTCGGCTAATTAGAATTGCTTCAGCTCTAAATTAACAAAAGTTGTTCAATCAGAAACTTCTGATGTTTTTAACTACTTCATGCTTTTATTTTAATGTCTGTTTCATACTAAATACATAGTATGCAATTTGGACGCAAATACACTAGTATCCACTCTTTTCCCTATTTTTCCCTTTCCTCAAAGACAGTTACACACTGTAGACCAGACATTTCTCCAAAAGAAAGAAGATTTATTATTAAAATAAAAACTTAGAAAGTGTTCTTAGTTTCCAAATGGATCAGTTCCTGAAATTTAAAGACCTTACCTACAAAGCTCTTCAGACATACCAACTTACTTAAGCATTTGCTTATTTAGGTTTGACTGGCATGCACTAACCACAGTACCCAAGAGTTGCCTTAAGACCTCTGTACTTTCAATTGCCTCAATTAGCCTAGTTTTAGGGCAAAAGCTGACTCCTCCCATTCCTGCCATTCTAATTCTACAGCCTAGAAGCTATCATTAAGCCCATTCATAAAATAAATATTTTTAAGTATGCAAAACCAGAACTTAAAAACCATGCTTGCTTACTAAGCTTGGGAAAAGAGTCTAGGTTACAGCTAGGTCATCCAGAGTCCTGTAGGCAATCTGACAGCTAGCTTGTCTTTCCTGTCGTGTACTGAACTCCTATTGATCTGCCTTCCTTATGAACTCCAGCTCCTTTCCAGTACTACAGCTTTCCAAGGGTCTTCTCCTTTCATGGAATATCCACATTGAGTATTATTTTCTCCTACAAATATGTTGGCTTGTATTTTTCCACTTCAAATCTTGAGTTCTAGAGTGTGTTTTTAAACACTCTAAAAAACTGTCTCCTATCCACATTATTTCTCTCACTTGCCAAGCAGTGTGAGAAAATTCCACTGCTTAGTTTAATCACTTGTGCAGCTCACCTCTGCTTTCACACACTAACAATGTCAAAACCACAGAGGGTACCTCTTGAAATCACCATCAGGCCAAGTCAATAATTGCACACAACACAGGCTGGTTGGTCTGGGAAGGAGGATCTCAAGTCTGACAGCCTCAGTAAAGAATAAGCTTGTATTTTCTTCGACTAAAATGTCATGCAAAACCTGATCCGTGAATACTCCTCCCAGTACCTCATTCCTTCACTTGAGCTGCCACTCAGCCTTGTTCATCCCACAGCTCATAGAAACCAACATGAAGGCTACAGCAAGAAGCTTCTGCAAGATCATCCCTGCATTATGATGCAGTTTCATCCTTTCCTGTATAGAGCAAGCACTTTGTTGCCTACTTGTGTAATTTGATCTAAAGTTTGATCAAATCTGTCTGGCAGAATTTGTCCTTTATAAACTGATGCTGTTTATTGCTCCTTGATCTTCTCCAGACTTCCCCTCCCAGCTTAGAGCTGAGAAACTGCCTCACTGCCACAGGGCTATACATATTTCATGACTCTCAGGCTTGTTGATTTTATCCACACACACACCTCCCAAGATCTTCCTTTCTGAGCACCTCATCCTTCATTTCACCCAGTTCTCAGCTGGGTCTGTATTAAGTGTGGTTTAACACCTATTTCTGAGATGTCTCTGCATCAGGCAGTCTCTTTTTTCACATTTTTGAAAAGGAGGGTTCTTCAGTCCATTAACATTGTTGGATTAGGGATTGTACAAGGGCCTGCTAACAAGGGCTGTTTTGAAGCTCCTGCATTTAAGGGACAAAATTGTCCCTTGGACTGTGAAGAAGTGAGGAAATACTGGGTCCACTCCCAGTTCGTTTGAGCCAACTCTGCTAAGCCATTGCTGGGCCTTATCCTGCTCTCTGGGCTGCCCATCAGACCCAGCCCAGCAGTAAGGAACAGGGAGGCATGAAAGATGTCTGCTGGCCCCCCATTCCCTGCAGGGTGCAGGATGGTGGCTTCCCTAGCAGGCCACCCAGGAGCAGCCTATGCCCCTAGGCCCTGCTGCTCCCACCACATCCCTGTAGTCCCAGGCTGGGCACCACTGGAACTCCTGCAAGCTCACACAGGAACTAACCATTTTTCTGGGTTTTTTTCTAGAGGTAGGCTAAATTCTGATAGCATGGCTGGTAAAACAGGCCAGAACTTTCTTTCCAAATAGTACACATTGTTTAAAAACTAGCTCATCCACTGTTGACAAAAGGCAATTTTCACAGAATCATAGAATGCCAGGTTGGAAGAGACCTCAAGGATCCTCTGGTCCAACCTTACTTAGCAAAAGCATAGTCTAGACAAGATGGCCCAAATACAGAATTTTCTGGTACAGATAGTGTTTCTCCTAGAGCTTTTATATTAGATCAGTTGATGGTGTAACTACATTTGGAGACACTGATATTTTTTAACTACTTTCCACTGGACTATGGATTTTTTAAGGACTTTTTTATTATTATTATTTTAAACTTGGTTAAAACTTATTTTGTGTGTGGGAAACTAAAATGGCAACTTCTATACTCTACAAACTCTGTTCTCACTGTGCACATAAATCCTCTTGATGACAAGGAGTGCTATTGTTCACATACTTAAAGGAAAAGAGAGCTTGTTTAGAGGGTTAAAAGTGTTCTTAAAAAAAAAGTTCCAGTAGAGGAATTATAAACACTGCAAAGGACAAATTTTGAGTAATGTGAAAAAATACTCACATGACTTCAGTGCTAATTAAGTGTGTCTCATTCTGAATGTCAGGTTAGTATGATACCTGTATCACGTTTTTATTTTTCCTGATTAACAAGGTTGTGAAAGACTGCCGAACACCAGGAACACTTTGTGTCAACCACAGGGAGCACCACTCTGTTCCTTACTTGCTGGCTGTGGCTCTACTGGAAGCAAGAACCATTTGCATGTGTCTGAGCTCAGCCCTGAAATGCCTCCTCTTGCCAAGACTCATTTCTCGGTTTAAGTAAACGATAATGTAATTTCAAACAAAAGTTTTTTGAACTAGCAGCTGGAATATTTCAACAAATAGCTGGACTACTTTCCATGGTTATCTTGCAGCATCTTTCAAGACCAAAATTAGTAGAGAACACATATCTTCTTCACAAAATAGTGATCTTTAGGGAGCTCTGTTTTGTTTTTGAGATTGACTACATACTTGACTGCATAAAGTTGGCACATCCCCAGTAAAAACCAATGGAGCTATACAGCTTCACTCCAGCTAAAATTCCCACATTAGCTGTGTTATATACTGTATTGCTTAGAGTGTACTGCTTTCAATTAATCACACCAAAAGAGGATGAATAACTGTGTTATCACTGTTGAAAAGAATCACATCCTAAATATTTCCTCAGCTCTCTCACATAGCTCTATTGATCATACAGCTTTCTCAGAGTTAACATCTGTTATGGTCATTTTCTTCTAAAAATGTATGAAAACTACATTAATTTGCTTAAGCTCTACAGTGAGGTAAATCACATTAAATGTTGCTACTTCCATATAAATACAGTTTTCCATGTTTTACCTAGAATATTAATTTATTCTAATCCACACTTACCTGAATCACAAGATTCAATCTAAAAATTTGTGCCTGCTGACAGCAGTTACTTGGAAAAAAATTATTTCAGCAAAGCCAGTGTAATTACTAATTATCTTATAACTAGTTACCCTCTTCAGAAGCTCAGGAAGCCATCCATAGATTAATTCCACCTACTATCTGTTTATCTTGTCAGGCAAGCTTACTGACAGGGAGTAAGATTGGCTTTTAAAAGGAAGGAACCAAACCAGGCACATCACCTTTGTCCTGAGGGTAAGAAAAACTATTGAAGCAAGCCAAAAAAAAATAAATCTTTGAATTCAAAGGTTGTTGTCAATGCCTGTACCAACATCAAACATCACTCCAAGCAAGCATGCAACCACATGCAAGGTCCACATGCAAAGCAGCTTAAGTCAGTGGGGTTTTGGTTTGGTTTTTTTTTGTTTCTGGTTTGGTTTTTTGTCTTTTTTTTTTTTTTTTTTCCAAACTTTACTTCTTCCCCACTCTGCTGCCTCTGAGCCACTTCTTGTCCAGTGCAATCTCTTTGTCCTTGGCTCAGAAGAGCTGGTGACAGCTCAGTACCGCCAGAGAGGGAAGCAGAAGCCACCTGCAATCATAAGCTGCAAGTGCATCTACTTCCCAGCTCCTACCAGACAGAGCGGATGAAGCCAATTAACAACAATCTGCTCTTTCCTGATCTACTTAAACAATTTCTGAACTCCTTTAAACTTTCCCACAGCTCTGCTATAGGACACAACCCACTGACAATGCAAGCCTGAGGCAATATTTCTGTCTGTTTACAAAGCAAGCTGAAGCACACAGCTCTGAAAGGTGGCAAAGAAAACCCCACTTCCTCAGCAATCATTTGTTTCCAGATTCTGCCCTTCTATCTTGCTCCAGAAGCTCTCGATGCTGCTAGTCTTCCAAACACAAGCTGACATAGGATTTAAATTCAGCTTCATAGAATTACCCACGTTATGGTAGGAAACGGAACACTATTGAACACGTCCATTGTCTGCAGTTAAGCTGGTTAAAGATGAGGAAGATACAATTTCTTCTCCACCTCAAAAGCAATCCCATGGAAATGATATTTGTGTTCAAGAAATAATAGATTTAAGCCCAGCCTTATATATACTCTTCCCAGCAGAGCTACAACCGCCGCTTTTCCAATCACTCTGCGCTCCTGCAGGCTGCTTAAGATGTTCAGCTACCAAAATCCCCCTTAGTCTTTTAATTGTTGTGATTCCATATTCTTGTGTGTTTGTTAATTCAAAGGAAGATTCTGTGGGGTTGGTGTTTTGGTTTGTGTTGGTTTTTTTTAATAACCAATGCTTTTGCTCCAAGAGGTAGTCACAATGGACTGCTCATTTTTTGGCACATCATCAGAGTACCTTGCAGCATATTCTCAATGGCATTATGCAATCATTTAATTAGTCTCAACTATTTCACTTGGCAGTAAAATACGTTATAAAATGATATCTCTTGGAAAAATATGGAAGTCAGAGGAGGTGACAGATTCAGGGGCACATAAACCCTAAAACAACAACCACCTAGAAATTAGAAATCCCCATCTGCATATCTTTTAATTCTGTTTTTCACCGATACGCCATGTTGGGGCCTTGGCTGTGCTGAAAGGTTATGAGAAACTTTAGGCTAAACATCAGGCAGCCGGAGGAACAGGAAAGGTTGTTCTCATGGGAACTAGTGAGGCTTTGCTATGTAGAAATCAGGTAGTAAGGTAAACAGGACAGGGAGTCAGATAAAGAGCTTAAAGTAGTGACCAATCAAAAGGGGAATTGAGGCGCGTGAACAATGTACGTTAACCAATTAAGAGCTTTGCTTTGCCGCATGGACAGCGTGCGCACTGCCCTAAAGACTATATAATCTGTACGCAACTGAATAAACTTGGACTGAACTTACATCACATTGGTGTGCAGTATTCATTCCCGGCTCGCCACAGGATATGGACCACGGCAATACCACGTCATCATATTGCAGTTATCAAAAATGTAGAGAGCTACAGAGCTGCTTGTACCACCACCCCCCCCAAAAGAAAGACAATATCTGAACCAATTTTTAGAGACTCTTTTGGACTACCAAAGATGAACTCGCATGCAGTTCAGCACACAAGGCAAAGCAATGACATACAGCATCCCCCTTCATGCTCTTCACCACAAGGTAACAAGCATAATTTGTCATCATCTTGCCACCTGACAACTCTACTGAATAGTTTTCACTCCAGAAATTAAGACCTAATTAGATCATCCAAGTACCTGAATAGAGGGAGTCATTCACAGAGGACACACATCATGGTCTTTCCTGAAGTCACCCAGTAGCTTCTGGAATGCCAAATGTTTCCAGTACAAAGAAAAACTAGCACTGACAGGAAGAGCTGTTTCTTAAGCAGGAGGTCTCCTTCTCACCTGTTCTCCCAGCATGCTGCGTGCCAGATGGGATCCTCTCTTCAGGGACTGGGGAAAAGTGGCAAACCTTTCCAATTTTGATGTTTGCAGTTCTAATTTACCAGACTGCCTCTATCGTCTTGGCAAGCCTCCTTTCTGAGACATCATGTAACCAAAACAGCCAGTGCACTGATCTGCAGCTTGTGAGGAAACTTATCTCTGCCTCTAGTTTCAGTACGGCCTCAAAAAAGTCAGTTATCTCCATTTTGCTCCAACCTCCCCTCTGTAAAAGGGAGCAACGTCCACAAATGTAAAATGCTTTGAAGAAAGTTACAAAGTTAGTATTTCTTAATAACAGTAGCAGGATATAGATCGGACCATACAACCAAATGGTAACTAACCAGTCAATATATTCAGTACAAAAATCAAACCCATTTCTACCAATAAGCCATAATAGTGGACACTGGGTGTGTGTAACATCCCCTTCCCCCGTGAAGAAGGTCACTTGCATGTTACCATGTGATAGGTACTACACAAACTAGGAGCCCAACCTGCCTGCCACTGTGGGAAAATTTCAGATCATGCAAACAATCTCAATGAACATGGTTCCCTGATCCACAGCTAATTCTCAGGTAGCTTTCCATTAGCTTATTGACCTCTCACCACAGTTGTCACTAACATATAAGCACTGCATGCTGGCCTGTTGTGCTCCCACTTTGGATGCTGTTTCATGACTCCATGTATCTGGGAGGAAGGGGAGAGCCAGTCTGACTCTGCAGAAGGCTGCATATTGAATAAACAACTTGCAGTTCTGGAGTGATCCAAATTATAAGCTGAAATGTGTAAAACTAAATGCTCTCCATCTCCAGTTATCTTGTAACCACCTACCACATTCAAGCAACTGCTGACAAGAAAGAGATAATGAGAATCGACATGTTGGCCCTCTCACTTCTACACATCTAAGATGAAAGCAGTAAAAAAGTGGAGCTTCCGTTGCATACAGACCCCAAAACAATCCAATACTATTGCTGTTGTTGCAAAACAGGCTGCTCTGATCAATTGGATCTTTTCCCAACTCCAAAGCAGCTGGCATTGCAGTCTGGGGATCACATTGCTCCTGTCAGCAGCAGGGCTTGTTGTTAGCTGTTAGCACACCAGAGGGGACAGGGAAATCTTCACAGGAGATAAGGAAAAAAAAAGACAGGGCCACACATGGATGGGGAGAACCTCTCACCCACAGTTCAGCCTTTTCAACACCACCTGACAGAAGGTGGCAAAAAGAGGATGAGGAAAAACCCGGTTGTCAAGGGAAAAGGCAGAAAACAACAGATGCCAGAAATACATCATGCTTTCTGATACAGCAGAGCATGCACATTTATAAACAAAGAACAATTAGAAACAGAACACCACAATACCCAGTGGAGCAAAGAACTGCTGACAAAAGCTCTGTCATCTATATATGTCAATATTTTCTGGCAAATATCCACAGAACACTCTGTAAACTCCTGTCAGAATGAAATATGCCATAAACAAGAAATCACATTTTTAAACAAGATCACTGAAATTAAATACCATATATCAAGGGGATAAATAACTATTCAAGGAGTCCACAAGTAAAATTTGTGGGGTAAAAGCAAAGTAACCAAAGACAATGTGCCGTTTTTGTAGCTAGATGAAATTATTGTTCTTTTTTCAATAGCTGCGATCCATTTTAACACTTGTTAGATTTGAAGAAAGGATTCTGAAAGCCTTATTTGTACTTTTCCTCTAAGCCAAGCTCTGCAAGTGCCGGCACTAGTATTTAATTGCAATTTCATGCATAAAACAAAATCACTGGGAGCACAGAGAAGAAATCACTAAGTACCTGCATGGACCAGAAATTAGAGAGTAAAAAAAGCTAAGTAGTTAGGTTCAGATTCAAAAGCACCTTTAAATACTGTCAATATTAATATCTTTTTTCTTTTTTTTTTTTTTTTTTAAGCGGACTGTATGAAAAACCAAGAAAATATGTACAAGTTATTTATGGCATTAAAACAGGTTTTTTTAAATTTAATTTATTTTTAAATCCAGAACAACACTAGATGAGTAGTCTGTGTTTACAGGGTTTATTGTACCACACAAGTCACTACGAAATCTGCTACAGCAATGCATTCAGCACACATATTCTGACCTGCATTTTATCCTTCCAACTTCCTAATTCTGCCTTCAGGGCATTTCAATTCAAATACCATTCTGAAAAACACAGGTAAGCATCTTTACCCTGTGTTTTATATAATAAATGCTCAAAGGAGCGCAAAGTAAGCTCTTAAGCAGGAATAACCAAGTACTTATAAGTGCTTGGAGAACCTCAGCAAGAACTGTGACTAGGAAAGAATTCAGTCATCGCTGCTTCATTAGCCCACATGTCACTAGTTTAGAGGCACTCACAGAACAAGTCTACAGGGGATGGTCAAACTAAGAGACATTCAAGCCAGACAGTCCAAATGGTGCAGTGCTGAAGTCCTGCTACCACTTTGAGCCAGTCATCATGATATCCAGGTCTCAGTGATGGCCCACCAAGAAAGGCCATGAACAGCTAGGGTGCTGGCAAAGCCCTCTCCTTGCAGGAAGAGGAGGCAACTGTCAGAAATGGGAGCATGGGGGTTATATGGGTATAAAGCAGAAATAGGGGAAGGAGAGGATCCTAAAATACTTCTCAGAGACCTTGTTCCTCAGGGCTTTCTGTTGTAGGATTCATGTAAATGGAGCCAACAGACACTGCTTTGAACCTGCAGCTTTGATAAGCTCTCACAGTCTGGTAGCTTCAACAAAAGAGAGAAACAAAGAGTGAGGTTGCCCTTATTATGGCAGTATGCAGCATGCCATAAATAACTGCTTAGGAAGAATAACTAGACAAACACTTCAAACCATATTTATCAGACATAGTGGGTAGAACACATTTGGTCATTACATCAGCCTTGCTATTGTATTTATTACTTTGCTTTTTAATCCAGCACGCAATAGCACTGAGAGCAGGTCTTTTAGTCATTAATGAAGTCTAATTGCTCTTCTTAGTCCTCAACCCTCAGAAAGCCCACTGAAAATCATGAGGCATTAGAGAGAGGAAAGCTTGCTAACCCTACCAAATCCAGGGAACACAGCCCAGCCAGTGGGACATGCAGTGCTGCTGGAGACCTGGGCTGGATTAGCAAAGTGCTTGGGTGTTCAGCGCCTGCACAGAACCCAGTTCTGGCACAGGGAGGAGGAGACGCCACCACTCAACACCTTGCAGCTTCCCTACAGTCACGGAGAGGCACTGCTGGGGGCTATGGGGACATTGAAAACAAGAGGACTTGAACCCATTTTTTATTTAAGCCCTGTACAGGATTCACTGCATAACAGCAGCAACAGCTTCGTTTTTATAAACTTTCACAAACATAAGCACTTGGACACGATTACTTAGTTGTTTAAAAGTATTTGAAAACATGCAAAAAAAAGACTTTTCAATAATCAGGACTCCAGAGCTGCAAGTTTATGGGGGAAAATCTATGAACAACACAGTTGTAAACATACCTAAAGCTTCTTAAATTGAATTAGCTGTTTGCACTCCAGGCAGCAAAGTACTTCTGAACTTCAGCATAAAATTAATCCAGTACACATTAGTTTTAAATATTCTTTAATTTTCTGAAAACCACATTTAGATGGATCTAAGCATTAATTCCTTTCTTTCAGGCAGACTTCCATTTTTCACTCATTCATACCTTAAAATGAAAACAGAATCAGAGACTGTTGCCAGTCAGCAGCATTATTTCTACAACTACCTCCTACTGTTCACAGGTCACTTGGAAAGAGTCAGCTCCTCTTTATCATTATTCTTCGGTAACACTGCCTGGGTGCTTTAGATCCCTAAACATAGAAGGATTCAAAAGTGACCAGACAAGTTCATGGAAGAAGGGGATATCAAAAGATTATGGGAAAGACACAGTGTTTAGCTTGGGGCATCACAAAGCTGCAAGACATGTCCTATCTTATGCTTTTTTAACCTGTAGGAGTTGCTGTTTTTCCCCATCCCCACTGTCTCCTGGGTAGTGCACATCTGTTTTCACACTGGTTGATTTGCCAAATAAGAGGATTTTGCCATGAGCAAAAGAGAAAGCTTCTAGCAATATTTTCAAGCTATGTAACAAACATGCTGCATCTGTCCAGGATTTTGTATGATACAGTCAAGAGCAGCATAGAATAGGAGGGAAAAAGGAGGCTTTTTTGCTGTTACACCAGTGTTTGTGTTAAACCAGATTTGAGCAAGTTGTTTAAATGTGGGAGTTGCAACCTGATTTACAGCCTCAGTGTTTTTAATATTTTTTTTTAATTGGAATACCCTAACACGCTGAAATGTGCCAGAGCAAATTGCAACAGAAACTGTTAAATGCTTTCTCAAACTTAAGCAGTTAGGAATAAGCTGTTTCATTGCCATGCATTACTCTCATGCTAATTTGGGGGGTGAAAAACTGGCTAACACAACATCATCTAGGCTGAAACCAATTCAGACCCTCTGTCAGCTTCACCTCCATTGGATTTTCTCTGCCTATGACAGCTGGGAGAGCCCAGGGGCCAAGCAGTGGCATCAGCCACCCAGTGCTCCTGGAGTGCAGCACTGCAGCTCCCCAGCAACAAAACCACAGCTCTCAAGTGGGTTCAGCAGCCCCTTTTTCCACTTTGAAGCATCTACCCCATCACTGTGCAATAGCCATGGCCAGGCTAGCTTGGAGTTGCAGGCCAGGCTAGAAAAATTAAGTTTCTTGCTACACAGCTGAGATTTCTCCAAGACAGAGGATGCCATTTAGTATTGCTTTGGATGAAAAGGGACATTTGTTTGCTGACTTATAGCTAGCTGAGGGAGTAAAGGCTCCTGTGCAGTTTTCAACCACAATAACTGTTTACTCAGTACTAAAGCTGTATGTGATTGAAGTTCAACTCACATTTCCATTTGAAACGATCATTTTACATTTCATAGCCATCTTGTGGTAGGAGCTACTTGACCACACACTATTATCTAATGCTTGGCACAACTTCACTACCCCTTGCATACCCTTTCTCAAGGTCAGCCAAAGAAGAGCTATCTGTAAACCACCCCTGGGACATAAATTTCAGTCATTCAAATCTTTTTAAAGATCAGTGATAACGAGCATCTTTACTACATTTTCAAGCACTAAGTAACTGAAGCAATCGCTTGCAGTTAACTAATTATATGTTCACCTAGAAAGTAAAACTTAAGTTTATTTTACTAATGCATCACTATTAATTTCCCAGTAGCCTAATATCAATAACTTGAATATTACATTGTGTTGGTTTGGGTTTGTTTTTTTTTTAAGAAAAAAAGTTCTATGCATCATAAGAACTGCCTGTATAAAAAATTCTAGCAACTTCTCTCTTTTAAAAGGACTCAAATAAAATCATATGCACCCCTAAGAACTCCAATAACTAGAAAATTTTATTGCTTCAAGAAAAGAAGAAAAAAAAATCATTCATGAAGTTAAACAGCCATCATTTCTGCTTGACATTTTCAAAACAAATAAACGAGCTAGCTGCTTCTGCCTTCAGGCTACTGAGCTCTGACTTGACAGTGCTAATTAAAAGAAACCTACATCATAAGAAACATCTCAACAACAAACATAATTAGAGTTATTCAAATTCAAAAATAAAGGGAATTTGTTAGTTTGCATTAAGAATAATAGTAAGTGCTGATAAATTATCCTTTCCAACCTGGCACTGCAAGCAAGAGATTCCCTGTGATTTTTAATGCCAGCAGCCTTAGGTGAAGGATGGGAAGGGCTAATCCTTGAGCAAGCCCTCGAGTTGTTCTGGCTGCCTCCAACTACTCCAGAGCACTTAGTGGCATTCAGCCACCATGAACAGCCCTGACAGTATGCAATGTACTTGGATCATGTAAGTGCCATGGCAAACTTGTTCTTAGCAGAAAGTGTTTTCTTCGGCCTTTTGGTGGGTTTGTACCCTCAGATGAATGGATTTGGACTGTTGTTCCCTCTATACAAATGCAGATCAGTGGGTGGGCTATACTCCAATGTGGCCTCCTTCAATATCCCACATCTGCAGAAATCCCCAATCCAGCAGATTCCTTCAGCATACACAATTTTAAAATGCTCTACAACTGTTTTAAAACTATGCATATGCTTAGTTATTCGATCAAGGCATGAATATCTATGCCTATACCTCTACATAGATGGAATATTTTCTGTGGGACTTGCCTTGGGCAAAATTATTAAACTTTTGCACCAAAGCTTTTTCCCCACACTGTCTAATAGCACTAAAAGCCAGAGAGTACATAAACCATTTATTCCTCCTTCCCTTCAATCACCTTGCAAATCCAAAAAAGTCCTGAACACAGTCTGTTCCAACAGGCACAAGTTGGTTTTCTCATTGCAAATACTTGTTTAGGCAGCCAATCCAGATTTGGTATAGTTTTGCTGCTGTACAGTCCTGTTTACTTCTTGTCTCTGCCAATATTCTCTTCCTTTGCTATTTTGCTTCCACAGAAAAGTATTTAAATGAAAGTCTTCTTATGCTCAGAAATAAACATAGCTGTTATAAATACCTAACTTTCCTGGAACATGCACCCTCCAAATACACATTTCACACACCCAAACATCCCTAGATTTCTCCTCAGCAAACCAAACTGAATAAAGCTAATCTTAATAGGGGAAGTTATAGTACAGAAAAATGTTTCAAATCTTTAGTTTCTTCTCAGCAGTTTCATCAGTTTGAACCCTTTACACCCACCAAACAAGTTAGCTTGCCAAGTAGCAACACACATTTGGAAGTCTTAGCAGAGCCTTTCAGGATGAAACAACATTCTGAGGTCATGTAACTGCTCCATTTTTGACGAATGAGAAGAATACATGCAAGCAAACAGCAGTAGTATCTCCTGTATATGCATATGCTACTATTGAAAATGAAGAAGCAAAAGGGAAAAAAAAAATCAACCCAAAACAATGGTAACTAGCAACATAAAACTCTTTCAACCCAAACCACAAATTAAGTATAATTTACCAGCATAAATGATACACAGTTTTGCAAGCTCCCTGTTGTTGAATCTCTATGTATATAATAATTACTGCAACTTTTATTTAAAAATAAACAAGAAAAATGAAGTGTTAGCAACTTTCAGAAAAGGCCAACTGAGTTCTACTCTAGGCATAAAGGACAAGTAATACTCCCAAGAACATTGCAGACTACAGGGTCTGCATGTTGTGCTACAAGCAAGAGTCAAGTTGTATAAGCCATGAGGACCTGATCTAACCTAACTCAGAAGTGCTGGCTCTCTTGTGAATTGCTAGATGTTGGCAGCAAATATGACACACCCCAGATTTTGCCAATCATTCCACAAATATGCGAAGGTGCATGAGATTTACAGCAGCTGTGTCCCAGTGTTCTCAAGGTGCCCTTCCCTTCCTCTTACTCTGTCACTCACTGTACCCATCACAAAGGCAGAAGACATGTATGGGTTACCTAGAAGTGGTTTCCCACCAAACAGCCTCCAGATCCAAAACACATACAACTGTCCCCAGTGGCTAAGGGCATTCAGAACATTCTGAGCATTCTCAGGGCAGCTTCATTTTTGTTATCTGAAGAGGGAGCATCTAAAGTTGTGACATTCACTGGGATGCCTTTCCAGGAGGATGAACGTTGAAGCACCATCAGTTTTAAAGGTCCTATTCACACTGTCCCCAGATTAATCTCAAAAAAGCACTGTGACCCTAGGACATATTTTCAGTGATAATACTACTTAAGTTTGTACAGGTCAGGTTCCCACAAGACTAATAACCAGCATCTGTTTCACAGTCTCAGCAAAGGGACAGATAACTGATCAAAATCAGTAATTCTGCTCCTACTTAAACCTAATCAAGTACCCAGGGGAGGCCAGGTAGATGTGGATTGCATTACCTTTAGGTGAACTGGCAAATATACAGTATTCGCATTTCTACATTTATCTGACAGCAGGTATGTACAGAATCTCAGGCTATGCAGCTAAGTATTCAATGAGAGTGTTGATGAGATTCGAACAGTGCTTCTGTTTTTCCAAAATGCTTCTCATTTTTCTTCTGTTTCCCTTTATTCTTTATTGATGCCAACAGTGCAGAGGATTTGGCAGACAGACTCAAGTGTTGCAGTTCACTCCAAAAATGGACATGCTTTGACTCAATCTTATCTTGTATGGTAGCTCAACCCGAATCAGTGCCTTTGGTAGGAAAGCACATCTCAGGCTCTGCTTTCACCAGCTCTGTTCCAGCCTAGGACAGCAGCTGTTTTTCAGTCACAGAAGCAGCTCATTGTCTTGAACTCAGTTGCATGTAAGAGGCATGTTCTCTGAGGTTTGAACATCCTTCTGGGGAGCAGAGCAGGGATCACAAGAGTCTACAGGTAAGGCAGCACCACTCAAGCCTGTAAAGCTTTATCAGACCAAAGATTATTGCACTGGTTCCATTTATCTTTACAACAAGGTAATAAATAAGAGCAGGAGAGCACCATCCATGCATACAAAACACCACAGGTTATTTGATGATCACAGAGGAGATCTTGCCTCCTCTTGGTCCTGCTGA
>NW_009952251.1:2760485-2784412 GCF_000747805.2 Chaetura pelagica
CTTGGTCCGGCTGAAGCTGTGGGTGCCTTTGCCACATGGGTGCAACATAGGGACTATGTCAGCCTTGTGCTTTGCAGGAAGGAGTATGATGTAGCTGTCAGCCAACTTGATGAAAGGCAGGCATCTGCAGGCAGTCCCTGAAGACAGCTGGCTGCCAGCTGGGTGGGCACAGACAGAACCCTGTGAGATTTCCCCAGGCACAGCACAGGGAGCCCCTGGCTGTACCCTAGGCAGACATCAGTGCAGCCAACACAAGTCTTTTGAGTTGGCAAGAAAACTTGTTTGCTCTAGAGTTGGATTTTTAATGTCTTTGTTTTGTTAGAAAACAAGTAAAAACCTTACTAGTAGCAAACTTTATGCAAAACAGAAAACCTCTTGGACTGCCTCAAGACTTACAACAGAAGGAGTTTTAACATCAAGATTACTTACATTGCTAGCTTCAATCAAGATTTACTGCAACATAATAGTTTCAAAAAGCAGATTTAAATCACTGTGCTGTTTTATCAAGGCTGCTTCTTTCCTTAATTACTTTCCTAAAGAAAAGCCCATTCAATCTGTGGGAGCACAGCTCATTTCAGTAATGAAATTGCAGTGCTGTACATTCAGTCTAACTCAGTCCATTTTCCAGCTTATAAAAACCCAGAAAGAAAAAAATCACCCCAAAACAAAGAAAAAACCTAAAACCAAACAATCCCAACAACCCCAAACAACCAAAACCCTACTTCACCCCCAAGTAACATTTCCTGTAGTACCACAGGCCACATCTGCAAATGTCTCCATGCAGAATAGTAAAAAAAAAAAAAAAAAAGGCTCCAGTCTACCTCCCACATTAGTGTCTACTTTTGTTTTTTAAATCCCCATCCCCTCCAAATGATTCTTCTCAATATTTGGTACTTTATCATGCTTCCTCTAGCCTAATTCTAAGCTAAAACAGTTTTAAATAGTAGAATTATTCTCATTTCACTTCCTAGCAGCTGGTAGCCCATGTGCTTTCCATCTTGTTCTGACTTTTTTCACAGATGCCCTGCTCTTGCAGCCTGACCTGTCTAAGCAGAGCCCTGCAGACCCCACTGACCCAAGCCTACAGAGCTTTATCATACCAAACGCTTAGAAGAATCTGCTCATACATATCCAACTACGATGCTGTACTCCCTTCCTTGCTATTACTCTCAGGGGGTGTAGATTTATTGTTTTCCATAGTCTACACTTGACCAAACTTAATCTGTACTTGCCCCTTTCTTCAGACTCCCCTCCAGCATTTTAATTATTTGTTGCTCTCTTATCTAAACTGCTTCCTGATAATCTATATCATTCTGACACTGAAAAAGCACAGAAATACAAGGCCATTTTAAATGCAGGCACTACAGCTTTACAAAGCAGGTCCATAACCTACAGGCAGACTCTTGTTTAACTTTCATCTAAGTCTCCTTTGTCATTATTGCCTGCCAAATGTCTTGGCCTAGTTAAATGTCTGCTTTGGTTTACTTTTACCCAATACACTTAGTTATGCATGAGGCTGAATTTCACTGTTTCTTACACTCCTCATGCCTCAGGCTGCCATATTTTGCCATTTTCTCCAGTGAACTGCTAAGGATCTGCCCCTCAAAATGATTACAGGTTAGTCAGGAAATGTATTGGTCAAGTCCAGCAGCATATGCACCTGAGACTTTGCTTGAAGCCAAGTGCTGTCAGCCATGCCTCTTGTATGATATCCATAAATGCTTAGCACTCCTGTGTCACACAATAAAGCCTGCATTACCTTTACACCCTCTTCTCTACGGTCACTCCTCACTACAGAAGCTGAGCAGCTTCTTGTAAAAGTCAATTGTAAGTCCCTGATGCATCAGTGGAAGCCTCTGGCACTTCTTTTTTGGGGAATAATTACTTACCCAAGTAGGATGCAAAGCATTTCTGTTTTAATAATAGCAGTTTCTCATATCTTGGTTACATTTTATGTATTCATTTATTTTGCTTCTCATTTCCACAACATACTTTCTTAAGAAACTTAATGGCAATACTGTGATTTTAATTTCAGTTGGAACATATCCAAACCACAAAATCTGCACTGGAGGCCTACTGATTTATGGTCATTTTTAATAAGTTGCTATTGGTTTTATTAAAGCACTTCTGGGTGCTATTGCAGTGGAGCTATTTGCAGTTGCAAATTAACAATGAGGCAGATTTACAAATAAAAAAATAATCCAGAGGATTGTAGAAAATACACACAAGAGAAACTGCTTCATCTACATGATTGTATATAACTCAGAAATGCCCAATTGCTATGTACTCTATTTAAAATAGACTATGCCAGTTCTTAAGAACAAATGTGTTTTTTGAATCCTTCCATAGACAAATTTGGACAAGCCTGTGTGAGAGATCAGTTTTTCAGAAGATGTACAACAGACTTATAATACAGGAATATTTTAAACCCTTAAGATACTTCTTTCAAAAAAGGGTTTTAATACAGCCTGTGAAGTGAAATCAGCAGTGCCAGGAAAGGAGACAAACCTCCAAAAACCAAAGGCTAGTATTCTAACAAAGAGATGATTGACAGAGTTTGTGTGAAGTATACCACAAGTGCTAGAGATTCTATATTTACAACTTCCTTGGCAACAACTCAGAGGAAGCTATTAAATAGATTTCTGTCAAAATTGGATCCTTCCCATCCTAGTGTCTTCTGTCAAACCACAGGGAGAAAATATAAAAGGGAATAAACCTAGGAAAAGCTAAAAAAATCCCAACCATGGATTGACTAGGCCTATTGCGTACCCCAGGGCTTTTGGTTTTGCCTCCTTTTTATCATTGTTAACTCTTCTGCAGACAATCTATTGCATATTATGGTTCAATGGGGATTTAGAATGAAAGACAAACTGTTGTTATAAGCAAGAAAACACTGAATGGGATCATTCTAGCTTACTGTATTTTCAAACCGCAAAATCAAGACTATGTCCTCCTAAGTCCTCCAATAAGTAGAAAGTAAAAGCTGCAAAGCTGTATTACAGACTAATCACCTAAATCAATTTTGAACCTCTTCTGAAAAGCCTTTGCTTCTCCTCTCTCCTCTTCCTCCCCACCTGAAAAAAAAAATAGACAAAACTGCTAATCACCTATAGATAACTTTGATTCTTCTGTTACAGTGCAGAGAAGGTGCTGAAACAAATTCAATGCCACCTTGAGATACAGTAAGATTATTTAGGATGAAGAGAGAATATTTCAGAAACTTAACACAGGATCCCAAACAACCTGTTTCTCAGGCACCATGTACATATAAGAGCTCCTGGGTGATGTTTGTCTACCAGCATGAGGAGCTGTGCCAGGATCTGCCTTGGGAGGATCAGGGCAGAGCTCTGAACAAAGCCATGTCCTGACTTCAGCTTGCTTGCTACTTCATGGTGTGAATAAAGTAGTTTATACGCAATTATGACTCCTAGCAAAACTAGAATTTCAAAAGGGATTTGGGAGAGGGAGATCTATCAGGAACTGAAGTACAGGCCTCTTCTCAACATTTACTGTAGCAATTGAATGACCTATTGTGTTCTGCAGGGAAGCAAAGGCAGTGTCAGCTGCTATATCCACATCCAAATTCCAGCCATTATTAGCCTGTGGAACAAGTTAGTGTTTGACACAGGTGTTCAAAAACATCTTAAATGATAAATTAAGTAGCATAGAAATCAAGTCTACATATGAGCTCTCACATTGCTTAGAGCATAAACCAAATGCCGGGGGGTATGAAGAGAGCAAATGCATAATTAGAAACAAAAATGCTGACTCAGATTGATCTTTTATTCCAGTGAAGCAAAACTTGATTGCATCTTGGCACGTGCCCCACTCAGCCCTCGGCAAGAGAAACAGATTAACTCAGATGACAAATAGCAGGGAGCCTGCAGAAATGCTATATCCACTTCTCTCCCATAGACACGTGTCTCATTGAAGCAAAAAAAGGGAACATTTTAGATGCTGGTGGGTAAGCAGCAAGCAAAACAGCTGTGTATAAACCATGGTTTTCAAACTTTTTTTGATGTCTAGACTCCTGTACTACTGGCAGTGTGAAGTGCTCTGAAGCATATTTAAGTCAGACTAGGAACTGGCTTTTCCTTTCAACAGACCCCTTACAAGTAGTCCATGGGTATCTGGCCCACATGCTACAAAGAAAGTGGTCCACCCCACATTTTTCTGGCCTTCTGGGAAAGCTGCAGGCAGCTCCTGACTGGCCTGCCACTCTCTTTCCAGCTCCCTGCCCTGTTCTCCTTCGCCATCACAACTTGCAGCCCAGGCTACTCTGGATGTGATGAAGCCAGGAAGACTTGCTTCTCAGTTTATCCTTAGACTGTTTCTTTACTGAAATACGTTTACAATGGTTTTAAACTGTCAAGCCCAACAATCACTCACTGCCCACAGCAGTTTCAGGCAATTCACTCCTGAGTTCCACCAGCCCCTGTTCTAGCCCTTGTTCCCACAGCAGGCAGGACAACCATTGCTTTGGCCAAAATCAAATAACATAGCTCAGTGGTAAAAAGTCTGAAAAGTCTGTTTCTATCTCCACATAATGATTGTGCTCTACTAACTCTGGGACAACATTTAGAAACCTGTTCTATGTAGTTCTCATGAGTTACACAGCCCTGGGAGTATCACACCAGACTTGACCCATTGGAACTCCTGCAGATTCACAGCATCTCTCCATGCACCAGCACTGACAATAATACCTCATTTCCTTATTTAAAGAAATGGCTTCTGTGGATGCAGAGCATTACATAAAAGACTCAATTTTATTATGCCTCTCATAGAAAGGCATTGGATAATTGTTGCCTACTAATCTCTCTAATATTTAATTTTAATTTCACAGAAGACTGACTGTTAAATGGTTACTGGCAGAGGTGGAAGGAAGATGAATAGGAAAAGGGAGTAACTCAAACTGGCAATGGGATGAACCACCAAACCCTACTCTTCCCTGGTAGCATTGCAGAAGTATTTAAACAGCAACAGAGCTTCTCTTACAGAAAGGGCAAATAATGTTATTAGCTGACAAGAAAATAAAGTGAAAGAACACAATAAGATTGTTAAGAAACCCACTAAGCAAGGGAACAGTCGTGTCTTCCTCTGACCTCCTTGCTTTGAGCTAAAGCCAGATGAAGCCATCCTTCAACACAGATCAGACCAAACACTGTTCCCTTCTCACAGATGAAGAGATACTCAGACTATATATTCATTTAGTGCAAGACCTAGTCTTTATCACACAGGTGGGTGACTGAGGAGATCCACAGAAGTACCATGTTTACATAGGGCTACTTGTTGATCTGTCTTGTCATCAGCGGTGTTTCTTACAAGTCAAAATGGCTGGTTGCTATCACAACCACTATATAGCACCTCCTATGAACTCTTGCTAGACCCGGGGTCCATTTCTGTTTAACATGTCTAAGCACAAAGTGTGGCTTAGTATTAACACTTATTTCCTGATGGCAGACTAATTTTTTTAATAAGATAATTTTGCTGTCTGTAAAATATTTCCTGTTAGTTCCATTTAGAAGATCACATAATCCAAGCATAGGCCATTATGTGTTCAGGGTTACTAGTTAAAATCCACAAGATCCATCTGACATGACCATCTGAAGTCTGTGCAGCATCACATAACCATATCTAGTGAATTTTATCCTAAGAAAACATTTCAGGGACTGAATCCTTCTCTCTGTTAAGAGTAATTCAGTTCCAGGCACTAAACTAAATTTGGGCATGCACATTTAAAAAAAATAATGAGACTATTCATTTCTAACCAAGAAAAACAATGTAATCTGGATATACAAGATGTTCCAGAGCTGTAAAGCCAGAACAAGACATGTAGTTTTCTCCTCCCTCTCCCAGACTAGATAGATAGCAGGTTATGGGTCAATGTTTGTAAGCAAATTCACACACCCCCCAAGACCCTGGAAGACACTTAAGATTCATAGGACTACACAGCCTAAGTGTAATGATTACAAGAAAGTAAACAGACTTTGCACCTCAATTTATGATGAAAAGGAATTAAATCTTCCTTAATTCACACTGGTTTTTGTACAAGCTCTAAGCAGCAAATATTTTAAATTAACTTTTTCAAATGCAAACAAAAGTTATGTTTCTTTTTGAATGCTCC
This sequence comes from Chaetura pelagica, assembly GCF_000747805.2. Taxonomy (NCBI): domain Eukaryota; kingdom Metazoa; phylum Chordata; class Aves; order Apodiformes; family Apodidae; genus Chaetura; species Chaetura pelagica. Next base: position 2,766,610 of record NW_009952251.1, read on the forward strand.
TGTGCCTGTTGGCTTGAAGTTAAGATAATGTTATGAAAGCAAACTGTAATTTCTAGAATACAGGTATAGAGACAATGCTCCAGCAAGGTGGTGTGAAAAACAGGCAAAATTTCCTCTATTGCTCCTAAGAGCAAAACCCAAACAAGCCCTTATACCTAGTAGGAATCCTGGTCTGACAAGCAGGGAAAAGTATAAAAATCATAACGTGTCAGAGGTTATAAGCACAGTGTGCAACTGCTGCTTGCAAAGCTTCAGATACACAGGACACTGACCATTATCACTGTGCTTTATTATCCCCATGTGCCATCTGGGAAGCAAGATAAAGCAGTACCAGGCAAAAAGAGGTGCAACTTCTTCAAGGACAGGTTAAATCAAACTGTGCCATGAAAACACTGTTTTCACAAATGTATTTTTAGCATAATCCCAAGGATACAATTTTATCTTGCTCCCACACAGTGCCTTCTTATCAAGTCCCACAGTCTGTGCTAGATTTCAGGGCAAACGGGCCTGACTGCTGCATGTCACTGTCGCAAGGAAAAGCCAGTACTACTTGCTGCCTTTTAAGCACCACATACAGAGTGAACTGCATGGCTTCTATGAAAATGTTACCAAAAATATTCTTAAAGCATTTCCCTTTTATTCCAAATAGAAATCACTTCAAAGAACTATAAATTGGGAGTAGGGGGACCAAACCTAAGCACAGCTCATTAAAACAAACAAACAATCTCAGTTCTTAGTTACAAAACTGATGTTGTAGCCCTCATACCGGCTGATGTGAAACTGTGAACTATGTGTAATCCCTACAGCAATATTTGCCCAAGTCCACAGACAGTTCAAAGCAGATCCAAGTAGAGTTAAGGGTAATGCATACGTGTACACCTGTCAGTATTTCTCTGAGTCAGTGACTGGGTGACAGTGAGGCACTCTCACAGAACATTAGCCTCTTGAGAATTTCAGTGGGTTGGATAGCAACTCTGTCTCCTTCTCCAGACATGCTGATTTCTATAGAACACACTTGGTGTTCAGATTGAAACAGTAATTGCATTTCATAGATTTGGTGATCTGGTTTCTAGAACTGTTTATAAAATTGGGTCTTTGTGCTAAATTGTGAAATCCTTTCATATTATAAATATTTCAGAATTACACTGCAAGCATGGCTTTTGGCAGATGCAGGAAACAAATCACCGTAGAAGAGGGCATGAGTAACAACTTCCTCCCCCTCTTCTTTTTACTATGGGAAAGTGCCCGCCATAGACAAAATAAATACAAATTGTAATATTCTACAAGGAGGAACTGTAATGTACAATCCTAAGGTTAAAACCTTGGAGAAGGAACAGGATGTAAACTGAGAAATCAATGTTAAAAGAGACAGCTCCAGAAGCACAATTCTCTAGGTAAGAACTAAAGCTCATTCTTTTTACCTGAAGCTCAGTCTTACCTGAGTTACTGGTCCAGAGTGAACTGATGGGATCACAGCATTTTTACTGCTAATTAAGGGTAAAACAGCACTCCCCCTTAAAACACTAAATATAAAAGCAATTAATAATCACATGCATGGGAATAAAAATGACTGGTACATCTGGAGATCAAAGAAGAAAGCAACAGCAACGTAACTTCAAAGTGCTTTTTTAACTGCTTCAGTTTTTTCAAGGACATTTCCTTTCTCTTCTAATCCCTGATTAAATGTGTGCCAAATAGTCTGGCAAAAACTCCACCACCAAACATGGAAAAACCATTTGATGCAGGTCTCTATATACACAAGTGAGTACACAAGCATTTCTGAGAAATTTCTCAGTTTTATCTTCTCCCAGAACCAGCAGGGCCAGTCCTAAACAAGAAAGGTTTGCAGACAAAGTGCAGCAGTACTGTATTACTTGCAATATTTCTGTTCTGTCTAAGACCCTCTAGATGTGGTTTATACTAGTTTCGAAGTGCTGGGCCAGTGTCAGTGGCAAAAGAGGTAGCTCACAGAACCAGACTGCTGTAGCTGCAAAAGCAAGGCTGTCATCCTGCAAAGAAGACCTGACTGCCTTGGTCTCCACTTACTTCATTTCAAATGAATAAAGTATTCTTAGAAACACTATCTCCCTAATATGACTTTTTGCTAAGACAGGCTTATCTAAGGGATGCTGATAAGTTAAATCTTCCTAAACAAAAGTGTTAGTAATCTACCAGTACTGAGAAATGAAAAACAAAATAAATAAAATAATTGAACAGCAAAAGCATCCAAGGGCTTACTGTTCTTAAAAAAAAAATAAATAATAAAAGTTTCTGTCTCCATAGGAGTTTGCCTCTACCATCAGGGCTCAAATCTCCACCAAGGCCAGTACAGTTCCTTGGTTTTCTAACATGCATGCAGCTCAGCAAATCTGCCATCCCAAGCTTGCTCTCAAAGTTCATATGCACGGCGAGGACAAATGTCAATCCCTTTGCTGAGTTTGGAGTTTCACTAACAACCTAAGTCCTGTCCCAGAGTTAATTGCCCTTCCTGGAGCAGTCCATACATCTGCAGCCCAGGCCCATGGATGTATTTTGGATCATTAGGCTTTGAATCAGTCTGAGTGAGACTGCTGTTAGGTGCTCAGACAACTCAAGTGGGCTCTGCACTGAGAGAGATGGCCCCCTTCTGCTCATCAGCATGGCAATTAAAAAGCAAGTGAAAACTTACCTGATGTCTATGCAAAGTCAATAAAACTTCCTTAGCAATATCAGCAGTAGGCAAACTCCTTTTATCTCAACACTACCATTGTTCAGCTCTATAATGAGGAAATCCACAGAGCTTTTGTGCTTAGCAGGCGATTTGATCCATGTAAATCCCTGCCTTCTTGATTCTCAGTTATTTTAGGAGGTACATGGGACTTTTAAATCACAAAAAGCCTACAAACTGCATGCATGGCTCAAGCCACTTCTTTTCCCACTTTTCTTTTCTTTGTTTTCAAAATGCACAAGATGTCAAGACTAACATTTCCAATGCATGTTCAAGATATGGGTCATCTTAGATGTGTTGCCAACTGCTTTTCTCTTCTCTTGTCTCTGATCATAAGCAGCAGCAGTCTACAGCAAGTCTTCAAAAGGTTTGGGGGTTTTTATTTGCTGCAAGGGATTAGGTTGGATTTTGTTTGTTTGAAGAGCTGAATGAATATTTTAGCCCACTTTCTTGACTACTTAGTATGACAGTAGAATGAGAAGAATGAAGAAAACAGTTTCTATCATAATCTGCACTTTGCATTTTTTAAGTTTACTTTGAATACAATTATAATTCATCTGCTTTTTCTGAAATGCAATTATTGATTTTTTTGGGTCTTACCTTTAAGGCAGTTGTCTTTCTAACATAGCAATACCTACCATACCCGATCCCAACAAGATGTGAAAAGTTGTGAACCCATTAGCACACATTCATAATGCGTGCATTAATGGAAACCAGTACATGCTGAATTGACTATATAATTCAAATAATGTAATTAATCCATTACTACATTTCAGAATGATACCGAAGTGGCACAAGATATTATTGGACTAGCACCCCAGCATTATGTTAACTAGGTTTTCTTTTGAAAGAGCTGATTTGCAGCAAAAAGGGAAAAAAGAGACCTAACCCTATCACAAGTGTATTGCCAATTTTTTGATGGCTCTCTTACATGAATATCTAGCAGATGGCCAACCAGTCTCAGTAATAACAAGGCCTTTTGTTAATGAGTGGTTAAGGTCTGTATGCTGTATTCTTCTCTACTGCTTGATACTGTTCTATCTACTCATAACTGGAAGAAAACTAAGTGTTGATTTCAATTGGCTCTCCCTGTTATTTTAATTAACCAGAAGATTAATACAAAATAGTCACTTTCTGCCACTTCTCAATATACTCTTTGCCTCCACAAAGATTTATAAAAGAGACTAGTAAAAAAGTATGATTGTGATTGCTGCACACACACCAAAAAAGCTTTATATGGGAAAAAAACTAAAAACATCATGCATGGAATCAGTACTTAGCTGATTTACCTGAAGAGGGAGGCTCTTAAAAGCAACTTTCAAATTTGGACTTCATTTGGGAAATACTTTTAATTGGCAGCCTGGAAAGTAGAGCAGTACAACCAGGAAGGCAAAACCTACCTTTTTGCTACTTAATCAAAGCAAAGCTTGGGTGAATGTGATCACAGTTAGAGCCTCTCTTTCTCTTCCAAGTGTTCAGCTCTGACTGGATGAATAAATAAGACACACTGCTACAGCAGGGGAAATTGTTCCAAATACTTCCCCAGTCTCATTTCCAAGGCAATATATCCCAAGTGAAAGAGAAGCAAAGTGTTCAGGGCCCCAGCCATCCCTGGCTCTCTCTTGGATGCCTGGGAACCCTGCTGGAAGTCTAAGCTTTAGCCATATGACAGCATTAACTATCCAGTTTACCATATGGTAAAGCAGCCTTCTAAATAGGGTTGATTTTGAACTTTCAACCTAGAGATAAAAAGGCCCACTTCTGAGCCACACTGTCCCTAGGGTTTTCCTCTTGTAAATAATTCAGTCATGCATATCTTGAGTGGATCATTAAAAGGACTATAAACATGAATGTCATTTAGCAGTGTATTTAAACCAGAAGAACAAGCAGTTGTGGTTATTTTTATACCTTGTCCAAACAAGGAATTACCCACCTGTTGCCAACTCCTGTCTACATCCCAACGAAACAACAACAAAAAAAGCAGTAACATTTAGCACTTTCAGAAATCTGAGAGGGATATGAGTATTTTCTTACTCTCAAATTCATGGTAGCACACTAATATTTGAAAAGCAGTTTTAAGAATAGAGTGAGTAGCTGACAATTCTTGTATCTTCAAGGGCAAATGATCAAACTTAGTACTACAGCTTAACCATATTTACTTCTCAATAGCTTCTACTTCCATTTTCATGCTAAGGTGATGTTCTGAAAGAAACAAGTTATCTAAAGAGCTAAATTCAAATATATCTGAATCCAGTTTTCAGTGGAGGTAGAAGGGGAAGCAAAACCAGAAACAAAACCCCAATATACTAACCAAAAATGTAGCAAGGTCAGCATTCATCCAAAGCATGTGATTAGGAAATACAACAAATGGTTAGTCCAGAGTGCAGCCTGCTCACACTCCTACAAAGATGCTTAAACCGGAACAACAAGGATCATTCAAGGACCAAACTATGTAACACTGGGACTTCTGATCCTGCTGTAGCTGTTGCTCTTCAGTGTTTTCAGAGATCATTAGCACTCACAGCCAGGATATGCACAAGGTACCAGGCAACTATGTTTTGCAGCTAAAAGATCATGCAAGAGGCTCATTTTTTTCTCAAAATATACCTCAGCTAATTCCAAACTCCCTCTCCCCCCACAAATGAAAAAAATATTATAGCTCACAATAAAGTGGAAACCATCTAATCTCTTCTTCCATGTTAGTAACAATAAATACCATCATCAGGGGCAAAGGGACAACATGGCAACTGCAACTCAGCAGTTAGATGCTTTCAGGGAGCAGCTGCTGCACTGACCTGGGTGTTGCAGTGCAGAGCACCCTAGACTCTGTGGTGGCAGAGGAACCGACCCCTGCCCTTCCGACAAGGAAATTATGCTTTCTGCAAGGTGACTCTTGTGGAGAGTAGTCACTTTAGTTTTATTTCAAGGTCAACTAAGTCTGGAGAGTGTTCAGGACTAAGTAGCTGCTTTCAATGGTGTGGGAAATGGTTCTTCTTCTTCCCCACATAAATGGTGATATAAATGGTCTGCCTTCAATTGCAGTTTGACAGTGAGGTTCCTATCACTGCATGTCTTACCTAGTTAGAGGAACCTCCCCTAGGGTTTTATAGAAAATTAACTTTCCCCAGTTGTTCTACATCTGAAGTCAAAAGGGGTTATAAACTGGCAAGCTAAAAAGGGCTCTCTCTGTAGAATACCCCTCCAGGCATTCCCATCGTACTAGCAATGTCCTGGGATAGCTGTACGGTTCTTTCTCATGGAGTGACCTGCAGCCGTTACCTCTCTTGTGCATTCTCAGAACATGAAATTACTTTCACTGGGACTTTCAATAAAATATTATCTTAAGTGTCTTTGGCCAGAAGTATGAGGCCAGCAAGAAGAAACTGAACCCAAGAGGTTAAAGTCCAGAAAAAAAAAATAATCAAAAAAATTGATACAACTAATGCACAACAAGCTGTGAATTTTCAGACAAACTTATCTCCTGGTTGAGCCACCTTTGCCTGTCTAGCACAGGGAACAAACTGCTCATATAAAACCAAGTTTAAACCACTGTATCTATAATAACAGAACCAACTGTACTGGCAGCTTTAAGCACCTGGCTGGGTTCAGCTACAGTGACCCTAGTCCACATTGCTTGCTTCAAACACCTGCTTTGTCTGTTCTCTTTGAGTAAAAACTCTTGGGAGTAAAGACAATGCTCTGCTATATATAGGTATCAGGTTTAGAGTGATGTTGAGGCCTTTGGGCTATAATTAAAATGTCAAACCAAAAGAGTTACCAAGGAACAGTTATTTAACTTCTGTCTTTCAGGGGGTTTTGTGTTTGGTTGAGGTTTTTCTTAAAGGAAATGCAGTACCATGAGCCTTCAAAAAAAAAAGGAGGCATGGCTTTAGAATAGACAAGTAAACAGCAGTTTTAGACAGTCTTAACATTTATTAATCTAAAACATGATTAAAATCTCCCCATGATGATAAAAGTCTGTTTTTTGTTAGTAGACCTCTCATCTGTACAAGTTTCCTGCCAAGAAGAATGTTTATGGTATTGCATATCAACAACTTGATCTACTTTCTCTTCCTGCTCTTAGAAAATTATTTTATTATTTTACAAAGATTAGGATCATCACTATGACAACAAACCTATGACCTAGAGAATACCATAAAATAATGTGGCAAGAAAAAGCAACAAAAGGAAAAAAAGAATAGACAACAATTCCAGAAGCATTCCTCTCTCTGGAAATAGTCCTTTTCCCAAAAACTGAGATCAGAAAATCTGTAGGTACACTTAAGTAGAAAAAAAGATGAAGTGACTTCAACAAAGTTTATATAGAAACTCCAAGTGCAGACAAAGATTTCACCCCCGAACAGGCTTGCACTTCTCAACAGTGCAAACAAAACCTCTGAAAAAGCATTTTTAATTCTGCTGGAACAGGATGCAAAGCCACATATGCAGATAAGCCACCAAATGGAGCTCACACTGAAGCTAATTTGTTTTGATGATTAGAACAAGGGACCCATCAGGTAGGATAGAATGGTAGTCAAAATGTCCCCTTCCACTAAAATGGGGAAAGCATTACTTCAAGCTTTCTCCCTGGAGTTTACACAGATTAACATTTCTGGAATGCTTGGGGTATTGAAAATACAGCAAGAACGTCAAATACTATTATTTTGCACTTAATGTTCTTTCTTGTTCTTATATTTTATTGCAGCCTAAGACATTTATGCTTCCACAACTCATACTGGGATTATTTTCCACGCAGAGAGTGATTAAAGATACGCAAGCAACTCAGTTTAACACTTCTTAAATACTCTTAGATCCTCTATCAACAGCCCATTAGTGGTAGCGACCATCTGATTCACTCTTCAGCATACAACAAAAGAGTATCACCAGGGAGACCTCATAGCAGCCTTCCAGTATCTGAAGAGGCTACAGGATAACTGGGGAAGGACTTTTTACAAAGGCTTGTAGCGAGAGAAGAAGAGGTAATGGATTAAAACTGGAAGAGGGAAGATTTAGATTAGACATTAGGAGGAAATTCTTAACTATGAGGGTCCTGAGACAACAGAACAGGTTGCCCAAGGAAGTTGTGGCTGCCCCATCCCTGGACGGCAGGTTGGATGGGGCTCCAAGCAACTTGATCTAGTGGGAGGTGTCCCTGCCAATGAAGGGGGGATGAAACTTGATGATGTTTAGGGTTCTTTCCAACCCAAACCATTCTATGATATGATTCTATGAAATCCAAACCTTGTCAGAGCGAAGTGTTAGAAGTCACACCAACCACATCAATGTTGTATTTAGATTGGTCAAAGCATCAGATTCATAATGCAGGGCATACCCACTGACTACCAGTGAAAGATATTTTTATTTTCTTGTGTTCTTTAATTTACTGACTAGAGGAGTATACCAGGTTGTTTACACAATGTTTAAATTGTATGATTCTGTGATGACTTACTATGTTGCTTACCTTATAATGAGAACTGTTAGAAGCAACACAAACAACCAGCAGTTTTGACTGCATACTGTGGCATCTGACAGTCCAAAAGGAAAAGGCGAGAAAATACCTTACCTTTAAAACAGTCAAGGAATCAGAAGGTCACTTCTGAGTCATTTTGCTCCCCAGTTAATACATTTTCACACATGCTACAGGAAAACACAGCCTGTACTTTGCATGTGGGCATTTTCAAACTCAGAGAAACAATGTCTTCAAGAGGTTTGGCAAATTTAGAAAGAAAACAAGTCACATTGCCTTTTCACTCAGAGTGGGCTTTTCTCCATTTATGCAAATATAGAGAAGAATCTGGCCCTACTTTATATACTCTAAACCCAAATTAACTTCAAGTTTAACCCTCCTTTACTTTTCATAACTGAAAACCTTTTTGTATCTTTTTCATACTTTTTTTTTTTTTTTTTAAATGGCAGATGGAAATATTCCCTAAGGCTATCCAGAAGAGTAATAAAGCATCTTCATCATCTTGAGTAATCCCACTTATTAAATGCTAAGCCAATGTCAAATTAATATTTATGAAAGAACCGGATTTCCACAAGTATTTTACAGAGAACACTATAAATGTCATCCCCACTCCATATTTCTTCAGTCTCAGCTACTTGGTGAATGATAATCAGTTCACTACTTCTGCTGTTCAGAGACTACTGTGCTGGGTGTACTACAATTAAAAAATGCAGCAGAGATAACATTTTTTTATATTATCACAAAGCTTTATGCTAACAGTCAGTCTTATTTTCAATCAATGTAACCACTGAATCAATTTATAAAATGCATAGGCAGTAGAAAAGACAGTTGGTATTTGTCTGAGATGAGAACCAGACAATATTTTTCAGCGTTTGTTTTAGACAATTTTTATCAGGAATGGTACTTCAGGTAACCAAAACAATAGGTACATACAGGGGAGTTTTGCCAAACATTTTGTCTCCAACAAAAGAAAAATTGTTTTCAAACTGTTGGGCTTATTTGGTTCAGGTTCAGCAAAACATTACAAACAAAAAAAAAATCTCCAGTTTATTCCAGCAGTTCCAGAATTCACTACACTGACACTTCCACAATGTTAAATTTTCAAGTTCCTGTAATGAACACCTGCCCAACCCCAAATTAATGTTAGATTTGCAAACCACTATGCTCTTTTATCAACAAACCTGCCCCTCTCTGGCTGTGGAGCATTCGCATCATCCGGTTCACGCTGCTCCTTCCCCAGTGTGAGAAATCTTGGAGACCTCAGTTTAAATTCCTGCTCTGAACCAAAGAATGGGTGGCTGGTCATTAGTTTGACATTTGAGCCCTGGCAACCGGCTTCACAACACTTCCTACCGAAATGAAAACGCTGCAAGGTGCCCTCCTTCCACCATAACTCAGCCCTTGCACAAAGGAGAACAGAGCTCCTGGCCCTCTCTTCAGAATTTCACTTTCCCTTGTAAAGGAAAACTAACACATTGTTGCAAATGTCAACACACATACATCAGAACTATTCTAACACATCAGGAACAGGGCATTTGACCTCAAATGAAAAATTCAATTTCCCTTCATTTCAGTAAGAAAACATCTTTGAGTATTAATCAGCCAAGCCTAGCTGGACTTTTGCCTTTTCCTCCCCCATTTCCTAGTATGATCAGCAACTGGAAGTATCAGGCATTTGTATAAAGTAAATGCTTTCTGACTCAAAATACAGAGAAAATCCCAGCAAGTAGACTAGTTAAAAAAGTAACAAGAAAAAAAAAAAAATGACAGTGTGTTTCATAGCTTATATTATACAAACACACAGGGAAAAAATAACAATTTTTATTTGTATTAAGATAATACTTTGATGACTAACCTAAGATGAGATTTCTGTTGTGCTCAGTAAAAGATACAATGCCAACTAAATAAATAACCAGGGCAAAGAGTGGGAGAAGAAACAAAAGCATAGAGATATTAAGCAACTTACCCAAGGTGGCCTGAACTTACTGGAAAAGCCCAAGATGAAGCCTGTGTGTTGTGCTTCCCATGCACTAGCCCATGCTTAGCCTAAATGCAGTCCTCAGAAAGCAGTTCCTGAAGAAATATGCCAGATGCAAAAACTGCCTCTGACAAACAGAGAAAAAGGAAACAATCCCTTCCACTGGCACTGCTACACTGCAACATCCAGCTCCATCAGGGGAAAAAGGCAGAAAAGGACTGCCTGGCTGCCTTACAAAGCTCAGAAGAATAATTACAACCAAGTAAAGGCAGTCTGTGTACCCACAACAGCTCCCTACACAGTCTCAAACCCATCTTAACACTCAAGTCTCAGAAATTGTTAAAGCTTACTTGAGCTCTTAAACCTAAATAAGAAGAAGTTGAGGTGATCTATTTTTCAGAGTGCCTGTAATATAAAACCTGTCCTTCCAAGCTAAACTAGACAGACATGTCTGGAGGCACTACTTTTGCTGGAGATAAGAGTGTGTATTGAAAAGCTAAAAAAGGATGCAAACACAATACTGCCTTCAACATGACACCTTGTCCTCTTGCATAGAGTTGTGCTTCCAGGGTATTTTCATCTAAACAGAAGTTAGGGTCCTTTGGACATCAAGGGACTTGATTTGATTACTGAAATGCCAACTTTGGAAAAATCAGCTCAAAACATGTATCATTTCATTCATTTTGTGTTGCACAATCAAAGAATAAACCTTATATGAATAATCAACATGTGAATAAAGAATCTAAGAGTAGTAAAGCTACAATTTAAATTAAATAAACCAACATGCAATTGTGTGGGCAAAGAAAGCACAAATCAGAGTGTTCGTCTTTGCTACAGAAAAGAAAAACAGCTGGGAGTGTTTGACTTAAAAGCAGTTTTCCCTCATACTGAACTTTTCATGCTCATTTTCATTGACCCATGATAATGATGCAAAAAACATTAATGCAAAACTAAGTTCACTTACAGATACTGAGAGAGACAATACAGAAACTTCAGGTTGTCTTTCAGCTCTATTTATCACAAATTGTATCTAATTTTTAAAAATGTGTTTACGGCAATTTCTCCAAGCCACATTGATTTTACAAGTAATCAATGCTGCCTACTTACCAATAAATCTTTGACTAAAGCAGCATTAACTTGATATTTAACAGGAAGCAGCCAATTTTCTCCTGAGCCAGTAGATGGTTTTACAGCCATTAACTTTTTATAAATATACATTGATGTTGCTATTAATCATTAAACACATCTTCTAACACCATCAAACATTAATCATTAATGACATTAATTGGCCAGTTTGCCACAGTCTTAGTAGTCTCTGAAGTGAGCAAAAGCCTCATTAATTGTAGATTCCAGGCACTGATTCCCTGGATGATGAACACATAGTTTTCCTATTACAATAGTGACAACATTATCAAGGTATTCACTGACAACTGGTTTCTCTGAAGATTATAAACCAAATGCATCTTGTATTTTTTCCCCTTAGAAAAAAAAAAAAAATAGGGCATTTCACGTGTGTTAATTCATGCTCTTCCTTACAGAAAGTTTGCTTCAGGATTTCCATTTTGCAGGGTGTGTAGAACATAAAGGGATATAAGGTAAAAACTGTGACTCAGTAAATCCAAATTTATTTATTTTTTAGTGCCTTCCTTCTCTCTCTACCTATCAAATTTCCAAGAGCCCTCACTCCTGTAGCACTATCTCCCTTGTTAGTTCCATCTCTCCAGACTATTCTTTTTGTCACTTATCTTTCTGCATACTCCTTCCTTGCTAGAGTCTTTCCTTTCTTTGGACAGCAGCAGCTGAAGTTATTATTCAGGATATCTGCTTTTTTACCTTAGTACTCAGAATCATAGAATCATTAAAGTTGGAAAAGACCTTCAAGATCATCAAGTCCAACCATCAGCCCTACACCCCTGTGACCACTAAGCCATCTCTTGAAGAACCATGTCTACCTGTTTTTTTAACATCTCCAGGGACAGTGCTTCCACCACGTCCCTGGGCATCCTGCTCCTATCCTTCCCATTTACCAATAGAAGCCATTAAAAAAAAAAAAAAACACACACACACAAAAAAAAGAAAAACACAACACCACAATAAAAAACACACAAAAAACCAAACGTAGGTTAAGTTACACTGGAAGCCAAGGATATCCACTTAATTCACAGAAAGCTCATATTTAAATTAGAAAACCTTTTTATATAACAAAATACCAGATGAGCTCTAAAGTAGTATTTTTTTTCCCCACACACAGTTACCCAATCAGGCTTCAATTCAAAAGAACCCCATTTTCAGAACAGAAAGATATGCTGAAGTTCAAACAAGCCATATCCTCATGGGGTTTAACACTAGGAAAATACTAAAAAGCTTGAATAACAACATCCTTAAGATCACTATTTAGCTGCTTTCTTGAACTGGGGCCATGAGAGAACTGTAATTCCAAGGATTGGGCAGAATGAGTAGGGAGTTAGGAAAAAAACCAATGTAAATTACTATCAGGATCAGTGGCTGCAGGAGTGTGTTAATATATTTTGTTTCATTTTGGTACTTATATTTGTAATTTAAGTGTCTTCTGCGATCAGCAAGAGATATACTCATGCAAATGAGTGACTTCACTCAGTGAAGAGTTTTAATCCTACCTACTAAGAGGAATTAAACCATGCAGTGAGCTACAGCAAGTAGCACCATAAAGAAAGGCACCAAACCAGGCCTCTCATTCTTCACAGCAAGGTGTCTGTGACTTCAGAAGCACCACTCTGCCAAAGGCTCAGTGTCTTCAATGATTCAGTTAGAGGTCTCTCAAGTGTAAAGGCAGGAGCATCTCAGTTTCTCAGACAGCTCCTCAGGCAGAAAAAGTGATTTAACCTCCCACAAGCATCCTCAGAAGGTCAGGGAAAAGAAACCTTTGGTGACAAAGCAGCAGTCTTCCAGCTCCCAGGTCACCACATGCCAAAAGTGAAATACTGAGGACAGAGACAACTCAAATCCAGTGAATTCCCCATTTTCCTCACAATTAATAATAATAAATATCAGATTAATTTCATCCCCATTGCTTCATCTCAGATGGACATTTTTACTTGAGATTATCTTTTCTTTAAGTTTTGTACTTTTTCTTTACATTTGTGGTCTTTTCAATGTACTTGTTTTTTTGTATTTATTGCTTAAAAAGGAATAAAACCAGCAAATGTCAGGGAGTTACAAAAGCTGGCACCAAACAAACAGATACTATGTTCACAACCAATACAATCGCATAAGTACGGCTACTACGAAATCTTGACAAAATACAAATCAAGGATATAAGCAAGGACATTGATGGAACAAAACAGATATGCTTAATTTGTTTTGCCCTGCAAACAGCTTTCCTTACCTGCCCAATTTACATGAAAGATTAATGTATTAATGGATACAAGAATCATTCTTTGTGTCACTACAATATATATATCTCACTTTATCCACAAGGACACATACTAGTACAGTCCTACTGTATCCACAACATGGCCTTCACAACATGGTTCACTTGGGAGAACTATGATTTATGTTTCTGCACTGGGTGGCTATTGTACTGGAGTCAGAAAGCATTCATAACCGACTGAGCTAGAGCACTCTGGCCACGGCTCTCCTTACGCTAGAAGTTCTTTACATTCTTCTAGCTGCAAAAAGAAAAATTAAAGCAACAATAAATCTAACCAGTACCCATTTCACTGCTTTATATCCATATGCAAACATCTGTTTTCACACTGTCACAGTCAAAAGGCTGGACTGAGACACTTTACTTTAAAAAACAAACAACTCTGTAAGGAAAAAAAACACACCATATAATCCAATTTAGGCCCCAGGAAAACAATGCAAAAAATGCTGATTTTTGGTTGACTGAAGTGAAAAGTTAGTCTGAGATCATATGGAACAAACCAGTAATAGCATTTCTGCCCCTGTGCAGTTCAGAGGAACACCAGGCCATGGTGCCACCCTGTGTCACACACCTGCATGCCCAGGCTGCCTGAGAGATGTCCTGGGCACCCACCCCCACACCATGGGCTAGCCAGCATTGCTTTGTGCATGCATCCAACAAGTCCCAGGAGCTCCAGCAAACAATGTGCAGAGGAGGGAAAGGTAGGAGGCATCCTGATGCCACCTCTTCCACTTCATTGGTGCAAGAATTGTAATGCTGGCCTGGGTTGGTATGGAGGAGGTAGCAACCACCTCCTTCCACAGCCACAAGTGAGTGTGCAGAACATGACTAATTCAGAGCAAACAGCAGAGAAAGAGCAGACATCTTCCTGATTAAACAAAGACTTAAATGTTGGTGTTAACTTGGCACTCTCCACTTTGTGACCTTGTTTAAATTAAATGTCATCTTTCACCAGCTTAATTTCAAATCAGACAGGTTTGCAATTTACAAGAAACACATTAGAGAGGGGAAAAAAATCCAGCCCTTCTTCTTTGTCTTCATGTATCAGAAAAATGTGATGACCCTTTCTTTGATCCATTCCCGAAGACAGGTAAATCTTTAGACTTTTCAAAACAAAGGCTTTTTAATTCACGCACTGCAAATAACACCTTTTTCTCCATGTTTGTTTTTAAAATTAAAGATATGCCCGCAGTTTACAGGTGAGGAAGTCAAAGTAATTATTGCCTGAGCAATACTAAGCTAGTATACTAATGAGAAACAAAGGAAAGCTCATGAGTTAGCTAATAATCCTATCCTGATCACTTCAAGAAGCATCACTTCAATAGTATGCAGTAAATACAGCCTGGGGTACACACACACACAACAAAATACTGAAGAGCTGATCATTAGGTAAAGAATCCCTCCTTTGTTCTGAATATATGAGTCTCAGAGAAAACACAGCATGTAGCCAACGGAGCCAGAAAGGAGAGCATTGACGTGTATGCACACAGTAAGCCACAGTATGGCTACCTGGGCAATCTTTAATCTGGCACTTTCTCCCTTTCGAGAGATGACTTCACTGCCCCATTGATGGTCTTGCAATGTAGGGAAAGCTGTATGTTCATAGGAAGTAAAGGAAAATAAATCTGTCCTCAATTCTTTAGGAGAGTTTTAAAGAAAAACAAAACAAAACTACAAAAAGCCACACTTGGCAAAACGCCCCACGTCTCAGACCTCTACTAGGCTGAGAGCTGCCCTCCTGAGCAAGCAGGAACCATGATCATGCTTGCTCCAACACTGCAGAGTAGCCCTGGAGGACCCTGCCCAGCACGGCATCCACCCAGCCAGGTCAAGAGGTGGATGAAGAAGCAGTGCTTCTTTTTCCTGGCTGTCCTGAAGAAAACAGAAGCTAAATGGGAACAATAAGGGGAGAAGCATCCAGTATGTTTCTCCTAACTCACATAGGAAGGAAAGGAGTCAGAGAGAGTACACTGTGGAGAGCTGAAAAGGAAGATGCAAAACAGTTCCAGCACAAGCTTCCAGCACACCAAGAGAGTGCTCTCAGCACAGCTCTAGCTAAACACAAAAATGCCTCAATACTATTTGGTATGGTGTTGGGGCACAGTACCAGACAGATCCATCACATACCTCAAATACTTCTTGTATTTAATTAGTGTAACAGGAATGATGGACTATAATAAACAACCCAAACCCATTCTGCAAGATTTAATACAAAGTAATTTTTTCAGTGGATTAACCCTCACCTCTGAAGAAGGGCTAAACAAACCTTAGGCATTAAATGAAATTAATTTGAGCATCTAGTAATCCTCACTAGGTAAAAGCAAGTCCTAAGCAGCAATATTAACTTTACTTTTAGCTTTCCCAAAACACTGATTTTAATTCCTCTTTCAAAATGCTTCAAAGAAAGTTATTTAAAATACGTATAAATGGAAAGAACAAAAATCCACATTTACCTCTTCCTTACTGAGAAATAAAATTACTTAATTATAGATTCCTATAGCTTATATTAAGTAGTGATTAAGAGTCTGATTCACCTCAGCCATAAAAAAAAAACACTATAAAATAATGTTCATCCAAGGAAAAGCGATCCACACCTTAAAATAGTAACTTAAGGTAACGTACCTTAGAAAGAAGATTTAATTACAAATCTATCCCAAATTAATTACAGTAAAACTCTTCTTTTTTTATTTTAATGGAATTTGGATCTTGTATTTACTCATTGTGCTCTTGGAAACTAGCAGTGAACATCAAATAACAAATGTGTTTTGATTTAGAATATGCTTATTTCCACTGTACCATTCAGCTCCACAGCACTGATCTCCCACAAGTACTTCCAACCAATTTTACACTTGAACATGCCAACTATCAGTGCTTTTCCACTTCAAGAAGACTTCAAGCCAAAGTCTTTCAACAAGTTAAATATTTTAAATCCAGGGAAGGGGCATGGGCCAAGAACCAACTGAAAAAACCCAAGTTGTTAGGAATCATGCAGTATTGAAACAGTACTTCTAATTTCAAGAGAAAAACAAAGCAACCATAAAAGGATTCACAGTTTCCCATTCATCTTCCTCACCACCAAGAACACACCAGGTCAGTTCCTGCCAACTGCCTCCACAATAATTTATAGAGCAATACAGGTTTGAATATTGTGCTTTGCATATATAGGATGAAAACACAAAGACTGTAGGGGAGCCATGCTATTTCTTTATTATCCATAGCTTTTAATGAAACAAACAAACAAACAAATGTTTACAAATCCTACTTCCTTTACATCCAAGCTGAAAAAGGAAAAAGAAAAAAGTTTTCTTTGTTCTTCACAGTTCAAGTTAAAGTGGAGAAACAAACAGCACCTGATAAGGTGTACAATTATTACTTTGTTCCTTAGGACTATATGCCTAACAGCTGCAGATGCTTCTTCTTTAGAAGATGTTTTTATCTCAAGAGCTTCTTTAAGAGGTATTTTCAATAAGCAGCTTGACTATGACCATGCAGATTTGGCACAGTGGGCACATCAGTACCATGCTGTAGATCTTCAGTTGGCAGTGCTTCACCCAAATGCTGTGATGCCTACACTATCAGCCTAGAGACCATTTCCATTCTAAGATTACTCTTTGTGCTAGAGCCAATACAGAGCCTGGGGCACAGAGGCCAGCATGCTGAAGCACAGAAGCTGCCAGGATCTCACAGCTGCCCAGCTTCTCAAGCCCTTGGGACTCCAAAGTACAACCACAAATATCAACCATTTAGCCAATGCATCTTCACTGTTAAATGACCCAAGGAAGATAACAGCAGTCTAGGAGAAGGACTGCTCATCACTCACACTTGGCGAGCTTGTTGCCCTCAGGGAAGGAAAACTGAAAGGGAACAGCATGGATTCAACATAGTGCTGGAATGCTTTCTGTGGATCTCTGATCTGGGTTCAGACATGCTGAGCCACAAAAAATACTGGAGAGAGTTACTGTGTTCACATTTGGAGCCAATCCTAAATCACCATGCTTAAATATACATGCTCCCTCTGCCAAGCTGCAAACAAAATACTAATACTTCAGCCTCAGCAGCTGAGAAGAATTCAAAAAAATCAAACACCTGCAGGTGTGCTCCTCTGCCAGGAGGCTCTCAACAGGTCCAGAAATATGGCAGAGCTGGCACTGAGCAGAGGAACACATTTGAACAGAGCTTTAGTGGCCCATCCACAACTCCACATTGCTGTGAGGGTGGAGCAAAAATCTCTCCCTCCCTTCAGCA
>NW_009952251.1:2784570-2800110 GCF_000747805.2 Chaetura pelagica
CAGGGTGAAGGGTCTTAAAAAAAAAAAACAAAAAAAAAGGAGGAAATAATTCTCTTAAGTCTGACTACATAACATTTATTTTAGATCCCTGGTCTATACCCAGCTTAGTAACTATAACCAGACCCTTATGGAGATATGGGAACCCTTATGAGAAAACTAAATCAGGTAGGAAGAGTTGAACCCCTTTGTTCTCAGGGGAAAGCAGCCCTACTTCCCAAGTAAATTCTCGCAGGTCACACTGCATCCTACCAACCTTACATTATGCAAGGTGGGCACTGGACAAGGAAGAAAATAAGAGACAGGATGCTAGTGCAGCACTGATAGGAAACAACACTGTATCAGCTTTCAACTCCTGTCTCTTTTGGGAAAGCTCTCATTGCTAATATCACAGGTTTTCTTCCTGCATTACCACTAAAGAACAATTAGGCAGGTGGAAATCTCAAGTTTTCAGTTTGTTTACTTTCTACATTTGAAAAGTTTGTTCATAGCCAGAACTACTCCCCTGAGGAGCATTATCAATTTACTTTGCTGTATATGGATTTTTCAAACAGCTTGTAGGCAGAAAAATATTTTCAAATGAGATTCAATGATTGCAAGAAAGCCCACAAAAATCAGAGAGCAATTTTAGAAGATACGAAAGTATTAAGACAGGCCAAGAATAATACAAGTAGGTCTCTCAAAGGCTTTTTTTTCCTTTGTAGACAGGACAACTATATCCCAACAGAGATGGTGGCACCTATTTCCCCAGAGTTCCTGCAGTGAGGACAGTAAACAAAATTATGCTTTTGATGAATAAGTGCTCATACTCAAAGGTTACCCAGCTGCTCAATTCAGACCTTAGTGAGTACGCAGGACCTACAGACCAAGTCCCAAAACAGGCAAGTTCAACACCCAATTCTCCTTTCCCTACTGACCTTAAGCATTGAGTAAAGTACTGGAAAGGAGCCTACAGAAAAGCTGGGGAAGGACTTTTCATCAGAGAAGATAGTGATAGGACATGGAGTAATGGTTTTAAACTGAGGAGAGATTTAGGTTAGATATTATGAAGAAATTCTTCCCTATACGGGTGGTGAGGAACTGGAATGGGTTGCCCAGGAGGCTGCTGATGCCCCATCTCTGGAGGTTTTTAAGGCCAGGTTGGACAAGGTTTTGTGCAACCTGATCTAGTGGCAGGGTTCCCTGCTCATGGCAGGGGGATTGGAATTTGATGATCTTTAAGGTCCCTTCCAACCTTAATGATTCTAAAGCTCACAGTACTGTGGCTTTGCTGGTGTTGCTTCTTTTCAAGACACCATCACAGAACAGTCACATCCTGCAAAGTCCCTAAGGTACCTTTAACTTTGTATGCATGGCTTGTCTATGATCTCCTCAAGCAATTCTGCACTCAATGGTAGTTTTGTCTTCTACATTAGCAGCCTAATAACAGGCTAATTAGTTGCATTAAGCCACAGAGAGCAAGCAAGTCTATTAATAAATACAGTTTTAAAACAGAACTTTGCATAACTCAAGCTTCTTAATAAAACTTCTACATAATTAAAGAAGCTACATTACACTCAAATGACTCAGTCTAAAAAATGAACTGTACAGCAGCACTCTAGCAAGATTACCTCCAATTTTTATTACTAGTGAAAAGTGCAATTTATTTCTTCTTAAATATCAGTGATTACAAAGTATGTACCTTCTTGCAAACAATAACGCACACAAGATCAAAACTGTAACACAAGCATCCTCTATAGATTACGCTTTATATACTGCACTCCACTAGTCTGTCTTTGTTCTGCCCACCCTAAAACCTTTCTGACACACAAACACAAGCTGTCTGTACATCAGCAAAGCAGCATGGCCTAACTGGAACAGGTCTGCAGTGCAAAACCAGCAGCATTTGGTCCCCCACCCCACATCCACACCAAGGGCCTTGCTGGGACTGGCTCTAATCCGGCCCCAGGGAGCAATTCAAAGGCGCACTTGGCCTGAGCCAAAAGGCCAGGATAGACGCACCCTGAGGAAGCTGTAGTAGCTTCTGTGAAAGTATCACAAGCTAAGCACAACATTTGTCTAAGTGAAGAAATATTTACCAATTGTGTTTGGGGTTTTTTTTAGCCAAACTACCAAAGCTTTCAGAAGGGCAAGAAGTGAATGCATTCTCCCTTATTTTTAAATTCAATTTCTTAAATTTGTAAAAAGGTTTTAGTGTTAAGAACTGAAAGAGAAAACAAATACATGCAGGCTTTCTTGATACTACAACTAAGATTTTTTCAGCAGATTAGACTGCTGTTAGGTAAATGCTAACTAAATATAGTGTTGAGGAAATGTTGTAGCTTTCTTGGAAGTCCACGTTCAGAAGTCACGTTGTAGGCCAAGCTGACGAAACCATCTACTGCTGATTTTACTCATTAGCAAGAGCTTGGCTTTTTCAGGTGCTTAAACACTTGCCAGCTTTCAACTCTTTGAGCTGAAGCTTTCCATATCAGCTGCCTACTTTTAAAGAACAAAAAAAAAAAAAAATAATTTAAGAGTATCAAAATAATTCAGCAGTTCCAAGAGCAAAGCTAGGAAAAAAATATGTTGCCTTGCCAAGACTGGAAGAGAGGTCAGGAGAATGTTTAAAAGGCAAAATTGCACACAAGGACCCACGCTTTGAGTGCTTGACTTTGCAACCTTACCCAAGTTCAATTTGAAAGAGCTTTTTGTGTATAACACACTATTAGATGGAGAGTAATGTATCAATAAAGCTCACCTGAAATTGTAGTTTAACTGTGAGAAGTACATACTGCTGTTCCTGCAAATTGTCTTTTCCCATACAATCATGTACACATCTTGCAAGAATCAGGCCCTGGAGCATGTTTTTTCTTTCTGAAATATGTTTCTGTTTAAAAAAAGTCTTACACGTATGGCCAAGAGCTAAAAAACTCCCTAGTTACTCATGTTACAGAGCTAACACCTACCCACAACCAGGAAATACATGGGGTCAATCTCTGATGTCTGCCCTTCCCTGCAGTCTTCCAGGTTCATCAACACAAAGTGATATTCTCACCAAGCATGAACAGTAACAGAACGGACAAGGAAGTGAAGAATCAACTCTCCTAATCTTCATAGTGTAGCAAACCCAACAGAAGTTGAGTGTGTCAAGAAACAGAATGAGTAAGCAATAAGTGGGTGGTTCAATATGTTCATTTTCCTCCACTATTTCCATTTCAAGTGTCAGCTTCCTAAAATGTATTTAACTGATACTATAAATTTTTATTCCAAAACTCTTGCCATGCTGTTCAACAAAACAGTCTGCACATACACATGAAAAAGGAAAAATTGCACAAAACCCTAATGACAGCAAGGGCCCTTGTATGAAATCCTTTGCAGCTACATTTACTTCCAGATCTGAAATAAAATGGTCACTTATTTGTTTGCTTTGTTTGGTTTTTGCTGGCTGGACCTACTGACAAATGAGAAGCAATGCCCCCCTGCCATTTCTCCTTCACTACACAGGCTGCACCAAGCTTCCATCCAGCAACAGACTGCTGACAGTGTTATCAAAGAGGCTTCTGTGGGCTTTTAATCACTGTTGCAGCCTCTATTATAATAATATCCTTCCAACTCCTCATTAAAGCCCAGCATTATGCTGGAATAAGCACATCCCACTACTCCTTTTATTTAATTATTGGTATCTCCTGTAAATGCAAGAAAATAAATTAAAAAGCGTTTCTGAAATAGCCTTCATTGTAACATGCAAAACTCAAAGGGCTCCTTGTTGTAAAAGCCACATAAAAATCACCCTCCATGGAAACAAAAGGATTGAGAGCATCTGTAAAAACTCCCCTCTCTTTGCCCCCTGCCATGGCAGGGTCTCACCAGCACAACTGCTGGCTACAACATTAAACTGCTTACTATGCCATGATAGCAAAAAGCATCTCTATAATCAGACAATGGAAATTAAGCCTTTCCAATTGGAAATTAATGACACAAAGGGGCCATGACTCCTGTAATTAATGCCATAAAAAAGCAGGTCCTCATAAGTAAGAATCATAACTAACGGTAAAGCAACATTTAAAGGAAGGTAGGAAAACTTAGTGATCCACGATCAGGACACACCCCCCACAGTGATAGTAAAGGGAGGGGGGGAAATCCCATCAAAACCTATTAGTCACTCTGAGTGGGAGAATGGAATTTTGCAAGTTTGTCATAGAACAGTATTTACTGTGTCAGCTCCGAATTTAATTTTCACTTGGTTCTGGGAATGTGATAAAAATGGCAAATAACTATTAAAATTAAGTAATGGATTTCAGACTTAAAACTTAGAATAGCAAAAACTGTTAAACTTTTATTTATGTCGCTAAAAACATATAGTCACTCTTTGTGCCTATCCAAATATTTCTGCAGAAGTAAATTATTTGAAAATGGGCAGGGTGCAGGAATTACTACTTATTTATTATCAGTACTATGATCACTCCTTCAGTTGTTATTCCAGATCAAGTACATATTGTGGCAGAAACTCTGCGTGCAAGACACGGGCTGCATGAGGAGAGCTGCAGGCTCACTGCCTGAGCCGGAAGGTCCAGCAAAAAGGCAGGGTGGGGGGGAAGGGGTGATGCAAAAACTGCATGAGTAAAGCCTGGGATTTTTCTCAAATTCAGACTTTTTGAGCAGTCTTCAGCTCCACTGACTTTTCTCTTTTGGAGCATTACAGATTGAGCTGGATGGTAACAGAAAGCAAAGTCACTGTTTTATACCACTAGGTATAACAAGGCATGTTCTCCTCCCTGGCCATCGAGAGACAAGGATGATTTGCTTCCCATCGAAACACAGCCTGAGGAACAGAATTACTAGGTTTAAGTGGGTATTCCATTATTAAGAGTTCTATGGGCATCCCTCTCCAACTTTGCAACATGTGTATCATCTTTAGCTCTCCTAAGAACTACTGGCAGCTTCTAGCAGGTCTTCCCTGCTAGCACTACATCAAGATTTCTAACTGCAAGTTTCACAGACAAACCAGTTTATTTTCACAAAGCCCACAGAAAGAAATGTACAAATTTTGTTTTGCTGGCAGCTACTGCTAAATTCTAGTAATCAACTATCTCATTACTATAGTTTAATTATTCATATTGCTAAAAATATTTTTCTCTAAGTATTTGCAACATCCTTATCAGCCATGCATCTTCTGTGGTGGCTGCCCTTCAGTTTTCGACATCTATGCTCGTCGGTGATCTCAGTGACGTTGCAGGGTTTGTATTAGCTGAAGCATGCAGCCCCTGATGAACCCCCTGATTTGAGACTGAAGGAAAAAATTCTCCTTTGTGAAGATGTTGCCAGCTGCCTAGTACTCCATTTTCTGATGAGCTGCTGAACTGCTCTCTTGCAGTACTTCACCCTTTTTATCCAGTTTGTGCAAAAATTGAATAAGGACACAATGGCAACTGGTATGGAGATGAGCCAAATGATTCAGACCTCAAATATATTTTGCTATAATTCAAATACTAACCTGCTGCTCATTCTTAAAAGCTACATCACTTCATAAAATCAAGTTATTGCCCACAGGGCCACAAAAATTACTCTCCTTTACCATTGCTAATGCTGAATTTTTCAAATGCAATACTAAGTTGTGAGCTCTAAAGCTGTTTGCAGGCCCCGGAGCGTGCAGTGGAACAGACTAAGAAGGGTTGTTTGGGGTTTTTTTTTCTAAAAAAAAGAGCAAGGTAGCTTTTCTTAAGCCTGTATTGTTTTTCCAAGCCTATCGCACACATTTAAGGACACTAATACTCAGTAAAAAAAGCACGTAAACTTGAAGTAATCATTAAATTTCTTTTTTATTTGTAAAGAAAAAGTTACTTCTCTTATGTCTCGTTTGTCACAGAGCCTCGTTAGAAGTTAAGGATAACATGCCCTCCTACAGAGGCCCCACCACAAACGAGACTGATGGTCTTTTGCTTGTCTTTTTGCTCAGTGGAAGAGCGAGAGGCTCAAGTACACTTTGGAAGCTTGGCCAAAGGTGCTTGCTCAGCCCATGTGTCCAAATTCCCAAGAATTTCTGTAGTGTTTATCAAGTCTGTGCAAATCACACTCATTTATTTGGTCTTATCCCAAGACATTGGACTTTGGATGTGTGAAGAATGATAACCAGATTATCTGCTACATATGGGCTCACAACGCAGAGGGTTCCTGAGTGAAGTCCTGACCCAAGTGATGCCAAAGGCACTTTTTGATTGTACAACATTTCACATTTCTATTTTCTGTTAAATCAGTTGTGTTAATACCAGAAAAGGGCTAAACAAATGCAGCTGTTTTTTTCTAGACCTAAATACATTATTTTTTAAACAAAGGTTTCTGTAAAGTAGATTAGCCTGGCAGCCTTTCTTTACTTACTGCAAATTGGAAATAGTCATCACACATACAGAACAGTTTCACTGCTGAATATCACTTTCTTGACCAATCAGAAAAATTGCAAACTCAGAAAATGAGTTTCACAAAGACAGATCTAAATAGAATCAGATAATCACTTAGGTTAAAAAAGACCTTTAAGATAGAGTCCAACTGTAGTAATATATTTGGATTACAACATAAACATTAATGCTTGTTTTATAAAATAGCATTCCCATTATGAAAAACAGAAAATAAGTTACCCATCTCTGCTAATTCCCCCTCCTGAAAGGAACCTGACACAATGGGGGGGGGATGTTCCTTTTACTTCTTGCTTATGCATTAAAAGGCTTTAGATCACAGGGAGCACTCCTATGGGTCAGCAACCAGCATTGCTGAACCCACAGTGTGTTTGTTGCTGATGACATACATCAGAACTGACTTCTAGCAACACTAAGTGACAACATTTTACAAAGGTGACATATCTAAAACAGGATCTTTGCACATGCTAACAGAAGACACAGCACACAAGGATAAGATCTGTATTCAAACAACACTGAGTGTGCAGACTCTGCAAAGACACACTTCTTTTTCAAACATGCACAGAGAAGACTTTCCTTTTAACATGAACCATCGACAACACCAGAGCCACACTTTTACCAAGCATTTCTAACCCAATATTAAAAACTATTAGTAAAGCTGTGCAAAGACAGTTTAGATGCAAACAACCTAAAGCTGACATTAAGCATCTATGTGGGCAAACTATTTCAATGCCCTGTCTCACTCTTATTTTTAAAATTGCCTCCACTAACATAGTAAAGCCCCATCCACAAGTTTGCAGTGGATAAAGGAAGCCAGTATCTAGCTCAGTCTACTTTCATAGTGTTTTACATCATAAATGTAGTGGGAGGTTCTCTGTTTGACACCAAGGGCAAAGAAGGGACCTGCATATACAAATCGGTGCCTTAAAAGTCCATTGCCATGATTAGAATGAATAATCCAAGAGATAAACCTCTCATTTCTCAAAGTACTCTAGTCTATATTGTATCACTCCACAGGAGAACATACTAAGCTTCTGTTTACATAACATGAATTGCTTGGGCAGGAATAAAAATATTTGAGCTATTTCTGTACATATAGAATAATACCTCTGTTTCTTAATGACAATGTTTTCTTCTTTGCATATCCCTAATGTCCAGATGTGTCAAATTCTGGAGCTATGTGGTACCAGCATTTTTCAGCAGAGAAGTGTAATTTGGCAGAACTGAATCACCTCCACTGCATAACACAGTTGCCTCCTCAGAAAGGTTACTTCAGTCCAAATTTATCCTTTAAATTTACTTTCATAGAAACTTACATAATAGCACCACTATATAATACCCCAGGCTTAGCCTTCCTTCCAAGGTTAGACACTGCTTCTATAGGAGGGTCTACGATCATCTGCCAATGCAGTGAGGTCTTTGCCACCTTATACTATTCTGTTCCACACATTTTTAAAACCACTAGAATTGTTATTGAGTGATGAGGGGAATAAAAGTCAAGCAGAAACATATTACAATGAGAGGATCCAGCAGCTTCCTCTGCAACTAGCTATCCTGAGGTTCCTTCAGCATTAGCAGTTATCCTTCACTGATGCCAGAAAAACTCATCCTTTAAACCCAATCTGTAATTCATCTTGATCAAAATTCACAACATTTTGTTAAAGCACTCTCATAAGGCCCAGCTCATCATTTAAACATCTTTATTAGATTAACAGCCCAAACACAAAGTTTTGCTAAATAAGAGTCTTTTAATACAAACAAGATCTATGAAAAGTCTGAAGAATTTCATTCGTAACCAAACCTGCAGTTATCTCTGTTACCTACTTTCACTATAAAATTTTTTAAAATGGAGACAGAAAGAGGAAATAATAATTAATTAATCAGTTTTGTAACCCCTCTAGACCTTGGAATAATCACTGAGATGTTATTTAAAGCAGGGTTCCACCCAGCACAAGAAAAGCCAGCTTCTCCAACACCTCCAAAAACAGAGCTAAAGAAAAGGAAGCAATCACTTTCCACTGATACTTACAAGACAAACTGATAAACATTTTCTTTTAAAATGAAAAGCTAATTGGATTTTTAAAATACCTTACTATAAAATAATAAGCTAAAATACATCCTACCCAAATTATAACCATGTAAGAGAACTATTAATTGCATCTAAACTGAATTTGACCCAATGGTTTCTATTGGACAGAAAAGGTATTACCAGTAAACTAACCCAAGGGCAGGTGTTTGTTCTAAACCATCTCTCTCTGTTAAACTAATGGTCAGGCTAGTCAGAAAAGCAGTGTGTTGCTTTACAATACAGGAAAAGGTAAGAGAAAGTACATCTTACATCTGAAATTTTGTAGCTCCCAGGAAAAAATGGAAAGCATGTTAGCTTCCTTTATTTGGAATGGGAAGACTCATTAAATGTTCCACAGTAATATGTTGCTTAACAGAGGTGCAATAAAAGTACTTATGGATTCAGCTATTACAAGACTTGGATCATCAGAAAATAGCTATCATAAAACAAAGCATCTGGAGGGACAGTGAGCAAAAGGACACTTCAGCACAAACACTGTGGTGAGGCCAAACATAGCAACTCTGTAGTGAGAAGAAAATAAAGGCAATTGGGATGGTTACTATAAGCCACTGCTAAATAAACTAGCATGAGAAAGTTAAGAAATTACACTTTTGGATAAACATCCTCTGAAAATTGGAGGCGGAAGCCACTTAAGTCATTGCACAAAACAAATACCTTTGAGGAATGAACACAACCAAGTGTCCTGTCACAAATCCCCACAGCTTCACTCTAACACCCTCAGCCTCTGTGTCCTTCTTTGCTTACAACTGCAAGTCCCCACCCCTGAGAGCCTGAAGCTGCTCCTCAAATACCCTCAACTCCCTGCCATGTCCCCTCATGCTCAGCAGGGTTGACCATCCCACCGCAGGAGGGAGAGGACAAACACTCCCTCGACAGCCTCTCCACCCAAGTGCGGAGCCACAGGGACTCCACCAGAAGTTACCAACTGCACAGCATCCGCCTCTCTGTCAGCATTGGCAGTGAGTTCAAAGGGATAGTCTGGGTCAGCAACCGGACCTTGGCAAGAAAATCCTGCTCAGAATGTTATGCAACATGCATCTTGCACAGCTTTTCCTTACTTGATCCAAAGATGGCAATTAGAAATGAGAAAACAGTTTTCAAAATTAAAGCCTCTAGAAAATACGGCCCCTTAATTATCTGAATTAATCTAACGGCCGCTTAAAAAAAAAAATCAACTGGGAACTAGAAATTGCAGATAGGACTTAAGAATTTCTTGGTCTTACATAATGTGCTAGTGGCAAAAATTAGAAATAGGAAGCTAGTTATAAAAAACTCATCTTCTTAAGAAGTGCCACAGTTATAGCTCTGTCACACAAAGTAGCAGTTAAAACTTCTACATGCTCTAAGCTCATACCTACACCATTTGATTCTCCAAAGAACGAACTGAGAAATCTATTTTTATTTTTACTAGTTATGTGTTATTACTGGAGTAGACTTGGGGAATGTTTGTGGGGGTATTTTAGCTGATATTTTTTCACCTTTTAAAAAAAGAAATTAGAGCTTTTACATGCAAAAGCTCTCAGGAGAATTAGTGTCAGGAAGAAATTAAATCAACAAACCAACTATAGCAATTGCAATTTTCAGTTCTTTCTGCTACTCACACTCCACCATAACCTCCAGACCTGAGTTTTCGTTTATGTAGCAAAAAAAAATAACATGTGTTGCAAATACACACGGGCTTGCACATCCCTGCATGCTCTCCTGCTGTGTACATACAGGGGATGGCTTGCTACTTGGAGCCATTCGTACCTGAAGTAAACCTGCAAAGCAAGTTGATGAATACAGAGAATGAGGCTGTTCTGGTAAAAATGCTTCAGTGCTTGGTTCCAGAGGCCCTGGTTGACACTTCTGTCAAGCTGTGCTCCGAACAAGTCCACAGACAAGAAAATAACACGAGCAATACTTGGTGTGTGACACTTGGCTCCCCCTTTGGTACACCCCTGTGGCTCCATGCAAAGCAGGCAGACGGTCCATTTCTCCAATATATGCTGCGGGGAGCAGCGTACAAGGGAGAACATAGCACCAAATCCTTCCCCTCTCCAGGCATCCCAGGCAGGATCTGCCTCTCAGCCACATCCAATTGCAATCCTGCAATACACTTAACCTACCATTACTGTCTTGCTGACGCATGGCAGCAGAGCAGGCTTGTAGGATCAGACCATTAATGGGTCTGAAAAAAACTTACTACCAAGAATACGATTTATAGTTATTCCTGTCATCAAGCAGTACATGCTATGCAAGTGTCACTTCAACACTCAAACACCATTGAAACCTTGGACGACACTAATTCAGAGTCCTCCCAGTGTGTTTCATATACCCTGTAATTACATCCTTTAATTATATTATTTTTCAATGAGATCTTATTTAGATGTGACCACCCACTAAAACAGAAGTTTTTCAGTAGACCAAACCCTCTCATAGATAAAATATTTTTTTAAGAATAAAACAGGTTATCAATTCAGAGTCTTTATATTCTGACAACACACGAATTTATACCCAATACATAATATGTATTATCCAGGATAACAGCTGCTTGGTGCCCAACAACCAACTTATTTATCTCAGGGGTCTCTTGTGGGAGAAGGAGGTTTCACCATTCATAGTTGTAAACTTATAAAACAAGATATAGTAGAAAAATAGAACTACATGGATTTTAAGTAGAATAACAACTTGCTGACTACGGGGAACATTAGCCTCTGAGGAATGGTATTTTTTCTTGGTTGTAGAAGTGATCATTCTGAAATCCCTTTCAATTTGTATGCAAAGTAAAACTCTTAGGGAAGTTTACTTTCCCCTTAAAAACTGCAGGTTGAGTTTTGTTTTTTTTAATCAATTATCACACACATTAGTCAAATAACTCATTACATTGTTCAATCACTGCAGATCTTGCCATTATTTTCTATTAAAATGATCAGCATAATACTATCTGTATCCTTCAGTTATTTTCCTCATCCATTTAAATACAGGTAATTTACATCTGGAAGTATTTTCAGCCTAGTGTTTTTCATTATAGAAAAAAAATTATAATTCACAGGATCTATAAAATGTAACACAATTGGGAGGCTTCTTTCCAAAACAATGGGGTATCAGCAGTGCTGGCTAATTCCAAATGGACTGTAGGAAGACAACTAAATTAATCTTTGACACAACTCTACAGGGCAGGAAAGAACAAAATGATGGGCAGTTCTGATTCCCTGCTCTGCAGCAGCAGGTCAGGAATATGGCAACCAAGAAGCATGTCTGTGAAATGTCTTTTCTTCTCAGCTCCATCCTTTCCTTGGGTGTTTTTCAGTACATCCAAAGAAGCCCTATTCCTCACAGAGAGGGATTTTACATTGGTGTCATAATCCTTAAAAGAGGAGGAAGGGGGTTTCAAAAGCAACAGAGTAGTTAAGACTTCAGAACAGGAATTAAAACCATGGTTCTCTGAGTGAGGCATTCCCAAAATGCTAAGAAATTAAGTTTCTAGCAAGGCCTCTGTCAAGAGTTATTTATGACCTGCCTGGATGGTCACACTGCCACATTGTATATAGCAGCTCCAAGAAGGGAGGGGAAGGCCAAAGGGAAGGTATCCAGTATGGCAAGCACATCCAGATTCCGGCAGATCTAACCAAATCCCAAGGTGAAACTGCTTCAGCCTTGACGAAAAGAAAAAAAAAAAATTAAAAAGGTTTTTCCAGTAACTGACTTAAGTAAATCCGTAAATGACAATGAAGCTGAGAAAGTGTCATTATTTCACTGAAAAAGGAAAATTCTGGAGCAGAAGGGATTCCACCAGTCTGGAAAAGTAAGAAACCTAAATAGCTTTAGGACACAGTCCAGCAAAAAGTGAATACTGAACACTAACTAGGATCAGCGTCCAAGACTTGCCAGCTTTTCATGTTAGTTGGGAGAGTTATGTAGATATAATCTCTATCCTAATATGCAAAAAGGAAGAATCATTTGCAGAAAGCTAGTAAGATATAAATATAGTAAGATTTTAAAACTGTTGCTATAACAGTAACTAAAAATATGTCACACAAGCAATATTTGTCATATTTATGACAAAGGTGTTAACATTAATTTCAGTACACACCATTCAGAAAGAAGCAATGCTTTTCCCTCAAGTCATCCAGACTGGGCAGCTGTGGCCAGCAGGGAGACTGGGAATCCAGGCTGGGGCTGCAGCCAAGCAGCCCAGCAAAAGAGACATCACATCCTTTTTAATCTCACTGTTAGCAAACACAAGAGAGAAAAATCTGACATCCCCAAAGCAAAATGAAGAAGAAAATAAATTAATTTCTGGTCTAACAGCATTTTAAACTCTCACCCTACTGGAGAGTGATGCTCCTTCATCACAAAGACATCTTTCTCATTCAACAGAAGAACCTATTTGGTGTCTTTTCTGTCTCTCCTAATTTTTTTTCTCCAAACCCCTTTTTCTAAACAGTGTTGCAATCATTCTGCTTTTTGGGAAGAAGCTTATAAAAAAAAATTAAAATGCTTAACTTCTATTGTGCTGCATAGTGTCCTTGTAATTAAAATTAGACAGTCTCTGCCTGTCTTTCTCTTGCCATCAATCTTCAACACAAAGCATGTTATCTTCTTTGTCCAACACCTGGTATTCACAAAAAGACCAAGAATGGGGGTTTAATCCCTGAAATTATTGTTACACACTTGAACTAAAGACTCACCACTATATTACTATGGTAACAAAAACAATATAGCTTAAAACAGTTCTATGGGGCTAAAGGAAATAGATTAACACTTACATGATCCAAAGTTCATTTTCATGCAGAAATTGTCATTCCATATTCTGAATTTTTGGGACACTAGTAGAGCCTACTACAGAAAGAGTAATCACAGCTCCATTCCTTCATCAAACATAACACAAGTTTTTAAAAACATGCTTAAAAAAATACACCAGCACATAAATATAATGTATTGTTGTTCTTACAAGTCTGGCATTAGCACCACAATGAATCCCTGCCTACAATACTATAACAGTGGTGCAAAGCAATCTCAGGCATAACCCTAAGAGCACTGCAAGAGGTGCATGAAGTCAGAATGTATGTTACTAAGAGTTGAACCTGAACTAGCAGGGAAACTCAATGACAGGAATCTAGACCACTGTTTTCTGGCAGACATCACATGGGATTTAATCTGGACTTTTACATGTTGATTTTACATCATTAGTCAATTTGTCTTCCATTTCCTGAGAATCCCCCAGTGTAGGCAAGATCAAAATCAAGGAGCAGATTCTGAGCTGACACTAACAAGGATAAGGTGGATAGTGAGTGGAAGAAAAAATAACAAAAAAATCTGTATGTTTAAGTCAGAATTTACAGGTTCCACAACACTGCTGTGGCTTGACCAGCCACTTAGAAAACAGTGAGCACATTCCCAATAGTTTCAAAGTGGCATAGACTTGATTCCACAGTACAGGGCAAAAATCATTACTATGTGGACAAATCATACATGCAGATGTATGATTTTTAACTTGACAATCTAATTAACCATCTTCATAATTAACTGATGACCATTTGCTTTCCAATAAAATAGAATTTTAAGTGGCAAAACAAGATGGTAAAAAAAAGAAAGAGCAGAAATATTTGGCCATAAAAATGAGTTAAAGCAGCTGTTTAAAAGTGGCTAGCAGACTCTGGCAAAGGTTAGAATTACTTAAGCCAAGGTCTTATTAAAGCCCACTGAAAGCTTTCTCCACTGCTTCCCTGCTGTACACATCCAGCCTATTCCCCAAGCTGGCAGATACATTCAACAATGCCAGTCTCGTCCATTCACAACTAATATCACCAGACACTGGCTTCACGGAATGTACAAAGTATGGCTCACCAGGATGAAGCTTTCACACACAAATTCCCATTGCTTACAGAAAGAATTTACAGGAGAAATGTTACACAAAAATTTAAACTGGATTCATGTCACATTTCCCCCTTCCATGCTCCAGTCCAAGAGAAGGCTTTTGTAGGTCCATCACAGCCTTTGTAGTCTATATTAATAAATACTTTAATACCCTCCTCTGTCTCCCTGCATTTTGGCTCCAAGCACACACAAAAGTAATTAATACAGGCAGCACCTTCTCCAACAGAATACTTCTATAGGATCACATGGGAAAGGTGTCCACAGTTAACTCTCTATGAGCTTTTTCTCTTCTGGCCAAATAGCCCTTCCCCTGCAAGCACACCACTGCTCTACACACAATGTACTTTGAAGGGTGCAGGGGAATGGAAATCACTTCCTACCACTGTTCTCCAACTCTTAGAATACTTCAGGGTGCAGTTATTTGTCAGTTCAACTTTTCTTCTTGCTTTTCACACCTCCCAGAACCAAAGTACAGTGATCTTCTCTAGGGAGAAGACCTTTAAAACTAAATACAAATCCATTATCATAACAAGTCAATTAATTAAGCAGCTAGGCATAGCTGGAAGTGACCTGCTGGGAAGAGGCAGTGGTAAACTTCTCCTGTAGTATACAAACTCCATGAAGAAAAAAAACCCTAAAGCAGTCAACAGCAAAGGAAGTATTAATCATTTTTATCACTGGGAACACCATGAAGCTTATCTTAAAAGTTAAACAACCACTTGAGAGAAACAGCAATTATCTCTAGTGCACTGCCTGGATTATTTTACTGCTATTGATCACTAAATCATCACAGAAAGAGAGAAAAGCTTGGCATTCTTTGGTGGTTAGTGGCTCATCTGACATCATCAGAAGCTCATTTAGCAGTCCTGTAATGTCTCTAGCCATCTCAGGTCCTTCTAGAAGGATGCTTAAAACCTCTGTAATGTCTTGTCTTAAATGCTTGTGCAGTTAGCTTCCGCAGCCTTTTCTCGAAGGGCTTTATAATTGCAGTGAAATGACCACTAACGATAGAGCTGAGAGTGACCAGTACCCCAAACACTTCCTTAGTGTAGCAAAAACTTCTCTACAACACCCAAAACAGGCAGTAGCAAAATACTTTAAAAATATATATATTTTGCAACAAAGCAAAATCTGGTGTACAGATTAATGAGTACTCAAGACCCCTAACTGAGAAGTAGCTGGCAAGATCAGCTCCTGCTG
>NW_009952251.1:2800493-2813835 GCF_000747805.2 Chaetura pelagica
GGTGAGCACAGAGCTTCCAGCAAGCCCATAAGCCTATGAATGTGAACAGTCCTTTGCATTCCAAGAAAAGAGCC
The DNA here is from genome assembly GCF_000747805.2 of Chaetura pelagica. Taxonomy (NCBI): domain Eukaryota; kingdom Metazoa; phylum Chordata; class Aves; order Apodiformes; family Apodidae; genus Chaetura; species Chaetura pelagica. The sequence goes on from NW_009952251.1 coordinate 2,800,568, forward strand.
CTTGGCTTTTCTCCACACAGAATCTTATTTTAATAAGGAACTAAAGCAAATCCCTCTATTGACAAGCCTTAGTTTTAGCCAACTCCTGATGACTAAACCAGCTTAAATTGAGACTTGCCTATACATAATTTCTTGTTTAAAAATGCTTTTAAATAAACCACTGCATCTTGTATTTCCAGTAGGTCAAAAATAGTAGTAGGAGACAACAAAAAAGCACAGCTTGCAACATGGACAAGTTATTTGGCAGTGAAATCCACACTTTGCCTTCTTATACATAGATCTCTGCTGCAATACTGAATTAAAATTGTCTTATTTCCTTTTGCTGTATTTTGCAATAATTGCCAACTTTAGCTCTTGGGTTGCCTAAAGGAAACATTACTATTTTCCACTACTAAATATGTGTATAAATGCAAAATTTAGCATAAAAAGTCAATTTAATATGTTCTGTGAATTTCTATTAGCATGCAAAGGATATGCAGTACATACATAGGCAAAGGGATGGGAAAATAATAAACTGAGCAAGTGGAAATATGTTGGAACTATGTTCTTTTGAACATACAGATATCCAGACATATAAGAACTTCAATGTTTTCCTCAGAGTGTATTTGGAGAACTGTGCAATATGTGCTCCTGGCTGCAACATCCAACCACACAAGTTACAGACATTCTGCAAGCCCTGAGTAAGTGTACAGATAAGTAAACGGCATTTCAAATGAAATAAAAAGTTCAGGATTATACCACATCTAAAGCTGGTAAATGGTGCATCTCGACAGGGTCATGTCTTTTGCCTCAACTGTTCAAACAAGACAGAAAATGCTGAAACCTTTTTATATTAGAAAGCTGATCTTTCCTCTTTTCTCTCCTCCCAGTGAATGGAACACTGTGCCCACACTTTTCCTTTTCTAAAAATGATGCCAAATGCACTTGCAGCAGGATATAGCTCAGTTTATCCAAGCTAAGAGCTAAGTATCTTTGGAGAAGTTAAAAGCTGGCCTGAAGGAAATATGCAATTCCCTCTTTGCTGAGAGGGAATATGTGGAAGCCAGATAGCAGTTTTATGCCAATTCTCTTAGGAAAGCTAAGAAAACATATGATCCTCTTCTATTTGGAATACAAAGTTCTGCTATAGGACAGGGTTTACTCTTAAGCTTTGTGGTATTTACTTCACAGAATGCAAGTCCTGATTCTTGGAAAAGCAACAAAATTAATCTCTTTTCGAGCTATCAATAGGCACTGCCACAAGAGGGCACAAACACGGGGCAGCACCTCACCTCGTTTGCCTTGCTCTGCTGTCACCCTGTTTCATACGCTCTGCTCCACTTTCGAACTCATTTCTTGGTAAAATGGGATCATCCATCCAGCATCAGCTCACGTCTAAACACAAGTCTGAGCATTAGCCCTCGGAACAGATAGGTCTTCAGGCTAAGGGCCAGATGTCTTAATGACTCTTTAACAGTTGCAAGATTTAATCAGAAGTGCTTGCCTTGTCAACATGTCACAGCACAGGGGATGCTGTTACAGTGAAAGATACATACAGTCTTTACATTGATCAAAAGAAATGAGAAGATTAAAGCCATTTCACTGAATTAACCTTTTATCCTACCACCGAAGCTTTATCTGCCCCCCTCATCCATGTCGTCCCAGCAAGGGTACTGAGCCTTGGCAAAGCATGCTGCTTAACACAGGCACATTTCACTCTCCCAAGCCAAAAAATACATTTATCCTTCCCCTCTACTGCTGCAACCCACCTTCTTCCGCTGAAAAGCAACCCAGTGCTTGGACTATGTAAGCAATGCTCAGGACAAGAATAAAACATAATTTAGGTAACACATCGTGCTAAAAAAAAACAACAAAAAAAACCACAACAAAACAACAACAACAAAAAAAAACACACCACAAATCTGAGAAGCTTGAAGGTATTGCTGTAGGGAATGCTCCTCCTCAGTGACCAAAGGTAACAGGAGAATGTTCTGAAGTCAAGGGATGAGCTCTAATTTCACATCCATGAGATCTGTATTAGTCCCTTGAAATTAATTACTTCCAAGCACTATTCCTGTCCATTAGAGTTGTGTATCTGACCACAATGTATGAAGGTGCCTCTCTCTTCATCCGTAAAGATGTAGCAAAAAAAGTATTGAATATGAACAGAACTGTTAATATGCATTCAGCACACAGACCCTGCAGCAGCACTGCCCAGCAAATACCTTGCAGCAAGTGCGTTTACTAAGTCATCTGTCTTTTTTTTCCTTCAGGTCTAATAGCAATTTACTATCTTTTGTGTTTCTAATAAGAGCAACTGTTATCTGGAAACAATCCCCTACAATCCACTTCAGCAGCAAGGTCTTGTCAGGGTTAAAGCAATACAGTTTTGCCAAACAAGCCTCATCTAGCTCAAAATAGGATCAGTATAACAAAAGAACATTTTAAATATTTAAGAACCAAAAAGAGAAAAATTCAAAGTATAACAACTAGTTTTAGTGATTGGGTATTTGTTTTCAGCCTAACTCTTCCTCCATTGTTGGCAATGGGAAAATTTCCACTGATTTCAGAGATTGCAGGAACTATGTTTATATCCAAAACTTGCATTGCTTTAGGGAGTAACTGCCACTGTGACTCATAACATTCTGAGAAAGACATTCAGAAGCTATATATACTATGACTTGCATTCTCAAATCATACGCAAATGCAACCAATTTTTTACGTAACACTAGAAGACAGGACTTCCTTCAGGGTCCCTCCACACATATTTCCCACAACAAATCTGCATTTACCCCAGCGCCAAGACTCAGGTGTTCAGAAAGTGAGTTCAACCCCAGCAGACCTCTCACACAACCTTCCCACTGAATGCAGCTTGCAGGCAGTCACTGGGACAGGGCTCCCACTACCACAGAACTCCAAACATTTGCAGAAAGTCTTTTTTAATATGTTTAATGAATTCTAACATCTATTTTATAGCCAGTGCTCACAGAAATTTTTAATACAGTATTTATACCAGGTAGCCTGGAGGTGTGTCATACTCCAGTGGAATAGAATTCTTTTATTAAACTATTACATTTGTGAAATTAATTCAATAAGCTCCTACATGATCTCATTTGGAAAAGAAATCTTACAGTAATTCATTCATAGTGCTCTCTCCTGATAGTTTGACTTGAAGACATCAGCAGTCACTTTAGTTGAACAAAACACAACTTACACTCAAGTATTTATGAAAAATGTTATTAAAACAACAAAGGAAATTAAATTGCATGCTCTTCCAAACAGAAGTACAGCTTATAAAAAAAAAATAATGCTAAAACCCAGAACTCATCCACATTTAGAATCAGAGTTGCCTATAATATAGTTTGCAAGCATCTTAAGAGAAAATCTAATGTTAAGTAAAACACAATGGTTTTTATTCTTCTCCATGAATAGCAGTATTAGGCTAAAACTGACTGAAACCACCAAGAATCTCTTCTCTCAAAAAATTGCCCTGACAACAAAAACTCATTTAAAACACCACTGTGATATTAACTTACAATGGTAAAAATTGCCTAAGTACTACAGGGGTGTGGAAAGCTTAAAAGGAGACACACAAATGGCTCTGGAGTTGCTCCAGAATGGGTGGCAAGTGCCACTTGGAGAGAGAGATGCAAGAAATTAGATTCAGTCATGGAGCTGGAAAGAGCTGCATCAGGACAGGCCTCATTCATGCTCTTATTGTTGCCTCCACCAGAGCTGCCATAAGTGTCTGTGGCAAAAAAAGACTCTCTGGCCTCCTGTGGCAGGTATCCTGCACCCTCTTGCAGCCCATCCCAGTCTATCCCAAATATTAAATAGATATTCAGCTGCCACCCCCCTTAAATATCACACACCTGTAGCTCTGTACACACCCAAAAGACTACTATACAAGAGCAATTAAACTCAGGCAACAAACTGTTATTTTTCTGCTCTACATGATTTTCCCTGGGGGAAGCTCAGCGCTGGGTGTGCAAATGGGACCCCATTCCTGGTCACTGCCCTTCACCTTGTTCCTGTCCTGCTTGTGCACTCTTGGCTGACTCCAGACTCCACTGCCCAAGCTCCCAGATGGACTCCCCAGTTTTATTTCAACTTCGCCCGCTCTCCATGACAGCCATTCCTTTTAGTAGCATTTGAAATTCAGAAAAATCAATTATTTGTAATCTACTTGAGCTTCTAAACACTATCTTAACTCTGCTCTGCCCCATAGCTTTCCCAGTTATTTGTGCACTAGCATCTAATTCTCGATTGAGGAATTTTACTTACTATTGCTACTTGCTTCCTACGCTTTTCCTGCCAACACTGTGAGCTGCAGTGACTGCCTGGGAATGTTAGCTACACTTACTCTCAAAAACATATTGACTTTGTAGTAGGATCCATTGTCACAGAATTTCTTGGGGTCTTTTCCATTGACACTCCTGGAAAAAGTTGTTGTTTGATTGGTTGTTATTTTCTTATGGTTGGGTTAAATTTGTTTGTTTGGCTTTTTTTAAGCAGATACATTTACTAGGAGATGTGTCAACACCAAACACAGAGAAAGATACACCAGCATAGACAAAAGCAAGGTTGATAGAGCCATGTTTGCATAAGCTGCAGCCTCTCAAACCACAAATGGACGCCACATTTTATTTAAACCACTCATTTTTTATGTATTTCCCCTGATAAACTACCTGATAAAGCTAAATAAGAGAAAAACTTTTTCTAGCTTACTATCAAAACAGATTACCAATCCACCAAAATTGTCTAAGGAACTAAATACATGCTGTGCCTACCTATAGTACAATACAGATAATTAGATCAAAATTATGCTGGGAGGATCACTCAACGTAGCTTGAAAGACTTGGGTCCATAAATTAATAAACTGTGAGCACTACACTTCATCTGATTCTTGACTTATTTGAAAGATCTTTAATTAAACGTCTTCAGACTGAATAGATATCAGAGATTATTATTGCCCATTCAGGAGTTGTATCCAAACTACCAAAAGAAACTTCCAGTGAAGAATTATGACTTTGGAGTTCTAATTATCCACCATCCTGCTTCTTCTGTAGTCATTTACACCCATGCAAATCAATACAAGACAAATTTGTAGTATCGAAACTAATTTCCACTTTGCATGGATCCCTGAGCCAGGTAGTGGGCAGGAAAGACATGCTCCTTTTGCCTCTCAAGTAAATACAAAAGCAGCATGACATAGGTCAACCAGGAGGGATAAGATCTAGCAGCATGGAGAACCTCCAGGGGATAATCAGTATGAATATAATCAACATTTTCTGTAGCTGTTTTTGCTAGAATTATCCAAGACATGGTGTGCTAGTTCTCCTCTGAGCATGCAACTCAACAGGAGAATCAAATCTTCACAGCATACATTGCAGTTGAAATATTTTTTTAAATGCTCTCAGTTCAGCAGCAAAGTAGTAACACTTTGGTGTCAGTCACCTTTTGGACTTTGATGCACCTTTCAATAAGCATGTGTCTTTGTTTAGCCCACATCGAGGGCTAAACTGAATCAGTTTGCTCTCTCACCTGATGGCCCCTCCCCAGGCAAGAAGGGAAATTAAAAAGAGAACTCCCATAGGTTGAAAAATAAACAGATTCAATGAAATAACAGAACTAATACAAACAGCAACATAAATTATATAAACTTACACTCAGCCTGGTCCCCAACAGAAACAAAAGGGGCAGCAAATCAAGATGGAGGAGCCTCAATAAAAGAGAACTTCCCTCCTCCGCCCACCTCCCTTTTATAATGAGCACAAGGTGAGAGGGGTAGGACAGCCCTTTCCCCAGCTGGGGCAGCCCTGACTGGAGCTCCCAGCTGACTCAGACATACCAGTAGCCTGTGATCCTGTCCCAGGGAGAACAGGACAGCAAGTCAAAATGGCATTACCTGACTCATACTGCCCAAAATAATACAAGACTAATGTTGTTGATCTAAGTGGCTCTGAAACAAGAATATTTTATGTCAATTTGATTCCAGTTAATTATTTAAATTAGGGCTTGTACACATCTGGTCAGAGACTTTCAACTTAATAAATACATGTGTTAACAATGATTCAACACTAAATGAAGTAATTACAATCATCTCAGTGAGATAACCAAGTTTCAGGAAGGAGCTCAATAATCACTAAACCTGCAAATTTCTGACATAAAAATATTCCCCCAGAAGATAATGTAAGTAAGTAGACTTCAAATGTTGATGATACAGAAATATGCAATTACAAGGCTTTGACTGTAAATAAACTTGTATACCAATACATATAAAGACACCTGCCTTCAGAACTTGTTAAAATTTGGCAAAGGCATTTAGGCTTTTGAAGAACTTCACATTTTATCAAATCTGTGCAGCTCCTAAATTGTCATGCATGTCAAAATCTCCAAACCATATTGGCTAAAAGAAAGAAATAAGATAGAATACATGTGTAATTAAAAGTTACATTAATCATCATTCCCCGTTTATTAGAAAAATCGCCAAGGTATTACTAAAATTTACACCTACCAGGTGCATCTTGTAAAGAAAAAAATATGCTGATTAGGTTTACAATCAGCATTATTTGCTCTACAGTAACTACCTGCATTTTCACATCTATTGCGGGGAAGGACAGAAAAAAAAAATAAACCGTTAACTCAAAAGATTTTTGTTACAGATGAAGTAGATCTCAGTGGAAAAACAAAATTAATAAAATACTGTTATAAAAACAGGATTTGCATCTCTGCACAGAGATGAACAATTAACTTTATTTACAGCTGCTTAACTTATCTGGAAAACAGTAGAAAGCATTCCTCCACTGCTGCTCTACCCACCAGCACCATTATTCCAACAGAACATTATTTTAAATCGTTATAGATGTACTTCTGCACAACAGTCTTTGTGCACATGACATACTTTAAAAACAAATCAACCAATATCACCAACTTCATCTCTTACTTCTGACCATAATAGCTCCTGCCTCTTACCTAGAAAAACTATCTACTTCCTGAAAAGACCTGCCAGGACTTGCTGATATTGCCCTACCAGTTTGAAAAAGGTCACCTTTAGGTAATTTCAGCTCTACAATACTCCCTGCTTTTTCACATCTTTTGGGGGAAGGGACAAAAAAAAAATAAACCGTTAACTCAAAAGATTTTTGTTACAGATGAAGTAGATCTCAGTGGAAAAACAAAATTAATAAAATACTGTTATAAAAACAGGATTTGCATCTCTGCACAGAGATGAACAATTAACTTTATTTACAGCTGCTTAACTTATCTGGAAAACAGTAGAAAGCATTCCTCCACTGCTGCTCTACCCACCAGCACCATTATTCCAACAGAACATTATTTTAAATCGTTATAGATGTACTTCTGCACAACAGTCTTTGTGCACATGACATACTTTAAAAACAAATCAACCAATATCACCAACTTCATCTCTTACTTCTGACCATAATAGCTCCTGCCTCTTACCTAGAAAAACTATCTACTTCCTGAAAAGACCTGCCAGGACTTGCTGATATTGCCCTACCAGTTTGAAAAAGGTCACCTTTAGGTAATTTCAGTTATTAAAATAATATTGATTTTTATTATTCTGTATGGAATGATACCACGACCACAATGCTATTATCTATTTCTACCCACGTTTAAAGAGAGCACTAGTCATGTGCTGTATTATGTGCTATATGGAATTTAGTGACAATAAAACTATTCTAGAGTCAGCAATCAGCATAACAGACAAATACGTCATAAACTTTCATAGATGCAGTTTGCCCTGGATGCAAGTTACTGGGTTTTCTTGGAAGTACTAACTGAAGTTTACGCAAGGTAGTGTAAAGGCTTCCATTGACTTTTCAGAGGCACTTATAGCCAGGCCCTAAACTCTCCCTGAGCAGAACTTAACTAACTTTTTCATTTGAGTGCAGAGAAGGCTTGAATTATCATATTTTGTGGCAAACCCAACCATCAGAAACAAAGTCCAAATTAAATATGAAAAATTTCAATAAATTGTATGGAAAGAAACCTTCACCTATTATTCATAGACTAATTTGAGCATGAGGTATATACTAAAATGCTCAGCAGCAAGTATAAGTGACTTTGGGCCTGCACAAGAGAACAATCTCTGTAAGAAAATTTTCTGGCAAACCTTAGATTCCTGAAAGGCATAGAAGCTATGTGAGCCTTCAGGACAGCTTCATGGGACCCATATGCCTAATCCTGCACCTGAATCCTGTAATGCAATAATTCCATAATGCGATAAACGTTAACAGTTCCACAGAAAAACTGACCATCTTCAGTAAGATTAACTACGAGATACAACTAACTTGACAAAAAGTCAGTGTCTACAACCAGTACAGGTTCTGCTCAAACCTGTCCTAAGTATATGCTTATGAAAAAATAGTGGTGTATGGGATACAGGTGCAGTGTTATGAAAATAGGAAGACAACTGCAAATAGCTATGCCACAGCAATCCAAAAACTATCTCCAAAATTGTTCTCCTCTGTAACGCTGGCAACAAAATGTAATTAACTCTAAATAACTAATTAACAGAGAACATTATTTTCTTTTTTAATAAATTTTTACACTGGCAATAATAGGAAAGTCTTCTGTATCTCTTAACAGTGTCTTTAAGTTTTTCTCCACAAATAGATACTGGGTTAGACAAAGGTCAATCTAGTCTGGTATCCCAGCTACCGGGGTACATGCATGCGGAGACACATAAGAAAAGTACAAAGTGATCGATCCTCCCCTGTGGCTTCCCAGCATTCAACTGCTTGTAGTTTTGGGATGTTTAACCCAGATGCTTTTGGTGCACTGCAAAGCTCTCCTTCATCTATTTGTCATTTTGAACCTGCTAGAACCTATTTACATTTCTGACTGTCACAGCTTTCCGTGGCATGTAGTGCATGATCTAATCACATGCTGCCTCAGAAAATACTGTCATTTATTTTAAACCTGCTATCACCAGGTTTCCTCTCCTTCGTATTCTGTTAAAGAGAATGAGTATCAATTCCCTGTTTCTCTCTCCAACACTTTTTGGGAATGTACACACATCTAAATTAACACCCACCAGTTCCCTTTTCCAAACCAATCTCATTGATTTCTCACCTTGTCACAGTATTTCCACAGCTAGAGATGTAATTCTTACCTTTCTCTATACCTTTTTAGGCTCTACTGTGTTCTTTAATATGTTGTCTACCTATATATGCTCTTCTTTTTCTAGAATAGTTGTGAATATGCCAAATAATGCAGTTGTGGTAAAAACACCATTACGCTATCAACTAATTAATCAGCTTTAACAAATCTTACATAGTCATAGTTTTAGATCGTTAAGTAGCAAGTATGCAAATGTAAGATTACATAACAAAAAGTAAGAGTTCCTGGAGAATCATTACAGTCCTGAAAAATTCCACTGTCTTCAGAAAAAAAATTCTTAAGTAATCATGTTGCATAGACAGATGTATCATGTATTTAAAACACTTAGATTTTTCAATACGCTTCAGAACACAAACTGAAAGAAACTAAGCTTTTTTTATTATTATTGTCAGCTTGGGTTTTTTTAAAGCTAAAAATGTCACTAGGATAAATAAAACTTCTTGAAGTAAGACAGCTGTCTATCTTGGTACATTTCCACTGATAATTCAATTGCAAAACCCTAATCATTGCACTTCTAAGACTAGTAGTATATGACAGGCAAAGATAACTCAACTGGCTTTTAAAGAAAAAAAAAATCCAGACGAAACAGAAGCAAATATTCTTTGCAAGAACTTCAGAGAAAGGTCTCATTGCTCTACTGTGACTGAAGTTAAGGTCTGATTCTGCAGTTTCTACTTCAAATTCACTTCATGGACATAGTCTGCTGTTATGAACACAATACAGATCTGGGTTATGTGCTATAGTATCTTGACACAAAGATCCAGGAAGAAAAAAAACCCACATAGTCCCAAAGTTTGTATTGCACGCAAACAAAGCAGAGAGAGAAGTCTGATAAGAACTGACAGGGAAATATCTTAGTTAAAAGTTGCAAAATATATCAGTAGGCATTACATAACAAATTACGTGGCCTTCCTACCCATTTATTAAAATGCTTGTACATGGCAAGGTCAAAAGAAACATGCCAGAAGGAAAACATCAGTCAACTCTGCTTAGAACCCTCCACAGGAAGGCTTGCAAAGCATTACATGCAAAGAGAGAAGAAATACAGTTCTTGCGAAGTATTTTCTCTTCTCCTGACCTAAAAGTTGTTGCAATTAACACTTTATTTGCAAACAATTTTCCCTGCATTATTAAAGAAAAAGAAAATACCTGGCAAATAATTTAGCCAGTGTATGGTCCACCTTTAGGCTTCTACAAAAATGGGTCACATTCTATGTTATCTTGACATTTCTCTAATTTTGTCTTCCAACCATTATACTCTGCTGATTCCAAACTCACAGCAAAAACTCTGGTTCTGTACTACAACTATTTCCCGCTTCCTGGCATCAAAACAAAAAAACCCCAAACCCCAAAATAAAACAAAACATCAACCCTCCAGAAAACAGCAACATCCAACAAAGGCACACGTATTAGTGAAATTTTCTAAAGAACAAGAGTGGCTGCAACTATTTCTCACTAGTGCTATTTCAAATTTACCTCAGTCTACAAAGCTGGGAACATCAGCAAAGCAAAATGAGAATAAAAATATTCCAGCTACATTTTATTCTTTTAATATAATTATCTTGTTTCTGAGGCCAAATGTAGAACAAATGAATGCACTGAAGATTACTTAGAAGGGTTTATAGTTTACTTGCAGTATATGCCAAATGTAACGTGCTGCAGGAAAGGTTTTTTAAGCAAGTCCCTGTTCAGTCCTTTATGCTTCACATCAGTACTGTGGATGTCAAAACACTCCAATGTAAGTAAGTCCGTCTTCCACTGGAATTGTACTTTCAGCTGCTAACCTTGAAACTTGCAGCTGGGAAAAAAATGCTGTAAAAAGTATACTTTGATCATCTAAAGCCACAGAATTTTAACTTTTTGGTTAATTCAGTGAAACCACTCACACTAAAAGTACACCTTTAAATACTGGGAGAAAAATGGGAAAACAGGGCAAGTATGTTCAGTTCCTGCAGAACAAGAACTTGCCCTGACTTTTCAACTTCTTTTGCCTTCTTAAAGCACCTTTTTCAGCTGTCAAGATCAGCTTACAGAAAGTGATGGAGTACTATTCTGCCTATGGATTTACATGAACATACAAGGTTTTTTAGAGTAAAATAATTATAATCAAACATTGTTAAATTAATTCCCCGGCAAAATGTACAAAGCTTACACAGAACTGCTGCATGTTAAAGTCCTGAAAAAAACCAGAAAGGGTAAAACAAGCTGGGGGTTTTTAACTTAGTGCCACCTAAAATTTGCATTCAACACCTGAGGAACATTTCTTAGGGTATCAGACATTCCTGAAATATGTAGACAAGTAAATTATTTAATTCCTAACCCAAGTTAAAAGTATTTCCCATTCATTGGTATAATGCCAAAGCAAAATTGTGAGTCAAAACACTCCTATAAACCACTGAGACAACCTTGTGGGAAAATAAGCATGATGCACTCTATGAGTCCCAACAGCAAGCCTTCAAGATGCATAGCCTGCAAATTCTCCAGTTCAGATACCTCCTTTCAGATACAATCATGTTATCTAAATTAATTAATGAGCTTAACAACTACATTTTTAATTTATTATGGTATTCGTCATTATATCAATCAGAGTATTCCAGACCCTTACAGTAACTGAAATAATCTTCTAGTTTCCTGACTGGATCTATGCATAGTCATCCTTTGTTATAAAGGCAATTCTGTCCTAGAAATTAAATTTGCCCTCATGCAGTATTCCATTGACCTTATCAGCTCATCCTCATTACCCATCTTTGCACCTGCTCCAGTTTGAATGCACCATTCCTAAGCACAAGAAACTGAGCTTAGCCAGTATTCCAGGTTAGGTCTCACCAGTTCCTGATATAACAATATGAATACTTTCTTACCTCTGTCAGAAATCTCTCTGCTGACAAACACCATTCCAGGATATATTTCAAGAAAGTTCCTCCACTTGGAAGATGCACTGCTCTCACTCTAAGTAGTATTGCTAAATATCAACCTTACTGAAAATGCTTATTCAATGGTTATTCAAACTTGTCTACCATTCATGACATTAAAACATACCTACCACATAGAACCAGGACAGTCTGTGAAAACAATTACATGTTATTTAATTTAAATCCAATTGTATTTTCAATTTTTGAAACCTTCACACAATTCCAAGAGACAATACCATTCTCATACCAGAACACTTGCAGAATTTTGGTTCTGATTTAGTGAAACATTCCTCTAACTTCTGTTTGGAAGCATTACCACCCCACTCCCTGGATGCCTTTAGAAGACTAAAGCCACACTTCAGAAGACTAAAGTCTCACTTCGATGCTTTGTTGGACATAATGGGTTAATATTTCAAGGTGGAACTTTCTAAGGATACTCGAGACTCTTTTGCACTTAACTACCTCCTGTGAATGTTAAAGCTTTAAAACGCAAGAAGTAAATATTTTATTTATCCATTCCTCCTTTGAATGGATATAATAAGAACTAAGTATGTGTTCTTTGTTTCTTGCCTTGAGCTAGAGCTCTGCCTGGTGCCTTCACACATTTACAGAAGTGGAGTCTCATTTTCCACTGTTCTCCGGATGCCTTCCAAGTGCAAATCACTACAAGAAGATCATGTGTGACCATATGCTAAGTTAAGTTTGCTCAGGAGACTTCATCGTCTACCCAGAAAACAGCGATTACCCCACGTACTTGCAAGGAGATACCATTTAATTAGAAACCGCATCGTTTATTCTTAAGAATTAAACGGTGGGAAAAAACCCAGATAAATATAATTATAAGGTCGTTTTCCTTACCACATTTTAACATAGGCGGAGGCTTTTAGGAGCACGCCTGACCTGCTAATTTCACATAAAGGGTGTTAAACACACGGTGCTGCTTTGTAGCAATCTGTACTACATTCATTCTCCAAACACGCCTTCTGTTAATTTGTGACACTGCATATTTTGCCGCTGAAGAGCAAAGGAAACCACCACTTGTGTTAATTCTGCCTCCAGGTACTTCATAAATATTAAATAAGAACAGATACAGGCTGCTACACAAAAACTTTACAACTCCGTGGGAAGCTGCCCCGCCACCCACCTCCACGGGGCACGCACAGCGAGTGCGGCGGGACCCCGGTGCTGTGCCGCACCCACCGCAGCCCGCCCCGCCGGGACCCCGAGGAT
>NW_009952251.1:2815465-2817000 GCF_000747805.2 Chaetura pelagica
GCAGCCGGGCCTGGGGGGGCCTTAACTGGGGGGCCTTCCTTGGCTGCTGGGCCTGGGGGGGCCTGACCTGGGGGGCCTTCCTTGGCTGCTGGGCCTGGGGAGGCCTTAACTGGGGGGTCTTCCCTGGCAGCCAGGCCTGGGGGGCCTTCCCTGGCAGCCGGGTCTGGGGCGCATTCCCTGGCAGCCAGGCTGCAGCTGAAGCCACTGGGCAGGGTCCCTGCCAGGGCAGCACTGCCCTTCCCCATCCTTCTGGTGGTGTTTTGTGGTGATGAGATTGTCTACAGGGGAGCTCGGTGTACAGGGGAGGGCAGCGAGGGTAAAAGCGAAGGGCAGAGGAAAGCAGGCAAGGCTCATGAGGAGTTGGTAGAGAAAAACGAAAAATAGGTGTAGGGCTGGGATAGCTGATTGTCGCTGGAAATGTAAGATTATTTAAAATTAGATCTGTCAGCCTTAAAGGCACTAAGACTGGAAATTTTCACTTCTCCTAATGAATGTGTTTGACACCTGTTAGGCTTCCGTAATTAAGCAGGAAAGAGTAAAAGGTAATCTTACTCCAGCTGGTTATTAGCTACTAACAAATGCCTAGCTACAGGACAGAACTGCCACTTACAGGATGTTAAATTTATACTCACCTTAAATCACAACCTTTGATGTCTGAAGTCTTTAACTGAAAAGGGTCTACAGGAAACACAGATTTTATGTTTCATAAACATCAAGTCTACAGGTGTCCACAAGATGCAGAGCTTTTAGAATTATGTATGATACAGCTGAGAGTTTAGTTAATCTCTCCAGAAGAGAACAAAAGGTTGACTATTTTATATCACTGTACTTCTGACTGTGCATCTCTGGATGCTTCTGAGGCATCTGTGTCTGTCTGCTTCTGTTTGTAAATGTGAAGAATGGTGAATTAAAAGGGAAAAGAGGAATTGGTTTTGACATTTTTTCATATTTAATTAAAAATGTTAACAGAGGAAGTTTTACACTAAAAATGCTTGCACAGAAAGTTAAAAGAAATAAATTTCTTAGTGATAAGTGTGTTTAACAAGTTTCCTTATTCAGTTTTAAGATGATCTGATGTACAGAGACACTGCAGTGTTGTCTACAATTACTTGAGAAGAGATAGGGACAGATTTTCAAAAACAGTGTAGGAATTCAGTCCAGCAAAGACAGGCAAAATGATAGATAAAAAAAATCTATTTGTGTTTGCCTGAACATATGAGTCACCAAGTGTTCATGGTGTCTATTTTAATGTGGTTTTTTGTACACTCAACTTACTTCATCTTTGAGGCACACAATTGTTCTTTAGTGGGTGTACTTTGTATCAGAAAACAGCTAAAAATACAGTCATCTTGGAGCTGTGCTGGAGTTTTGCTTACATAAGCCAGTAGTTTCCTCCTAGATGGTGTATTTGGGAAGTTCTTAATTTTAAGTGTTCTGCTGAGAAGTGAAAAGTAGTGCTCCTGTCACAGTTGACCATGGATAAGGCAGTGTGAAAACTGACTTACTTTCCTGTGTCAGGAAAACATCTTGTCTGC
>NW_009952251.1:2817052-2828080 GCF_000747805.2 Chaetura pelagica
CACAATTATAGTAAATTATAATCCATTTCAGAATTTAGGAGACTTATCAAAGCTACTGATGAGAAATAGCATTGCTAGGTAATTATTTAAGTAGTGATTTTTTAAGGCGCAATGGTTATTTTGTCTGTTTGTACTGTTAGATCCTGAATATTATATTATAAAGCAAAAATGTATATTAATTATGTGATTTACTTATACAAACATACTTGTTGCTAAGCTTCACTCAGGTTGTGGCAAGACAACCTCAAGCCATATTTTGCTTATAAAACTATTATTGAATTTTCAGGCTGGGAAAAAAGCGCAAATGAAGTTAAAAGGTCATCATTTTTAATTATGCTACTTGATTCAATGCTTCATCATTTTTTAATTCTTGTTTTATCTTGCCTCCTGCTTTGCTGAAAAAGCCTCACTATACTTACATATCTTTATTTTCTATGTAGCATAAACATTGTGTCCTCTTTAAGTTAGCAAGAAGTACTGTTGTGAAATGCCTCTATCGTAATTATTTTCTTTTTCCAGCTTAAGTACTGATGAATTATTTTCACTGTCTGATAGTACTTTCAGGCTATATCAGTGTTTTTAATAATTAGGATACTGCAGTTATGGAAGATTCCTGCCAATTCTTAGCTCTGAGGAATAATGCTTTACTTTAGCAGCATTGTTTGCCCAAACATACATGCCAATTAAGTATGAGAGTAAAATCGTTACCTCAACTAGCTCATGTTTAATCCTATTTTACAGCCACTGCTTTACTATATAGACACAAGCCCAAGCCCTTGGAGTGATATGTAGTGATTACTATATGAAGTTCAGTGCATATTAAAAGATCATTAGCACTGCAAAGAGCCACCCAAAAGTCAGCAGACACCAGGATTAAGTTTAGTAGTCCCAGTGAAGTTTCACATCCTGTGATGTCAATGTTGCAATCATATAAAATGCTGCAGAACTGCAGCTCTTCTCACTGTATAGGATCTGAAGGGGGCCTGCAGGAAAGCTGGGGAGGGACTTTTTACAAGGGCTTATAGTGAGAGGACAAGAGGTAATGGATCAAAACTGGAAGAGGGAAGATTTAGATTAGACATTAGGAGGAAGCTTTTTAGTGTGAGGGTAGTGAGACAGTGGCACAGGTTGCCCAGGGAAGTTGTGGAAGCCCCATCCCTGGAAGTGTCCAAGGCCAGGTTGGATGGGGTCCTGAGCAACCTGATCTAGTGGAGGGTGTCCCTGCCCATGCAGGGGTGTTAGAACCTGATGATCTTTCAGGTCCCTTCCAACTCAAGCCATTCTATTATATGATATAATCCCTGTGAATGACTGATAACTGCTTTCTTCCCCTTGAGTCCTATCCCAGTTCTTCTCACCTTCCTCCAGACATGACATTTTACTGTCACCTATTTCCTTGTTCTCCAAGCTGTAGCATGGTGTTCCAGCCCATAGTATCTCTTCTCTCTCCTTCCCCTACCTGGATCCTTCTAGTTCCTTCTACTGTCTTTTGCTCACCAGCTGCTGTGGACCACTCAGCACAGGAGACCTGAGAGGACTACTGGATGCCCTTGCCAAAATGGTTGTGGCATTTTTTTGCTATGGTTAGGGGTACTTCTTTCATTGCTCCTGCTACAGATTTCCCTTACTCATCTGCTCCCTGTCCTGCAGACTCACTTCTTAACACTGTGCATTTGACCAACGTGGCTTCCTTCATCCCCAACTTGGGCACAGTGATGGGTCACTGCCAGCAGGAGGGACATCACTGCTCGTGGCTCTGCTGCTTGACTTTTGCCATAGTACAGCACAACTGCTCCACAGCAGAAGACACAATGGAGCCTGGGTTAGGTAAGGCCTGGTATGAACAGGGGAGTGGAATTTGAGATGTAGAGATTCTGTAAACAGTTTTTTCAGTAGCAGGTAGCAACATTTGAATGAAATTTTGTAGACAGCAGAGTATGTCCCTGATAAGGAAGTGATTCTTCAACCATATGTAGCATCAATTGTAAAAGAAGGTGACACTAGAATTTTTCTAAGGGAGGATGGTAAAATGTCACGTGTGGGTTTGGTTTTGTATATAATTAACCTCCTTTTTTTTTTTCTTGATCTGATTTTTCTAGGGTAGACATTTGGCAAAAATCCATTTTTCTTACAGAATCAAAGACTCACAAAGTAAGTTTTTTGATGGGCAGCATCAGATTATCCCAGAAGTGATGCTACAACCTAGGCAAAACATTGAAAGAGGTTTTTCTTAATTTGTGTAACTAGTGAAGCTTTCTCAAGTTGCCCATGTTTAGTTGCTAGTTGCTTAAGTTTAGGAGGGGGAAGAGAAGGCATGTTGTATACATTATAACATAAATTGTCTTGAGGATTTGGAGGAGTCTTAAACATCAATTCTTCGTCAAGTCTAATGATACTTAATAGTAATGGCTCTTGTTTAAGGTAGGTGGTAATTCTGCTTAATGAGAACATTTACCAATTACTGTCTTTTTCACAGAACTTCTTTCAACTCCAGTGATCATTGCTTTAGTATTTCTTTGCCTGTGACACATACATAGAAACCTAATTGTAGTTGTTGTCACCTTTCAGACTATGTGAACTTACTTGTTAGCTGCTATGAACAGTATGTTCCAATAGCAGCAGACCAATAGGTGTCTGCAATATCCCCCTTTCTTTGATAATCACCTAGTAACAGGTACAATTTAATGGCAACTTACTATGTTACTATGCCTTTCTCATCCTTGCTAGCTAAATGGATATATTCGGAGTTAGAAATATACATGGCATCATGGTGCTCATGCACTTCCAAGGAATTTTTTGGGAACATTTGGCTTATTGTGAACTGTGCAGCTGCTGGGGAAGCAGCAATGGTGTTAAAAGATACCTGTTAGTGAAGAATTCTTCTTACTGAGGATTAAAAGCATTCTGGTAATATCCCAATTTAAAAGCTACTGTTATGGTCTCTAATCTTGCCGTCTCAGAGGAGAAACACTAGCAATGTCAGCAGTAGCCATATTCATATTGACTTTGCACTTAAAGACTTTGGAGGCAATTTGGTCAGTGTACCAAGAATGGAATTGAGGTTATTCTTCTGCCTATTTATCAGACATAATCTTTCTCTTAACTCTCTGAAAGATTTTTCATTGCTGAACTAAACAAGTTAATAATGTGCAGGGTATATGCACTAGCCCAACCATGAGACCACTCATTTGGAATTCCTTCTGGGGGGTCCTGAAAATCATGTGAGGAAAAGCATAAAATAATCTAACAGGAGTGGATCTGTATAGGGAGAGCATTGGTGCCAAGAGCCTGGCATCCATACCATAGACATTTTTGATGGGTGTTACTTCAGAAGATCCCCAGTCCAGTCCCATGAGTAGAACAGCTGCACAGTACAGTAGTGGCACTCCTGAGGCACAAGGTTTTATTTTCATTTCAACTGAGAAGTCAGTTTGCACACTCAGAAACTGCTCTGTGATATGAACCAAGCAGGTAAGTTAGAATGATCAGGAGATCTGCTTCAAAATTGCACTCTTGGTCCAGACAGAAATGCTAAATCAGGTGCACCCAAAGTATGTCATTCTTAGAAGTACACTGTTACCTTTAGATCTCCTGTGCTTGACTGGATACCCAGGGAAGAAGTGTGAAGAGCTACACCAACATTTGCTGCATTCCAAAGAAAGCTGGCTTCCTATGAAAGAAGTCTAGGCAGTGTTTCCCAGCAGTATTTCTGATGGCTTCTACACTGGCTTAAAGTAGTAGTAGATGTGAGCACAGAAGAGGTCCCCTGCAAAGTCCATCCTTTTTTATACTGAACTAAAGTTACAGGCAGACTTTGGCCTAGTCCTTGATACTGCTTCCGAATACAAGCTTACATGTGGCTAGACAGATGGATCTGGACACTTGCTAAAACCATTCATGTCCAGTTGTTTCTCATGCATGCTAATTTGGCCCATCTCTCTTAATTCATTAGAAGAAGTCATCTGAAAGAAAAAAAAAAGTGCTATATAATTGTGATTAAAATGCAATCCTCAAAATAACTTAAATTCCTCTGGCATTAATTTAACAGTTTTTTGACAAATTTCTAAATACTTTCCTACAGGGATGAGGTATATTTAATCTCTTATTGCAAAATCTCTTGTTCCTTAATGTCAGGTTAGAAGATATTCTAAAGACTTAGGAAAAAAAAAGCCAATTACTAATATGTGTAAGCTTATTTTCCTGAAATTTACCACTGTGGGAGTACTAATGTGCATAAATCAAAAGCATTGTTAACCACTCTTTTTATGTACCTTCTCTGAGAGGGTTAAATAAGCTGGTAGTTAATAACTGTAGTATATACTTACTCCCACTACAGCTTACAGCATTTTGCATGTAAAAGGCCAGGACAATTTTACTCCCAGAAGCAGATTTACAGACAAATCCACAATAAAAGTGGAAAAATATACCTGTGCTTGGCACTGATAGATGCCTGTTTACCCTGTGGTTTGGAAGAATCCTCTTATTCTAACCAGTTACCCCCTCTTCATCTAATCTCAGATGTATAATCAGACTCAATAGCAAGATTTGGTGATACCAAAAACTAAAGTACATGAACTCTCCAGGCTAGGCTGCTGTCAAAACACCGCAGGACACTTCCCATATATTCTCTGCAAGAGTGATGTCCAAAGATGCCAAGAAGTGTTTTTATGAGCAGGTAGTACACACAGTGAAGCTCAGTGAACTGTACTTGTACTGAGTACTACTGAGGCTTTTAATTTTGGGGAGAATAGGAAAAAGGAAAGGGAGAAGGATGTTTCTTGTTTTGTAAATCCATGGGCCCACTGTGTGCACCAACACACTGAATTATTTCCTAGGAGCCACTGCCAGTAAATCAACTTGGTTTTAAATTACAGATCAGTCCAAATGCTTTGAAAGCCTTGATTTGAGTGGAAGGCAAAGGTAAAACTAGTACAGAGCTCACAAATATCAAAAGAAAAGATTGTATTCTACGACATGCAGAAAAAAGCAAATTGCAAATTTAGCCAAAGAAAAAAGAAAGAAAAAAAAATCCCTTAATCATTCACACAGGCAAGAGTGAATTCTATTAAATCTTTATTCTAGCTGAAACATTAATATGGAAAAATCTTGTCATGTTACTTAAAAACAACTCAAATTTAGCATTAGGTAGGAAAAGATTAGCAATCCTTTTTAGAAAATCAATGCTTTGAGTTCTTCTGTATGTTCTTATAATGTTTTAAAAATAATAGAAATTTTCAGAGAAAAGGGGACTTATTTGTGTAGTTATTTGAGACCTCCAGATAAAATACATTATACAAGTAGATTATTATGAAGTGTTGCCCATTAAAATTTGCCAGGCTTGTTTCATAGAATCATAGAGTCATTATCTAAATTTATCTTGAAATAATTAAGAAATATCAGAAACCAAGTATTTGAAAATAATTTAAAAATCTGAGGTTGTGAAATGTACTACTTCAATCTCTGTAACTGATATTTTACAGCTGCAGTTCTCGTTTTCACCATTAAATTCCATGTTTATTTCAATCAACTGACATGGAAAGTAAATCAAGCCATAACACATAGAATGAGACCCAGCATAAACTTTTCTTCCTGTACTCAGCTGCTTTCATCCCATTTCAGTTCTCTTCTGACTCATGCTAGGTAGTGAACTTAGGCAAAAGAGGAAAGAAAACACTGGAAAAGACAACACTTCTTGATATGTTTGAAATCTTCATCCTCAACTGATGGCAGTTGGGGCTGCAAGTACAAAGCTCTTCATTCACAGGAGAAAGGTTCATGGCAGGTTGGTATATATTCCATTCCATACAATTCTATCCAGTATAGTGTAGGAGAGACAAGACAAAATTAAGTGAAGGTTAATTATTTTACTGCTATGTTCAAGTACTCAGAATAGTGTTTCTAAGCACTAGCAATTATGTTATAGTTTTCCTTTACTTTTACATTCATAA
The DNA here is from genome assembly GCF_000747805.2 of Chaetura pelagica. Taxonomy (NCBI): domain Eukaryota; kingdom Metazoa; phylum Chordata; class Aves; order Apodiformes; family Apodidae; genus Chaetura; species Chaetura pelagica. The sequence continues at coordinate 2,823,001 of NW_009952251.1, forward strand.
GGTTTTAGTAGCAGATAGAAGAATAAAAACAACAGAAATGTGTGGGGGTACATGCAAATATCCTCCTTTAAGTGAGGTACCTGAGAAACACAAGTAGCTGTCTTACCTGAATCTACAAACTGCATGTAAGGAGGAAAACAGAGGAAATAAATAAATTGTAATGATCAACAATAAAATGTCTTGGCTCTTCCACTGTATTTGCATGACATGCTACTTCAAATCACAGAAGTCAATAGAGAGAAAAGCTCCTGGCCTTTTAGACTACTGGATCTAAAACACAATAAAGAAAAAAATAATAGAATAGAATATTTCAAAGGAAAATTACAACATGACTCTCAAAAAATTCCCCAAGTATCTGGAATAGATTAGCAACATCCTATCTACAGTGCAACTCTTCTTTTTGTTGTTGTTGTTGTTTTGTTTTGGTTTTTTGTAATCTATACCTAGAATGACATGTCAGGAATCAAGTTTATATAGAAGGTAGGATTAGAACCCAGAGCCATTTTGCCTGATGGCAGTCAAATGAATAAGGAAAGGAAGAACCTCTGCCTTGTAAGAAGACCCCTTTAACATCATGGTATTGGGTAGGTGTTATTAAATTGCACTTATATCCACATAGCTTTATGCTTCCAGAGCAAGTAAAGCCTGATACTTTCTTGTAAACACTATTTCCTCACTTATGCTTTGTCTATTGTTTATAATATTTTCTATGTATTTATTTCTGTCTGCAGAATTTTATATTCAGTTCAGGAAAACATGTAAAATATAAGATCATGACAACAACATGAAAAACCTAAAAGTTATCAAAGCCAGGATAGACATTACATTTTTGTTTGACTAAAAGAAACACAATAGAGAAAAAATGAGAGGAAAAGTCAATCAAGGCTGTCACACTAAGATACAATAAACGAGAATCTGATAATTTTCTCTTCACCCACCTAACTGATGATCCAGTAATATTTCCTTGTGACACACATCTATGGTGTTTTGTTGAAGGAGTATGCTCTTATTATATATAAAGAAATCTGATTTCTCAGTAGACCTATTTAGTATTTCCTATTAATAACCACGTGACCAGATTTAACAAAAAAATTTAATGTAATTGTTCCATTTATTAAGGACATTCATTGAAGTACCAGTAACCTTTACAGCTTTAATCAAGTACAAATATAGATTTTTAAGCACTCTTCCAGATTTAGCACTTTAAATAGTATCTTCTATGTTTTAATTGTGACAAGTTCCACAAGCAATGGAACTTTTATGCAGCAGTTTCAGTAATTTTTTTCACCTTGAGGACATGTAAAATAAAACACACACAAACACCTTTATAAATAAAGCACATATACTCTGAAGTGAGACTGCAAACAATGCAGTCTTACGTAGTAAATCAGTTCTGATAACCTATGTCATGTTGACCGTTACTTCTGGAAAAGAAGATATTTTTAAACTAAGCTCTGAAATCTAAGTGTGTCTTGAAACTGGAAAGAAAGCACTCATTGCCCTGATACTTTTTGAGCTAGAAATCATCCATAATAATGTTAATATTCTGCAAGGACGGGCTGCATGAGATTGCTTTTGTTAGGTAATAACAATCTACCACCCTGGGAAAACAGTATTGAGAGAGCAGTCTGGCATACCGACCATCCAAGTTTCCTGTTCCTTTGGATCATCCATGGCCAAGGGGGCGGAAAATGAGGAAGCAAATGAGCAACTCGAGTAGAGCATCGCAGCTTGATGGAGCCATAGGAAACAGTGTGAGAACCCCACTCCCCCACCTCAATATGAGGCCAACAGAGCCCCCAAGTACCCTGCAGTGCTCCTAACAGAAGCTACCCAGTGCCCCACCATGAACCCAGTACCCCCTAAAGCCCCTATATACTCTCCCAGTGCCCCCAGTTCCTCTCAGAACCTTCCCAATGCTACTTGAGTGCTGCAGTATCTGGTGTGCCCAGTATCCACCCTCTGATGACTGCAGGGGTAAAAGGGGTAGAGGCACCAGTGTAGCCATTATGATGGGGAAAGGAAGCGAGCAAGAGTAGAGCTGGGGCAAGCAGAAACAAAGCAGGAGGTAGAGACAAAGGGCAGTGAGAATGGTGGACAAGTGGGGCGGGATGAGGAGTCGTGGATCCTCTAGAAGGAAGATGTGCCCAACTTACCCAAGAAAGGTAATGGTGTGGGAAAAGGGTCTGTGAGGTGGAAATGTCATATCAGAGAAAGAAACACACCTATCTGAATAAAGGGAAAACTTCCCAGAAAAAAAGTAATTTCCTTCTGCTTTTTTCCCATGAAACTGACCATAACTTTTGTATTCAGTGCCACTCCTTAGATGACCATCATCATTTGATTCTCAGCACTGTTAACTCTCACAAGGCCTCCTCAAAATCCTTGAATACATAGGAGCTCTTGGATTTTTGATTGTTCTGCTGAAGGCTTAACATGTAGAGAATCCATTCACAAGCTCATAAGACACATCACTGTGTACATCTTCATAATTTACTTTTTTTTTTTCCTAAATAAAGCTGTAGTCAGAGACAAAAGTTGATCTTTTAGTAACATCCTTGGAGACATTTTTATGAAATTGAGAGCAAGAAGCAAGTAATCTTTCATCAGGTACAGTCTGGATCTCCCTCTGTGACAACAATACATTAATGCTTATGTTTCCATGAAAGGAGCTTAAGATGCTGGTAGGAAGCTAGCATCATTATCTACAGATGAGTAGTAAAGCAAAAAAGGTAGCGTATCTTTTCCAAGGTCAGGGAATCAATCAGTGAAATAACAGTCTTCTGCCAGGCCATTAAATCATGCTTGTCTTCTTGTGCCTGGAGAATTCTTTTCCTCCTTTATCCTCCCAAACCAGTTCCCCCTCTCCCCCCACACTTATTTTCCTCTCTTGCCTTTTTCAGTTTATCATTCTTCACTTAACCTCTGACTTTCTCTGATGATATAAAAAAGGACAAAAGGCAAGAGTCGTCAGCAATCAGCACAGTCAGACTCTTGTCCTTGTCCAGCACTGCATTTTAATTTGTGGGAGAAAGAGTAGGGGAGGTCATTTCATGCCGTATATATTGCTGACATGTGGAGTCAGGAAAAACAGACACGCTCCTGACTTCCCTTGAGAGTGACTCCCACAGACAGGATACTGTTCCCTTAATGAAGCAGACACACAGTGCTAGGGCAGCCCAGCAACTTTTGTCGTAATATTTCAATCCTGTATGCATAGCAACATTTTATGGCAGCTCTGCTGATAAATCTTGTTGAATTTATAGATGTGATGGATTTTTAGCTTTCTAGTTTTTAAATTATCAGAATAAAAAACCAGCTCAATTTCTCATTTATTTGAAAATGTCCCGCTTTTGTCACAACTGACTTATTTTAAATGTAAACGTCTCAGATTTTTATTTTTTTTTAACTTGAAGAGGAGGTGTAATGTAGAAGATCCAACAATTAAAACTATTAAAAATATACTTTCATGTCTCTGAGTGCTTCTGTATTCTTTCAGCTGTTCTGACTTCAAGTTCCCCAAATCAAGACCTGAAGAACATGAAAGGCCTGGCCTATTCTGCCTTTCACATCATTAAACTGTAGTGCAGTTCTTAGCATAAGCTTTGTTGCTGTCTGATAAATATTCATAAAAGTCAAAGAATGCAATTCAGTAGAGATCTGTAATCTTGCAAAATAACTATTTCTAAAAATCTCATCAGCTCTACTAAAATTACCTTTACTTTTATACAGTTTTCTCAGCTTAAAAGAAAAAGTCACTACTAAATATTAAGCATTATATTATAATATATATTACAGGCACAGAATTATTAGAAAGTCTCCTTTAGTTTTTTTTTATTCCCTATGGTAACAATAATGTTGCAGAAGCTAGTAGGTGATAAAGCAACACCAGAATGGTAAGGAGCAATGTAAAGTTCTGTAAGGATCCCAGAACTGTACCCTGCCTAAACTCAGAGAGACTTAAATGATGTAATTTATATGGGAAGTGCTGCTGGTTTCAGAAAGGATCAGTATAATTTGCATAAATCACACTTAAGCAAGACAGAAAGATCTGAATTCAACTAGAATATATTTTTCTGTAGACAGGATCAAGGTAATAATCTTTGAAGTGTTTATTTTATTATTTTAAAGCATCTAAAAAAAAATAAAAAAAAAGGAGAGTAGCTAATGATAAATTGACCCTCTAGTGATCCTGACATTGTGTCTCAGGGTTGAGCGGCTGTGACTTAAGCCTGTGAATGACTGATCCCTTTGAAAAGCAGCTTTCCCACTGGGCTGATTCTGCTGGCACGCACTTGTCTGCATTCCAAGTCTTGCTGTCATCAAGTCAAGCATTTTTGTCAAGCTGTACCTTGTTAATACATTGATTATAGGCTTGACATTCTCATAACTTTTTTTTTCCCCCCACACCAGTGTAGCAGCAGAGCTATCTTCAGGGCAACCTGCACTTTCAAACAGGCTGAAATTATGGAACAGGACAACAGATTGTGGTGCCTGTTCATTAAATGACCAGAGTATACCTGACACAAGTGTTACTATTGGTGCTTCCCCTCCAGATCAGTAAGGGCTGAAGAAAACAGCTGGAATATTGTGAGGAGTGGTCATGAAAGCAGTGTTATTTTCTCTGCTTGTGAACCCCATATGACATCTCGAGGGTCACCCCAGGCCTGCTGCTTGCTGCCCAGCCACTTTCCAGGCGGCCCGTCTACTTCAGAGTCTCTTGAGGAACCTAAGGAAGTCTTTTTTGGTTGAAGTAAGGACTCTCACTTCTTCACACTTTCTGTTGTGATGTCTAAACTATGGGTTTGCCTCCATCAAGTACGGCCTCGAGTGAGTCAGACCGGGGATCAGCCTCCCTCGGCATCTTGGCGTTTCTCCCGTGGAGGCCGGGGACAGGTGAAGCGCATTCCCCGCTTTCCTCGCCGTTTCACACCCTGGTTGATGGGGTGAAACCCTGCCAGGAGGGGCCATCTGCCCCTCAGGTGGTAGGAACAGACCTGGGGAGGTTCCTTCCCTCTCTCTGTCTGGCAGAGCCTTTCTGGGGGCGACACCGACAGCCTCCTTCTCGGGGAGGCTTCGG
>NW_009952251.1:2828669-2894654 GCF_000747805.2 Chaetura pelagica
CAAGTGCGGGCAGAGCCCTCCCGTGGCCTCGGCGTGCGGCGGGAGCGGGGGCTGGGCAGGGGGTTTGGGCGCTGCTGCCGGAGGTTCTGGGCTGCCAGGAAGAGGCTGCCTGGGGATTGAGGTGGGATTAACCACCAGGCCTTTATTCTTGGACTGTACTCAACATCAACATGAAAAATGGTCAATCCTGGTAAAGAGCAGTTGTCAAACACTAAATAACCCATACATATCCACACTGTCTGGGGGAAAGAAGTGAATTTGAAGACCTGCAGAAACAGGTTATGCAATTAACAGTCTGTTAGCACATTAATTTTCTTGCTGCTACTCTGGGAGGGAGGAAGTGATGTTGAGATGGCTATCAGTACAGGTCTTACTGTTTTAAAATTCGTTCGTGTTTACTGTACTGGGAAGTCACAAATGTGTTTAATTCCTCATTTGGGGTTTTGCTGTTGTGGTTTTGTCTTTCTGAATAAGCCTTAAAAATTGCGTGGATAAAATGAAATTTGAGTTCTTTGAGGTAAGGAATATGTTTTGGCTGTGGTGTCACCTATTGATTGTTAATTTATAGTTAGATTCTGGTGGTTTAGTGCTATGCACAGTTCTCAGGTGATCATACAAGTAGGATATTGTATTTGGTGTGAGAGTTGAAGAAAATAACCTGTTCCATTGTCCTTCAGAAGTTGTTATCAGCAGAAGACTATCCTCCTTCTAAAGCCTTTGGAGCTGCAGGGGTTATGATTGTTCTTGGCCTGCAAGTGTTAGGTTTGTGGGTTTGTTTTGGATTTTTTTTTAAGGTTAGGCACTTCTCTATGATAGAATTCCCAGTAGGAAGAATGCATATTTTCTCTTGAATAGGTTAGGTTGGGACTAGGTGTCTTATGTTTAGGCAGGTGTTCTATCACCTGATGGTGCCGGCCCACCCAAGAAGGAGAATCAGGTAAAGAAGACACCCGTGAGCTGAAATAAGAGCACTTAGCAAAGCAGTACCAACTAGGATTAATCCCCATACTGATATGCAATACCCAGTTATGCTCGGCCCGTGCAGGTCCCGAGCCGTGCGCTCCCAGCAGCGGGTGCCAGGTGTCCAACCCTGCCAGCAGCTCCAGCCGGAGCGCGACGGGCACAGCGAGCGGGAGCGCAGGCCTAGGGGGCAGAACGACGGGTGAACCCCCCAGGGATGGCAGCCACTGAGCCCCACCCCAGTTTGTAGCTTGCGGTATGGCATGGTTGTGTTGGCCAGCTTGGGTCAGCTGCTGTGGGCTTTGCTCCTCCTGTGCCCAGCCCCTGCCTAGCTCAGAACTGGTGAAGACCTTCATCCCTACAGACACCACTTGCCACGGCTGCCCACCAACTCAGTGTCTTACCAACGTTGTTCTCACGGAATCGGGTGCTGCGGTGTCCTCAAACATTGCATCTCCCCTGAACAGAAAATCGATTTTATAATTGTATCTCGGTGAAACCAGGACAGGATGTAAGGTGGTATGCAAGCATGGTGGAAGTTAAAACATCAGGCAGACTTCACTAAGTAATGGTTTCCATGAAGTTCCCCCTGTACTGCATTCCTCTTCTTGACTGGAGCAAGAGCAATCTGTTTTTTCTTTTGTAGAGAGAATTACTGTTTGGATCATGGTGCACTGTGTTTGTAGGCCAAGAGAGTGTTGAATTGAAAGATTAGTCTTGAAGTGCTGTTCTCATCAGTTGCAATGAGCTTGTTGATTTTATGTGGTGGAATTAAGGGTGCTTGGCACTTGGAAAATCAAGCTGAAGCTGTTCACTGTAGATGTGTGTAGGTTGAGTTGAAAAGATCCCTTCCATGTAGGTTTAAAGTAAGGACTTCTAATAGTTAAAATTAATCTCTGAAATAGAATTCATAACTTAAAGTTACAGAGAGTAAAGATTCATACAGCAGGGTGCTATGCAAAGCAAAAAACTAAGACTGGGGGATGAGGCCTCAAATGTTTAATTTAGAAGGTTGTTAAAAAGCAGTCAGACTTGAGACCATAGTGTATTCACCAAGTTATTTAATGGCTGAAAATTGAGCTTATGTATAAATACTTTGCTGAGATCCATTCTGAATAAAAATGTGATTAATGTTCAGTTGTTTAGCATTTGCTGTGGCTCTATGCATTTTCTGTTGACAATTTTTTTAATAGGTTACATTTTATAAGATATTAAAATATTTGGAAATATTTTATTTTGATCAGCAGACCACAAATCAGATGCAAACGGAACCTTTATCTTCATCTCCCAACACTGTGTCACCGGTGCCATTAAATAATCTCAGCAGTGCTCCAAGGTCGGGAACGGTTATTCCAAATCGCATCTTTGTAGGAGGAATTGATGTTGAGGTATTTTTTTCCTAATTTTACTACTAGACGATAATTTATAACCCCATAAAAATCAACAGGAAAAAAATGTGAGACATAATCACATGTGTTTGTGTAGGTGGTAAGTGCCCTTCACTATGATGTTCAAATCAACAGTAAGAGAATAAAGTTTTAAGCCTTTATTTACATAACTGTACTATAAAGTTGACTCGCTGTACATTTAGCTGCTGGAGACTTTTCACATACTAGTTTTTGAGAATTTTCTCTTTTCAAAGGAGATGGCTTTTCCAATCAGCAGAGTTTATGGTAAAAATGTATGTAGAATCTTTTTTATTATGTATAACACATGGTGTAATTTAATGAACCATAAACACAGTCTTATACATTGCGAACAGGGCAAGCCTCAGCAGTGTGAGTTCCTCTAGCACTTTTCTTCTAGCTCATACAAAGAAAGCTACAATATGTGTTCCTTGCTTACCATAGTAATTTTCTTAAAAGCAAGTGTCTATTTTAAAACTAATATTAAAATTTGTTTCTGGAGCGCAGAATTGATCTTGATTCTTAGAATGCTTGTGCATTTGCACGTGCCCTAAAAATGTCAAATAGCAGTGAATATTGAACCATTCTTATCTTGGTCAGTTGATTTGAACAGTAGTGGTGTGATACACACCAGACCTTTATACCAGCTACTTTTTTTTCCTTCTTTCCACCTTAAACAATGAGTTAAGTCATGGACTTCTGTAAAGCATTCTTTGTCTGCTTAGCCATTTCTTTGTTCCCAGCAACAGAATTCTCTCTACCTTAATCCTCCTAGGCTGAGGGTGGTTTTAGCACTGACTCAGATGAACAGGAGAAAGAATGACAGTTCACTCAGAGTATTTTGCATGATAAATAAAAGAAATTCCATGGTCTTCTGACTCATTTGACTGAGAAAATTTAAAGAACACGTTTGTAATTCAAGAGATGCTGTACAAGCTCTTCAGTATAGTTTAGCTTTAGCAAAGAGGCACAGTAGATTTTTTGCGTTAATAGTAAGCAGATTACTAGAGCTGTAAAACCTGTCTCAGGTTTCTTCACTGCAATCTCAAACGTTAAAACACTTTTCTGCGTAATATGTTCATATTCTTGTTAATTCTCATGCTTATTTTGAAGGGTTTCATGTGACTGAAGGGTTCAGTCACTTGGTAAGTCAAAATCTATTAGGAGTCTTAATTTCAACAGAGGAATTAAGTGTGTTTGTATCTGTATGCTTAAAGAAGGTGGAATCTGTTGAGGAAGGAACTAGAATGGCTGAAATATCTGTAGACCTTTTAGCTACTCTTCCATTTACTATGGCTCTTGTTATCAAGTTGAGTCAAAAACTGATTCTGTAATTCTATCTCAGCAAAACGAGGACATATCTAACACACCCTGGCCCTGTGTCACAAGGCTGAAAGAATTTTCCTGTGGAGACACAGGGAATATACAGCCTGGAATATAGCACTTGCCCCTGGCTGCATCGACAAGGCTTCCCTGATGGAGCCGCCGCCCGCGACACCCCACAGCGGGGGGCCCCGGGAGGTAGGCCAAGAGAGTGTTGAATTGAAAGATTAGTCTTGAAGTGCTGTTCTCATCAGTTGCAATGAGCTTGTTGATTTTATGTGGTGGAATTAAGGGTGCTTGGCACTTGGAAAATCAAGCTGAAGCTGTTCACTGTAGATGTGTGTAGGTTGAGTTGAAAAGATCCCTTCCATGTAGGTTTAAAGTAAGGACTTCTAATAGTTAAAATTAATCTCTGAAATAGAATTCATAACTTAAAGTTACAGAGAGTAAAGATTCATACAGCAGGGTGCTATGCAAAGCAAAAAACTAAGACTGGGGGATGAGGCCTCAAATGTTTAATTTAGAAGGTTGTTAAAAAGCAGTCAGACTTGAGACCATAGTGTATTCACCAAGTTATTTAATGGCTGAAAATTGAGCTTATGTATAAATACTTTGCTGAGATCCATTCTGAATAAAAATGTGATTAATGTTCAGTTGTTTAGCATTTGCTGTGGCTCTATGCATTTTCTGTTGACAATTTTTTTAATAGGTTACATTTTATAAGATATTAAAATATTTGGAAATATTTTATTTTGATCAGCAGACCACAAATCAGATGCAAACGGAACCTTTATCTTCATCTCCCAACACTGTGTCACCGGTGCCATTAAATAATCTCAGCAGTGCTCCAAGGTCGGGAACGGTTATTCCAAATCGCATCTTTGTAGGAGGAATTGATGTTGAGGTATTTTTTTCCTAATTTTACTACTAGACGATAATTTATAACCCCATAAAAATCAACAGGAAAAAAATGTGAGACATAATCACATGTGTTTGTGTAGGTGGTAAGTGCCCTTCACTATGATGTTCAAATCAACAGTAAGAGAATAAAGTTTTAAGCCTTTATTTACATAACTGTACTATAAAGTTGACTCGCTGTACATTTAGCTGCTGGAGACTTTTCACATACTAGTTTTTGAGAATTTTCTCTTTTCAAAGGAGATGGCTTTTCCAATCAGCAGAGTTTATGGTAAAAATGTATGTAGAATCTTTTTTATTATGTATAACACATGGTGTAATTTAATGAACCATAAACACAGTCTTATACATTGCGAACAGGGCAAGCCTCAGCAGTGTGAGTTCCTCTAGCACTTTTCTTCTAGCTCATACAAAGAAAGCTACAATATGTGTTCCTTGCTTACCATAGTAATTTTCTTAAAAGCAAGTGTCTATTTTAAAACTAATATTAAAATTTGTTTCTGGAGCGCAGAATTGATCTTGATTCTTAGAATGCTTGTGCATTTGCACGTGCCCTAAAAATGTCAAATAGCAGTGAATATTGAACCATTCTTATCTTGGTCAGTTGATTTGAACAGTAGTGGTGTGATACACACCAGACCTTTATACCAGCTACTTTTTTTTCCTTCTTTCCACCTTAAACAATGAGTTAAGTCATGGACTTCTGTAAAGCATTCTTTGTCTGCTTAGCCATTTCTTTGTTCCCAGCAACAGAATTCTCTCTACCTTAATCCTCCTAGGCTGAGGGTGGTTTTAGCACTGACTCAGATGAACAGGAGAAAGAATGACAGTTCACTCAGAGTATTTTGCATGATAAATAAAAGAAATTCCATGGTCTTCTGACTCATTTGACTGAGAAAATTTAAAGAACACGTTTGTAATTCAAGAGATGCTGTACAAGCTCTTCAGTATAGTTTAGCTTTAGCAAAGAGGCACAGTAGATTTTTTGCGTTAATAGTAAGCAGATTACTAGAGCTGTAAAACCTGTCTCAGGTTTCTTCACTGCAATCTCAAACGTTAAAACACTTTTCTGCGTAATATGTTCATATTCTTGTTAATTCTCATGCTTATTTTGAAGGGTTTCATGTGACTGAAGGGTTCAGTCACTTGGTAAGTCAAAATCTATTAGGAGTCTTAATTTCAACAGAGGAATTAAGTGTGTTTGTATCTGTATGCTTAAAGAAGGTGGAATCTGTTGAGGAAGGAACTAGAATGGCTGAAATATCTGTAGACCTTTTAGCTACTCTTCCATTTACTATGGCTCTTGTTATCAAGTTGAGTTATCAAGTTGAGTCTTGCATATTCTGATTTAAACAGAAATTTGTCAGTCTTGGGTTGTGTTTTTGTTGGGAATCTTAGAGCAAAAAGCATTCTTGGGTTTTTTTCCCTGCAAAGTTCTTACTTAAGTCAACGAGGAGGGAGGCTGATAGTGGTAAAGCTGTTTGTTTTTGTTAAAAAAGGGAGGTACTTAATTAACAAAAAATTATTTGCTTTTGAGCAAGCTGTTCTACCATTGTGCTAGGCACTTTCATTTGGCCTGTCACTGTAGCAGTGATTCCTATTTGGAAGGGAAGACATCTGGCCACTAAATTGTAGGGAAGTAATTCAGCAAGAGAAGTTACAGTTGGGTGCATTTTCATTTTGGTCTGAAGAGCTCTTTCTTCAGTGGTGGATTCCCATACATGAAAGCTTAGCATTAGCCTTTTTTAAGAATCTGTCAAGTGCCTTTGTCTTGTTAAGAGCAGGAAAAGTCAAGTCCCACATGTGTTTCTGACAAGCTTCTAGATACCATGTTTGTCCAGATACTTGCAGATTTCAATGCCAGTCTTGAACAGTGTTTTCTTCTTCCTCTCCTTTAATACACTAGTCCACAGATGAAATTTTGGCTTTCCAAGTTTATAGCCTTTTGTAGCCATGCTTCACATCCTTGAGGTACTGAATGGCACTTTCAGACTGGCCAAACTTAAGGGATTTTCAGTTGTTTATTCACATACTTTAGCCTTCAAATATTTTGTGACAGTTTGTTTTTCTCTTCTTTGTGAAGCAGATGAGCTACATGTAACATGGAGCTTAAAGGAGATGATATAATGGGGCATTTGATCTATAGGCCTGTCATTTCTAAGCAGCTACATTTTGGTGTGTGTTGGAGGAAATTTGGAGGGAAAGGAACATCTCCAGTACAAGTCATCTGTACTTAATACATGCTTTTTCTTAAGAATGTGAGAGCATGTCAGCATATGCTGTAGATTTGTTTTATATAAGCTATCAGTTGTTTGGTTTAATCTGTTTTCCGATTTACACAGACTTTCACACTTCTTTTAAGTTCAAAGCATGATCATCAAGAGTAGTTCTGGACTCCAGCCAGAATTTTTTTAACCTGTTCATGGTGGATAGTTTTTCAAGAACTGGTACATGCAGTTTCTAAGGAGAGGACACAGTTACTGAGCTTTCATAAAACACTGAAGTATTTAATGCTTGTCCAGTGCACTTGTATCTGTCGTTACTCCTCACACTGGCAGAATGACTGGGTATTTTCTGATGTGTTAATGCCTCAATACTTGGATTAGTGAAGGAGATGAAGCAGTCATCTACCATTACTGCTCTCTGCTGGACTGGGAGGTTGTAGCAAGCAAGCTGCATTATTTCTTTTTGAAAATTGAGTCTTGTGTGTAGATTTATTCAAATAGGGCTTTGACTTTATATTCTTTCCAGTTCTGAAAGTGTTTAAATTGGTTTTTGTTCTTATTTATTTTCAGACTTAGGTGGTGCAGATCAGCCTTTGATGTGCAGGATTTACTGAATTGCATACATAGTTAAAAACAAGACTTATTTAGAGGTGGAATATTACTTCCAAGACACTTCCCTGAAATAACAAAGTATAGACGATCATAGAAATTGCTTGAGGCCCCGATATAATAAGCATACTTCTTCCAGCATTAGATCTGGTGTTAGTAACTAAGGATCATGTAGATGTGTGGTGTTTAGGGCACCATATTCGATATATATACTTACATGGTAAAAGAAAACATTCATAGAAGGTAGAAAAGTGTTCACGTAGCTCAAATGTGTCTTTATGTTAGGAACTTGTTTTCCTTCATGCATACTCAGAAGGGAATAGCTTCCTCCAAATGGATTTAGAACGTTCTCCATTAAAATGACCTTTTCTTACTTAATTTGTAATGGGGAGTTCCTATGGTATACGTATTTGCAGACTCTCTTATTAGATATACACCATGATCCCTCTTTTTAATGTATTAGATGGATTTGACCACTTAGTCACTGGTTCAGTAAGAGTTCTTTTCACATGTGATCTATGCAAATCCTTTATGGAAGCTTACAAACTCTGCTGTTCTGAAGTTTGAAAACATTGCAGTGATGTTTTGTATTGTGAACAGTGCTCTAGTACATAATTGACAGAAACTAAAATTCAGATCTAGTAAATCTGCTTCAGTGTGCCCTTGCCTGTAAAGGGGCAGTTGTTACATAAATCCACTCAAAGAGGAATTTTAATATTTAAGTGGCTTTCTAGCATTATTGCTGAATGTGAAAATACAGTAAGTAATCAGTAATGCTGTTCTATTGTAATGAGGCTTATACATGCTCGTTCTTCTACTCTGGGGTTATAATTAGTTTGTAGCAATTTTTATCCTAAGTATATCCATTAAAATCCATGGTGAATATTCATTGAGTAACTATGCAAACCAACTCTTTTATTGTTTTTTTTCTTTTCCTCATCTCTTGATTTACTGTACCAGACTAATGAAAATGATCTGAGGAAGTTTTTTGCTCGGTATGGCAGAGTAAAAGAAGTGAAGATAGTAAATGACAGAGCTGGAATATCAAAGAGGTTTGCATATTAGAATAAGCATGTTGTGGGGATTGAAAATATGACAGAAAGCTGACTGTCTGCAGTCCAGTTAATTACAATTGTCATAGTTTGGAATACTGATGTTGATGTTCCCAGGTTTTCCATGTATTTAAAAATCTCTTCTTGTCTGTTAATATCTACATATAAATGTCTGTAATTTGCATAACTGTAAAACCTTATCGGTCATGTTGTTGTAACATGAAGCTGTGTGCAAGTAGGAAAAATCAGTAGTTCTTGTAGTTTTTAAATTACAATAATTTTAATAATTTTATTATAATAATGATCCTAATAAGATAATTTAAGTTTTAAACGTATATTTCTACTACTGACAGCCAGTTTACAAAAGAGTCTAAGAATGGAAGAAATGAGATACACCTGATTGTGTGGCAATAACTGAGAAACATGAAAGGAGAGCTGAAGCAAAAAGGAATGCACATGATTATTTGTACCTGTAAAGTTCACTTTGGTCAGAAGTTCTCTTCTGAGCAGTAAGCCAATGGTGTCTGAATAATTTAATGCTGTCAGCACTTAACATACATCAGCTGTTACATGCTGAATTGCAGGTCTTAGCATAGAGTATACATTTGCATGGCATGTTTGATGTAGTCCCAGGTCTGTCACCAAACCTCTTAATCTTTTAGTAAATTCCAAGAAATATCTGAGACTTGTAGTCCATGTGTCCGTATAATACAATAACTGAAAAATATTCAATTATTATGCAGTTGTGAATGTCAACACGTGTCTCTCAGTAAACATATTGGAAAATCATTACTTTGAATGGTCTTGGGGCTTCTATTTGGTGCAGGCTTCATTGCTTCTCATTGACAAGTGCTATAAGAAACTTACAGGTTTGTCTAGTTGAGTATGACTATTAGTTTATTGCCCATGTCCAATAGAATGGAAAATCTGTGTAGGTAAGATCCCAAGCTAGGAAAACAGTTTGTGTTCTTGAAAGTATTTCTAAATTTGTTTAGAGACACAATATAGGAAAAGCACACAAATTTAAAAGTAGAGCTGGTCAGAGACTTACTGGACCACTGTACTAGAATAAGCATAGAAATGCCCCCAGAGGATATGTTGTATTGCAGAATCTGATCTGCTGGCTGGAATGACAGGGGCCTCCTTGTTACCCTTTGAAATCTAACCATGAGAAATGAGCCATGAACCTAAGAAATAATGAATACAAAACTAAAAAAATATTTTTAAAAGAATCGTCAAAATTTGGGAATTTGAAAGTTGATTTCAAAATCAATTTCTTAGTATGTATGTGTTGTAATACAAACTTTAATTATAGAATCAGGTACTTTTGCACAGGCAGTACCATGTTCAGTTCACAGATTTCTCTGTGAACTAACTGAGGATTTTGGTACAGCAGGAGTTGTGTAGAAAGCCTGTTTAATTTGTTGCAGCAGTTAAAAGAATAGTGGAAGAGACATAGTGTGTCAGGAAGTATGACAACTTCATCACTGATCACCTCAGAACTCTTGTTTATTGCTAGTCATCTCAAGAATAATACACAGATAAACACTCTCTCTGCATTGCTTCTTTTTCTGAGAGCTCTAATATACTGCATAGTGCCTGTGGATATGTGGAGGATTTATAACTGTTGAAATAAGTGGGAGCTGTGCTATGAAATACAATATAAAAAAAATATAAAAATATCCCAAATGTTTTGTCTTGGACATCCATGAGCGAAAGCTTCAGGTCAAAACCTCATTGTTTGGTAGATGTGCAGGAATTAAAGATTTATTCTGAGTAAGAAAGATGATTGATTTTTTTCCATTAATTTACCTTTTAATGTCACATTTGTTATATATGAACTAATAATGTGCAGTTTATGTAAATAAAAACTTCAGAAGCTTAGCTTCTCTAATTTTTACTTAGGTACGGCTTCATTACTTTTGAAACAGTAGAAGATGCACAGAAGATTTTACAAGAGGTAAGTGATAGTTCCCATAATTGTATTTAAGTCAAATACTTCATATTGGGCACTTAAGGACTAAGTAGCTGTGGTTATCTAGGCCTCTTCTGTTTGCCAGGTTGCTTTTGGAGATCTTTTAAGTTTGGTCTGAGAGGCAAAGGAGATGGCTTAGAGATATCTAAGACAAGATTTATATTGAGATCTTAGTGGTGAGTTAGGAAAAATAACTGCTGTCTCTTATTCTGACATGTTTGACTGTCAAAGCTGATGTATTCTTTTCAGGAGTAATTAGATTAAGTCTTAAACAGTGAAGCTTGGTTTATGTCATGTAATTGTGACTTCTCCCCTTACCTGCATTACTATCTTGATGTTCCTTGTAGAACCCACCTTGAGATGTGGTTAGCTCTTCAGTTTGTTTTTGTTTGTTTTTTAAATGTGCCCTCCATGTTCTGATAGGAATGTATTGGAGAGATCTGTTGTTCAAAAGCTTTTAATGGATGTGAAGGTATTTTACTGCAGGAGGAAATAAACAAAACCAAGAACAAAAAAAAAAAACAGAAAATAATATCCAAGATTTGAAAATTTACATCTCCCAGATGTAAAGCTGCTTAAAATGTTGACATACTGAACCTTTGCTGGAAATTCCTGCATCAAAATTGAAGAGCTGGGACATTTCTAAAAAGGTTTTAGAAAAATACGGTTATGTGGAGCCAAAAGAGTATACTGACAGGAACTTCCTGAGTCAGCTACATTTCTTCCTGTTTTCTTTCTATGAACTAGAAGAATACCAGTGGCACTGAGTACCACTGTGAAAATGACAGTGGAATTTGGCTTCTGTTGTAACTGAAAGACTGCTCTGTGTGAAGTCTTACTGGTGTTGTTCAATGATACTAATACTTTTTTGTCTATTACAAGCACTTTAATTTACATGTCCTACAATTGTATCACCTTTTTCATCTTTGCATCATACTGCGGTCTCATACTCATCTTAAGATCAAGTAACATCTGAGTCTTTCTGAGACATTGTTAGCTGAGAGTTCCTAGGCTTTAACAATTTATTTAAGAAATTGTTTTTCGTTTTGTACACTTGAATTTTTTATTTATATGATACTCTGATCATCCTTTGCACTGATTATTTTTTTTTTGCATCTTTTCTATCATGAGTAATGTCTCCAGAAATTTCTGATTCTATTTTGCAGTCTTTGAAAGTATTAAGTTGTGTTATTATTGAGGACAAGGTTTGAGGCATTGGACCAGAATCTTCAGTTACATGTGATGAGTACTGATGTTCTTTCCATCTTTCTGAAATGTTTCATTCACCAGTTTTTCCTATTAGTCTTAACTTTCTGTAGCATCATTTGTAATTTTTCATACAGTGCTTTTAAGAAGTCTGTACAGATTAGATATTTTTCTTACCTGTGAAAGTTGTGTATAAAAAAAGTCTGAATTCTGATGGATCACATCAGTGAAATACAGCGCATTGGGAAGCATCATCTTCCTGATGTCCATGTTGGAGTGCAGTTTGACTGAAGTGTGCCTCTGTTTTCTAAGAGTCGCTCTGTGTATAATAGTCTAGGTAGGTATGTTTGCCGGAAAACATCCTTGTTTATGGAGTCCTGGATGCAACAAAATAGTTTACCCTCTTCCTAACTTTCAATCTGATAGGTGAGACTTTGCATTACATAAACACGTTCAAGTATGTTGCTGAATTGGGCTCAAATAAAGAAAATGTATTCATTACTTGTTGTTAAGCTGAATGTGATTTAGAACTGTATTTCTTTCTATGTTTCTCTTTAAAAAGTCAGTATCTCCTCACTGGAGAAGTTAACAGTTCCAAAAATTGATAACTGTGGTGTAATGTGGCACTGTTTGGGGCACATTCTCTCTTAGGTTACTGTTTGGGGAAGTAGGCGTGCAGAATCCTTTTATGTTTTGTGAAACAGCATTAAAGAGATGCTGGCAACTGGAGAAAAACCACGCTGATTTACCCTATTCCTTTCCATTACATTAACAAAGTTCAGTTTCAGTTTAAAAACAGGAGTGAGGTTTTTATTTACCTGATGGACCTGATGCTCACTTTCTGTAGAGCAGTTGAAAGAGAATGTAGCTTTACTTGTCTATACCTAGCACTTTCTAATTAAAAAAATGTTCTGTCATAGTTTAGCCGTACTAGGCTGTTTTAGTATGGTTTTTTCTTAATCTGGATATAACGAAATTCTAAGACAGATTTGAGTATGGGAATGTTTTACATTCAGTCCTTATACTGTTTATTTTCATAGACTTGATTGTTGCTTTCGTATTTTGTAAAATAATGTCATGATGGAAAAATAAATTTAATCTTTTTATTTGAAATTGTCCATGTACATGTGCTTTTTTAAAAGCAGTAAATACACAAGAAAGGTAAAACTAAAAAAATCTGCTGACAATTATACATATCAGTGATTAGTCAAGAGGGTCCATGAGGAGTAAGCAATACTTGAAAATATTAATTATGCATTTTGTGTGTGGATTTTAAGGTCAGGGGATAGAAAAGGAATTTAGTATTGCTTTTGGGTGGTGTTTGGGGTTTTTTTGAGATGCACTGTAAATAAAAGCGGGGGAGGGTGAAACCTATTAAGTCCTTTGTCGTTGGCTTATTGTAGAAATTACACATGCTGAATGTCTCTTTTAATTCTAGACTGAAAAACTTGATTACAAGGATAAGAAATTGAATATTGGTCCAGCTATAAGAAAACAAATAAGGAGTCCTCGTATGTATTTTTATTTACTTTTGTATATTATGCAGGTGTCATTATGAATGTAAGCTTTGAAGCATGATGTGCCTGGTTATGCATTGCATTAATGCTGTGCATGAAATATGCTCAGAATGTTTTGCAGTATAAATAAATGTATGCCAGTGGAAATGTCCAAATAAATTGATTGATGATCTTTGGTTCTTTTATCTCTTAATACATTGTTTGCTTTCTTTCCTGGAAAAGATTATCTAGGAACAAACTGAATGTAAATTTTTCTCAGCTGCCAGGCAGAACTTAGGCTGTCCTCTAAGATTCTACAGGATAAAGCAGACTGTGCTGGTTCATTGGATTGTTAAAAATTTATTTATATTGGCACAATCTGTCAGGACTTATCTTGCTTTCTTTGGTAGAAACCATGAGAATGAGTGGTTGCAGTCACCATTTGGTTTTTAGGAGTTCCTTGCTGTAAGATATTGGGATGAATGCTTTTATCTTCTTCCTCTGGCAAACTATTTAGAGTGAACACTTACATGAGGGGAGTATTTTTAAGGTATTTTTGTGAGGTAACCTCTTGATCTTGAGCAAATGTACTCTTAGGATGCTCAAACAGCTCAGTTTGCTTTTTGCCAGCACCAAGTATTGTGAAAACAGGCATTCTAAAAGCTGAAAAGTAGAAACCAAACCTGAAAACTGGAAGAATGATTAATTGTTGTGAACTGGAAGAATATCAGATAGCTATATCAGAGAGCAACCTCTCCCAGGTTGTTTTACTTTTCTCTTACAGTAAGTTTGAGTTTGGAGAATATTTCCTTTTCCTTTGCAAGAGACATTCGACAATAGCAGAAAGTTGTGTGCAATGTACTTGGTAGTTAAGGAAGTGGTCAGGATTGTTGTCTGTGGAATACTGTTCATCTCATATGAGATAGCAGAAATTGTTATTCTAGACTGCTTGCTGTAGCTAAAGTAGCCTTTGCTTTTTCTAAGGTCTCTTAAACACTATCTTCAACTGTCTAAACCTGACCTGTCTATGGACAGTATTATGGATTTTTTTGTATCCACGTGTCTTCAGGCTTTTCTGGAAGTTAATCAAATTCTTAACATTGATAAAAGCTCTTGAATCATTGTGGGATCCTTCTTCATCCTCCATTTAGCATTCTAGTAACCTCTTCAGTGTTTTACCTGTCTGTAAGATGACACTTCTTTGTGGCCCTTCCCTTTGCAAGAGAGATGAAAAACTAAAATTTGTTCACTGATCTTGTTTGTTTTGTTCTTTCTGGGTTCTTTCCATGCAACGTTAATACTTGATGTGATTTCAAGATTTCAGTGGCAGAATTCGTTTTCCTTTTTATTTTTTTCATGGAAGTATTTTTATATTTGGAATGAGAACTTGTCTTAATGTTTGAGAAAAGAGTGTAAGGGAACATTAAGTCCTGTCCCACCTCCCCCAGAATGCAAACAGAAATAGAGCTTAAGTGGTCTTTAAAAACAGTGTTTGGAAGATAACCATGTATTTGAGTAATGCTGCTGTCAGGACCTGTTAGAGGGCTGTGTAGGTGGAACTCTGCTTTGGGGTCAGACCATGCTCATGTATAGCCTTCACCATAACAGAAGCATTGCTGAGAAGTGTCCCAGTTGCTAACATCTAGATAACCAGTTTCTCCTTTGTTTGTCGTGTTGTTTTTTTTTAATTGCTAGGATTGGAAGGGACCTACACGATAATCAGGTTCCAACCCCCTGCATGGGCAGGGACACCTTCCACTACACCAGGTTGCTCAAAGCCCCATCCAACCCAGCCTTGAATACTTCCAGGGATGGGGCATCCACAGCCTCCCTTGGCAGTCTTCCAATGTCTCAGCACTCTTACACTAAATAATTTCTTCCTTATGTCTAACCTAAATCTACCCTCTTATACCTTAAAACTACTACCCCTCGTCATACTCCTCTGCACCCTGGTGAAAAGCCCTTTCCCGTCTTTCTTGTAGGCCCACTTCAGATACTGAAAGGCTGCTATAAGGTCTCCTTAGAGCTGTCTCTTCTGCAGGCTGAATAACCCCACTTCTCTCAGACTGACTGTTTTCATAGGAGAAGTGTTCCAGCCCTCTGATTGTCCTAGTGGCCCTCCTCTGGGCTTGCTCCGGGAGTGAGTCAGGCAATATCCCATTACAGAAATGTAATCTTTGTGTTTTGAGAAACCAGACTGTGCCTTGTAATGAAATAATTCTGTTGTTCTTAGTGCTTGGATTCTGTTTCAGCTAAATGAGTATGTGGGGGTTACCAATGAAAATTTCCTACAATGTGAAGGTGCCTTTGGCATTTGAAGACTAAAATATATAGGTATTTGCTGGTAACTTGAGTTACCGGTGTTTAGTCATTTATGTGCATGCCATCATCTGTATCCCTTCCGATATACTTCTGAAGACATCCTGTGACCATCTGCTTTCACGATTCTGTGTTTGAGAGGGAATTGACATGATACTAGATACACTGCCCCATGTTCTTTCCTTTAAGTATTTTGCTTCTCTGAAGATCAGAAGTGTTCTTTTACTTTTTATGACTTACACATATAAAAAGACTGGCAAGTAAACTTGAAAATATTAATTCCAGGTTCTACTGTAATACCAGAAGCTGGTACAACATACTTAACTACTTCAAGTGGATGTCCTTATATTTATCATAATGGAGTGGCTTATTTTCCTATGCCTGAAGTTCCTTCTGTTCCGCAGCCATGGCCAGTAAGAAATTTATTTTTGTATATATGCTTTTATACGGACTAGGATCAGTACAGTTTCCAAATCCCTCCTGCTTTGGATATGCCACAGTATCAGTGTGGGTCTTGCCCCAGAAGTTTGGCTCCATTTATTCTTCCGTGAATGATCTGGTTTTGGCTGTAAACTATTATGCTGAAGCTGAAGAGAGAATATAACAGATCAACAAAGCAGTAGTGAAATTGGGTAGTTTTATAGTCATTCACATAACCTTTTTTTTTTTCAAGAATTCTGCTTGTTTTAGGAGGAAGATAATAGATTATTAATTGCTTGGCTTTAGTAGGCTTGGGGAGCTTGGACAGAATTTTGTGGGAAGCATGGGAAGGAGTTGTTAGTCACTTCAGGTTTTTTAGAAGGAAGAATAACAAGATGGATAGGGTCTGCATAAGGTGCAGGACCTACATAGGGGATACATCCTTAGGGATTCCTGTAAAAGCAGCATTCACAGTGGCTGTACATACCTAACCTACAAATGAGTGGAAATTCCCTTCACATGTAGAAGAAAAACTGAGTAGAACAATCACTACTAAGTCAAAAGAAACTTTCCCAAAACAGAGATGAGAGCAGTAATATATTCTTGTATGGTGTTTATTTTGGCACTGTAGATTTTTTTTCTTGGTATTTTTACTTCTGTTTTACTCATGTCTCTCAACTTCTAAGATCTATGTTGCTTTTCTAACAGAGTCGTGATATAAGTGTCTCATAGTGCTTCCTCAGCTTTAGCGGATAAGCATGAACACCTTCCTGTAACTTAGAAAGCCTTTTTGCAGTTCATGCTCTCTAGTTCTAGAGAACTTGCTCAAATCCTGCCTCTTGGAAAAAACAGAATTTTTTGTGTTCTACTGCTGAACTTTGTTGCTAGTGCCCTGGCTCAGATGCACTGTTTTGAACATGCAGCACTCCACCTTTCTAATTACAAATAGTGCTGCCTCTTTTGATTTAAATTATTTATGTATTCTTAATTTTTATTGTTAGGAAAGTTCCTATATTAAGAAATTAAGGAAAACTGGAACATCTGATGTTAAAGAAAACATGAATCAAAATAAAGATTTTAATAGTTTTTGGTGTTTATTGTGCCTGTTTAACAGTGCAGGTTGGGTTGTTTATTTTAATTTTGCATTCTGCATTTTCATATAGAGTGGAACGAATTAGTTTTGGATTGTTTCTTCCAAGATATTTGCAGGAATGAGGCAATTTCAATGACGTGAGTGTTGCACACACAAGCTTTAAATGATCAGAACTAGAGGTTCACCCTAGACTGAGTCTCCACAAAACCCAGTCTGTGTTCTGACTGGTTTAGCTCCCTTAACTAGCTCACTGCCGAATCAGATGAATGCTGGGGCTGGTATGAGTGAAGTGATAGAAAAGGGAAGATGGGCCAGGGGCTGTGGAGAGGGTAGGAATACACCAGTGACAACTTAGATTGCCCTGAGTGTTTACAAAAATGTACCTACAGTCAGGATAGTGGCTGGCCTTAGCATCTAGATAGTAATGGCCTACTGCATTCTGGAAAGGACCAAGTAAATATGGCAGATTTTTGTTCCATCTCTATCATAGGCCCTTAGAAACAGTGGGTTTGGAGAATCTAAGTGTAAGTTAAAACTTGGTGAATCCATTTTTAAAAGGGAGGGGAGGTGTTTAATCTTTATAGTACTTCAAAACTTTTCTTAATAGGAGCGACAATTTATGAAATTAGCACATTAAGAGTTGTAACTTTTTTCTTTTCAAGTTGTGCTCTGTTTCCAGTTCACCTGTGATGGTAGCTCAACCGGTTTGTCAGTCTCCTACATACCATTATCAGGTATGTGTTTGAAAAGGGGATTCAGGCCATCAGTATTCCTTCCAGTCATGCAGTTTTATTTCCATCACTGTCTCAGCTCTTATTCTTAAGAAATAAAAAGACTGTTCCAAGTAGTCATATTAATCACAGAATACTAGGTGTTGGAAGGGACCTCTGAAGATCATGGAGTCCAACCCCTCTGCCAGATCAGGACCAAAATAAAAAACCAACTAGGGCAGATCACTCAGGCATCCAGACAGGTCTTGAAAGTCTCCAGAGAAGGAGACTCCACAACCTTTCTGGGCAGCCTGTTCCAGTGCTCTGTCACTCTCACAGTAAAGAAGTTCTTCCTCATGTTGAGGTGGAACTTATATGCTCAAGTTTTTAATTTCATCAAAGGCTTTATTTTCACTAGAATACAATTTATTCTGCCCATGTAACTATATAGAAGCATAATAAGAATTTTCTCTGTTGCTAGACAACTGGTTTAGTACTATGCTTTTATCATCTAATCCAAACCCCTGCATAAAGCAGGGCTGGTTAGAACAGGTTTCTCAGGAGCCTGTCTAGTTGAATTTTAAGTATGTCCAGTGACAGAGATTCCACAACACTTGTAGACAGCCTCTTCCAACATTTGACCCTTCTGATGGTAAAATAATTGTTTTCTTATAACTAATTAGAATTTTCAGTGTTCCAGCATTTGTCTGTTGACTCGAGGTCTCTGAACACCTCTGAGAATCTGGCTCAGTTGTATTCATGCCCCCACCCTGCCATCAGGTGGCTATAGTCAGCAATAATTATTCCCTGCCACCTGTATCCTTCTCAAGGTTGAAAAAACAAGATGCTCTCAGCATCCTGATACATCGATTTTCTACTCCCCTAACCATCTTGGTGACCCACTACTGGATTTATGGAGTATGTCCATGTTTTTCATGTGTGTTGGAAAGCTAATTGCATTTTATATCTTCTGTTTTCCTAATTAGGTACACTTCTTAAATGCTTCAGTATTTTAGAAGCTTATGAAATGCCTAAGTCAGAGGCTGAATGAAGACAGACAAAACTATGTTCCTGAATCATTTGGGGAGTTATGAAAATCATTTTTTTAATATATAATTAAGATATTATTCTAGTATGTTGGGAATTCTAGCATGTGTATGCATATATTCTTAATCATGTAAGTAGTATCTTTTTTGTTTGAATTTAGGCACCAACACAGTATCTTCAAAGTCAGTGGCAGTGGTCTGTTCCACAGGTAAGTAACAGTTCATAGTTAAAGCATTTTACCATTAGTTTGTTTCTTTTTTCAAGGTATGATATGCTTCTCTAACAGTGGATTTTCTCACTATTTGCAGCACTGTTGAAATAAACATTAATTGCTGTATTTTAGCAATGTGTTTTCAGTGCTCATACAATAGAAGGTATAAAATAGCATTTATTGAAACATCAAATACAAATCTGATGTAAGGAAAGCACTTTACTTTCCCCTTTTGCTCTGGCCGAAAGTTTGTACAAAATTATCTGATAGAAGCAGGTGAGAACTGCCGTATTTTGCTAGATAGAGAAACTAGTATTTACTAGCTCCTGAACTGATGCTGTAGTTTTCATTGTAGTAGTGCTGGCAGAGGCATGTAGACACATAAGTATGGGTGAAATGAGTCCCAGGCCCTTGAAACAGGAGTAAGAACTGGAAATTGCTGACTTGGTATTTTGGGGGATAGACTTTATCAGTGTTGTGATCTTGGTAGAAGGGCAGCTTAATATGGAAATTGTGCCTCTTTGGGAACCTGAAGTTTTCAGCTGAGAGGAGGATTAAGTCTCATAAATTCAAACTGATACAATGTGTCCCTGTTACTTCAGTAGCAGAGAGTTTTGTCCAGTTATGGCCAGTTTCACTATTAATAAAGTGTCAGTCTGCTGCTTTGAAATTTGGGGGCTGAAGTACTGTCAGTTTTACTTTAAAACAAAAACACCTGTTGTTTTTTTAGTGTAATATTTTTACTAGAGGAGGTTAAACTATTACATTTTCTCTGACCTTGAGACCAAGTGTCAGTTTTCCAAGTTTAGAGTTTCTTCAACAATACTTTCCAAAATGTTAAAAAAAAATCTGAAAAATGTGTGGAAGTGATTAGAGGGCATATTTGCTTTATCCTACTACCTTATCTTCCTACTCTCTTCCCCCTTAGTTTCTTTCGGTTATCAAATATTAATTTGATACTGTCCTTTAAAACTTTATCTTGGTTCATATGTAGCAAAGAATACTGTGAAATAAGCTTTAGTATTTGTAGTGCAGAAATCATGTACCTTAAGAAAATTGTGTTGTTTTTCAGTCACCTGCCTCTTCACCTTCAGTTTTGTATGTGCAGCCATCTGAAGTAATATATCAGCCAATAGGGATTACCCAGGAAAGTGGATGTGTACCACCAACTTCTCTCCTACTGGAAGCTGCAGTTCCAGAGGTATTTTTATAGAACATATTGAATAAAATTGAAGTGTTTATCTGCCATTGAAAAACATAATCTTTTAGTTTAAGCACAGGCATTTCAGAGCTTTTAATTCAACTGTCCCCACTACTTACCCCCACACCCATACTGCTGCTATTAAATTATTTCAGTTATCCTCAAGATAGAGTATTAAATTACAGTTTTCTAGGAGGATAGCTTGATTCTGAAATAGTTTAGAGAGTCATTAAGTGTATACAGTTTAAACATATAGAGACAGTAGTATAAAGACTTCTGTCTCTTTTGTTAGAAAAAGTTTTGTTTGAAAATAATATTGAAATAAAATGGGAGTAGATTCTTTAGAATGCTGGATTAGTCTACCTAAGCCATAATTTTGCTGAAATAATTCTTTTTCTGTGTGTGCAAAGGTCTTGAATAATACAAGACTTTGGTTGGGATTTTTCTCTTTTTTTTAACAGGCATAAATTTCTGAATTGTATAATCATAAATCTTATAAATGTTAATATTTTACCACTTCTATTTCATAAAAAACTTGCACGGAGAAATTTGAAATCTCTCTGAGTACAAAGAAAAGCTAGTTAAGGAGTATTAGGATGTAACGTGCTCTCAGTTCACAGGTACATAATTTGTTGGTATTAAAGGAAGCAATATGTGGAAATTCAGAAGATGGTGTAAAAATCAAAGGGAAGACTATTATTTGTATGTAAATATCTTTTAAGTGTGATAATGCTGGGAATCATATTTCAATATGCTAATTTACACATTTGAGGACTGTTCCAATTACAGTTGAGTAAAATGGCTTTGTAGTCAATAACTGTGCTACCTCAATCAAGAAAGGTGCTTTTTGACTCTGATCTAGAGAAACTAAGTTTACCAATCTTTGGCAGAGTGGGGAAAATGTAGATTTAAATAATAAAACTTTGGTTTTTCAAAAATCAGTAGTTTAGATAAGCATAGCACACGATTTGAAGTCTTAAGGAATCTAAATTAATGTGAAAGGTTTGCTAATTTTTTGTATTTTTTAATACCAGTTGTATTCTGATCCTGGAGTTCAAGCACCACATCACCAGCCTTTTGCCCAGAGTGCCATAGTCATGCCTACACCTGTGAGTATCAAACTAAGATAGTTGAAATAAGAACAGTAGTTTAACTGTCCCCTTTCTTGAAGTAAGAAGAGGGGCAGGAATTCAAGTCTTTTATTAATGGATAAAGAAAATAGAAGCATTGCAGAGAACCTTGAGGTTTTTTCTTTACTTGAGGCTTTGTTATAGAGGACATAGGTATTGTTCTGGAACTATTAGGGGAAACGAAAAATAAATATGATTAGTCATTTTAAAACCTGGTACAAAAAAAAATTGCAAATGAAAAAATTATCAACCTCATTCAGTTCTTTGAAATTATGGTTATAAATACTTGTCTCTTGAGAAGTTGAATTCATTGATTGCAGCCTTAGACAAGCACCTTGCACTGTGGCAAGGTGAGGTTTTGGAACACAGAGCATGAAAACCTGTCCCAGTTGGCCACCTGTGAGTGGGTGTCTTTCTGTGCTGCTCTGATTTTTGAATGACTATTCTAAAATGGAGTTCTGTGTCACCTGACAGAAGTTGTTGGGGTTTTTTGGGTCCCACTTGAAGGTCCTGCTGCCCCAGTTACTAAGGTTGTTAACACAACATATGAAATAATGACTAAATGAGGCTTAGCCTGGATTTGCCTGATAACAAAAGACTAATGGTATCAGTAGTTTCACTTGATATTGCAGCACTTACTCTTCTTTGAAACATGTTTGCTGAAGTACACATGACAGACATATAAATGAATCACAGGGATGTTATGAACTGTCTTTTATATAATTTTTTTCCATGTTGTTTCCTTTTTTTAAGAGAAGAATCTTTTTTCCAGACTACTGTGTAACAATGTCTACTAAATATTTCCAGTAGAGGGGGATGTAACATTAAGAGTTGTCTTGGAATAAAAAGTGCTTCAGTAAAAAAAAACTGTATATGAATTTGCAAATACAAATCCCGAGTGATAGATATTTTTAAGAAATATTTTAAAAGGTGTTGTTGTAACAGTGATCATAATATCCAGTTTATATTCCTTTTTCTAACAATGTATGCGAACATTTTAAAAGTGGCAATTGTATTCTCAGAATCAACGAGTGTGTGCCTACTGTGGCAAATGGAGGAACAAGCTTTTTCACCTTGAAACATGACTTGCTGTCTTTCCTAGGAAAAAGGCTATATAAGCAAAATAGTATGAAGTAAGTTACAAACTAGATCTAGACCACGATAGGTCTTCCTCTCACAGTAGTTTGTGATAAGTGGTAGTGTTAGTTTACAGTAGGATATGAGCATGCATTATAAAACCATGTTTGGTTACCATGCAAATTCACAATCTTACTTTTTCCTAATAGAGGAGCTAAAAAAATCCTAAAGCTATTCATAGCTTTAGAAGTGACTTCACACAGAGAGAGTTGGCAGAACTTAGCAATTCATTCTGTTTTCCACACCGCCTGTTTCCTGTGCTGTTAGAAGTTTTTGTGAGGCAATATGGTAAGCCACGTCAGGGAACTGATGTCATTAGTTAAAGCCCAACTTCCACCACCAAAAAAAGAGCTAACTTATATTTGGATTAGTTCCTCAGACTAGTTTGTCAAGTAACTCTATGCAAGAAGTTTGGTATAGGATATAGGAAGTAAGACTTGTGCTAGCAGTACATGTTTAAACTGAATGAAATTGAGCATGAAATGGCTAATCCTGCCTATTCCTTCACTGTATTTCTTGCTCATTCTTACCTGTTTTCTCAAAAGCTTTCTGTTACCCAGAATTGAAACAATTCTGTGCAGGTCCCAAGTAGATTCACAGATGCAGTTAAAACCTTACATAGACTTTCTGAATTCTGGTCATTTTATTCATTACAAGATTATGCCAGATAGTTTTTGACATGTTTTAATTTTTATTTAGTTGGCTTCACTTCGAAATATTTAGTAGTTCTGGAATATAGTTATTTGATTTTGTGTTTCACCTTTTCTTTTCACATTAAGTTTTTAGTATATTACATTTGTAATGAATATGGCCCTTTTGTATTGTGTCTGTCACTGGAGCTGAGCACTTAACAATGTTTGGGAAAAAAAAACCCACCAAAAAAACCCAAAGCAAATGTCGACAGCAGTCTGCTGTGTATTAAGCAAGTTGTTGTGTCATTACCACCTGCTTCACAGCTGCCTAAAAATACTGCCTTGCTGGCTGTAGTTGTTTAAAATATCACAACAAATGTATCTCTGCTGCTTGCAAATTGCCGAAATAGTGGCCTTGTAAGAGAGAGCAGCTGCTTGAAATAAGGACTTGGCCCTGAAGGTAATTGGCTAATTGCCTTCACTACATTAGGAATGGCATTCAGAATAAACATAAGTTTTTTACTGGGAGCTGAAAGTCATACAGTGAGTAGGATGGTTACAGCCAATATCCAGATATTTCTGGCAGTTGAAGATTTCATACAGTTGTCATATGCAGCTCGAAACAGAGCATGCATTGCAGTCATTTTAATGAAGTCACAAGGGTGAGCAAACAAAATGGATTAAATATTTGAGAAGAAAATCACAGATTACTAAGCCAGTATTTTCATTGCTGTTGTGGATGTATAAAGAGAACTCAGTTCATTCGTCATGTAGGCTATTCAGCAGTTAGCAAAGGAAGCTTCAGTTCTGACAGTTCTCTAATGTGTTTTTCATTGTGTCTATTCCATTGCTAAAGTAGTTTTTTTTAATGTAACTTTTACTGCAAAATTTCCAACTATATATTTTAGATCCACATTTGATTTTTAAGATTAGGTTTGAATGAGTAAATACTGATCCACTAACCCTTGGATCATGTGTTTGCTGATGTTCCTTTGTATTTATTTGAAGTTGTTTGGGGGATTATAGCATGTTTTGTTCACAAGTGTGTGGAAGTGATTTCATCTTCACATGTATACAATTGGGTACTGTTAACATTGATTCTCAAAGGCTGCTAAGTATCACTTTTTTAGGAAGCATGAGTTTTATATCTGGATCTTATGCAGTGTTTCAGATCTTGAGATGTTCTCTAATACGGAGATTCATGTTTGCTGCTAGAGGACAGGTATGAGATGGTGTTTGGTAGTAAGATTTGTGTAGTATTCAGGAAGAGCAGAAACTTGAAGACTAAAATTCATGTTCTCTGTTTTCAGACCTGGGAGTAATATCTGAGAGTTAAAACTTCTGTTTTGCTGGGTAGTTATCTTGAGTTTTGAGGCACTGGCCTGGTAAATGTTTATTGGATATTGTGTGTGTGTGTGTGAGGGAGACCTATGAGGCCTGGGATGCTGAGGACACAATTGCAGTCTATATAAACTGAGCAAAGGTGTAAAAGGTTTTGGCATGTGGAGGTCAGTAGCTGGATGGAGTGTTTGGATTTTTAAAATACTTTAGTTTAGTTTATTATTCTCAGTCATCTCTTCCAGCTGCAGTATATTTGTCACGGCAGGCATGGTTCTAGTCTCAGAGTTTTTCTACTCCCATGGTCTGCATCCAACAGAGGTTTTGAGTGACAGTATAGGGTCATACAGTATCTTTTACTATAGGAGACTTTTTAGGTCCTTAGGGGAGGGGAGGTGGTGTTCTCTTTTATTTGAGTATGGATACTTTAGGAGCTTTAGGGTCAAGGGATAAGTTAGTCTTAAGTTAGCTTAACTCTTCATGCCTGTTCCCATAATAAACTAGTTGTAAGTGACAAAGTTTGACAGTCTTCCTTAGTCCAATTCTTGGAACCTTAAAGTGCTGTACACTGGATTGGAGTGCAAGCAATACTTCTTTTAAGCTTAGCCTTTTTTTCTGAAATGTTCTGGAAAGACACAGAAGAGTACAAAGGTAATAAGTATTTTGATTATTCTTCTCTGAAAACTGTGTTGAGTTCTCTTTAACAACAAAAGTCTGTCAACGATGGAAATGTATTTTGGTTTTCAGACCTGGATGAGGGAACAGAGTGTGTCCTCAGCAGGTTTGCTGATGACACTAAACTGGGAGGAGTGGCTGACACACCAGAAGGCTGTGCTGCCATTCAGCGAGACCTGGACAGGCTGGAGAGTTGGGTGGGGAGAAACTTGATGAAATTCAACAAGGACAAGTGTAGAGTCTTGCACCTGGGGAAGAACAACCCCATGTACCAGTACAGGTTGGGGACTGTCCTGCTGGAGAGCAGTGTAGGAGAAAGGCACCTGGGGGTCCTGGTGGACAGGAGGATGACCATGAGCCAGCAATGTGCCCTTGTGGCCAAGAAGGCCAATGGCATCCTGGGGTGTATTAGAAAGGGCATGGTTAGTAGGCCAAGGAAGGTTCTCCTCCCCCTCTATTCTGCCTTGGTGAGGCCACATTTGGGATACTGTGGCCAGTAATTCTGGACCCCTCAGTTCAAGAAAGACAGGGAACTGCTTGAGGGAGTCCAGCACAGAGCCACAAAGATGATTAAGGGAGTGGAACATCTCCCTTGTGAGGAAAGGCTGAGGGAGCTGGGTCTCTTGAGCTTGGAGGAGACTGCAGGGTGACCTCATCAATGTTTACAAATACGTTAAGGGTGAGTGTCAGGAGGACAGAGCCAGGCTTTTTTCAGTAGTGTCCAGTGATAGGACAAGGGGCAATGGGTGCAAATTGGAACATAGGAGGTTCCATGTAAATATCAGAAAAAATCTCTTTACTGTGAGAGTAACAGTGCACTGGAACAGGCTGCCCAGAGAGGTTGTGGGGTACCCTTCGCTGGAGACATTCAAAACCCACCAGGATGCGTTCCTGTGTGATGTGCTCTGGGTGATCCTGCTCTGGCAGGGGGGGTTGGACTAGATGATCTTCAGAGGTTCCTTCCAACCCCAATGATTCTGTGGAAAGGATTTGGGTTGGTTAAGTAAAGAGAGATGGGAATTTCATAAATGAGATGTAGAGCACCTGAGGTACAAAGGGAGACTAACTTTTCATTGAGGCATTATTAATGGTGTAAATGGGATGTACTTTTAAATTGAGGAAACAACACAGGATTTTTCCCTCTCTTCAGGTATCGAGGTTGCATTCTGTCTGAAACCACCAGTCTGAAGTCACCATTTTCATCCTGGAAAAGATTACAGAATGGAAGATAAAATTCTTAAACCACCTTCTTCTACAGATTCTGTAAAAGAGCTATTTAGCTATCTTCTTGGTTAATATATACCTGTCGTGTGGAGGTTGTGTTCTTAACTTCTAACATTTGCCTGAACATGCCTAAGTTAAAATACCACTTCTTTTTTGTAAAGAAATAACATGAAATTTTGTAGTTTGGACAGGTAAAAACATGAAGCCATGATTTTATTCTGCATTTCCTTTCTTAATAAAAATACTCTTACAGGACAAAATGGTGATTTCTAATACACATCTTACAGTATATACTTTGGATAGATGACTAATGTTGATTGAAAACCAGGATAATTTCCTTAAAGGGAAAATTTAACATTTCATTTCTGTAATACGTAAACTTAAAAGATCCATGAGAGTAAAAGCCATTTGCCCACATATTGGCTGCATTTATGTTCTGTGAGTCTAAAAACTGGTTATTTAAATCTATACACATTTTGTTTCAATTCCAATATAGTTGGTCAGCTTTTAATTTATTTTTTTTGTGATTGGTATTCCCCACTTGTTATGAAGTGTTTTACTTATGTGTCATTTTAGTCCTTGGGAATAAGAACTTTTTAAAATAAAATTTGGACCACAAGTTTAATAATTATTTGTCCTCATTGGGCTGACACATTTTTGCATATGGTAAGTAATAAATTCAGATTTATGGTATTTTTTTAGCCATAGAAAAAGGCAAGAATTAACCTCTTATCTTTACGAGACCATTGACAGCTTCCGTTTGCTTCTTTCACTTTTTTTCTGTTTTCTGTGCAAAACTTAGGAACTCCTTGGCAGTATCTCAAGTTGAGATGGAATACCACATCTTCCTGAACTGCAGGAAGATAACTTTCTTTTCCTTTTTTTCCCCCAACCTTCCTCCTTCTCTTACCCCTAAGTATTCCTTCTATGTTTTATAAGTCAGATTACTCAAAGGTTAAAATACAGCCTCTGTAATTAATAGGAGAGACCCTGATGGTGTCTTTTGTTTTCTACTGAGTTGTTACAGTATTTATATCAACTGTTGTGTTCTTAATGTTAATATTTATGTGGCAAAATGTTAGTTCTAATGCTCTATTAGATAATACTGGATAAAAACCTATAGACAGACAGAAAAGTTACCGAAGTTCTATTCTGTATTTTTAAATGTATTTTAAGTCTGATCAAGGACCATTTTCTTGAATTAAGTAGAATTCTCTAGTTCACTAACTTTTTTGGTTCTTGCAGCTTCTAATCCAAAGTGCTAGCAATCCATTCATCATCCCTGAAAAACTGTTTACAATTGTCATATTATTGAAATGGCAATTCTTTGTATTCTGAAATTAATTGAATAAAAGTCAGTGAATAAACAGATTCCAGTAGTAAGTGAGCAAAAGCTAGCAGAGCACATGACTCTTGAAATGCCTTTCTGTAACATAGTTCTAAAATGTGATAAGTTGTATGGGTGTAAGAGTTTGTTACACTAAAAATGACAGTAAAACAGGTTTGTGGCTTTGCAATGTTGAAGTACTACAGTAGTTTCAATTCACCTGGTATAAAATTTTATTTCCTATTTAACTAAAAGATGCACAGTTTAAATCAGTATTTTAAGCATCCACAATCAGTGTCTCGATTCATGCAGATCTTTATTGCTGTTATGCAGAAAATCCAAATGGAACCATAGAAAGCAGAGCAGTGATAAGTAACTCTCATTTTAACACTGTAATAATGTAGCTAAGATGTAATGGGAAAATGCAGGTCTTGTAAGGCCATCTCAGACTTAGAGTCACAAGTAATTTAAAGTAGTATTGAAACTCATTCTGTGGGCCTCGCATGGTGGTTTTGTACTGTCTATCACTGGAACTGCCGTCTGTTGAAGTGTGTACATTAAATGTAAATGGAATTCTGTTCATAATATTACCAATTTTTAATCAGATGAACATCCAGTTTCATTCTAGAATGTGTGATTTTAGTTAATCACATGGCTGTGTTATTTGATTCTGTATTGCAGATATAGATTATTCACTTACGGCAGCCTTGATCAGTGAGATACTGTGCTTTTTCTTAGATAAAAGCTTAACAAATTTGTAGATCTCATTTTAGAGAACTGTTAATGATTTTATAAATCAAAAGATCTTTTGAAACTACTTGTAAGGCAGCAATGATAAATAAGTTTCTGTAGTTTGCAACTTCTACTAAGTGCTGGGTTGGTTACTAAGTTTTTTTCTTATCCCTATCTAACGTTTGGATTGTAACTTCTGTTTAATTGTAGCATCGATGAGTAGTTTATGGGTTGAGAAAAAAACAAAATACTGACATATTAACTTCTATCTTTAAATTATGCTTTTGCAGTCATTAAAACAAACTATCTCTATTTTTAGAACATTATTTTTTTCTGCTGAAGTTAAAATGTTTAAGGAGGCTGTGTTCCCTGTTACATTAAAAAAATTGTTCCTGCAAAGTTAAAAAAATGGGATGAAGAGAAGAGTTGCCAAACGAAGGAGCCCTCAGAATGCAGCACTGCTACTTTCTTAATATCTTGAGATAAAGTATGATTGAAACAGTTTTAACCCAATAGTTCTACATAAAAAGAACAAACTGTCGTTTTAACGTAATGCTTCATGGGGATGTGAGAAATGCTTGGCAATTGAATTTCAGTTCTTTTTCTGATGGAATTTTTTTACATTTTCTGTCATTATCCTGTCCAAGCAAATACTTTACATTTGTCCTGGGTTGTAAATCAAAGGAAGTAAGTCTATTAAGTCTAGAGAGGAACTGTGAAGTTCAGAAGTGTTGCGATTTGAGAAGATTGATATTTAAATAATAAATCTGACTAATTTAGCTTGTGTTTGTAATTTGCCCCCTTGTATCTTATTAATGTGCCTGTCCTTGGTTAAAAATAATGTCAGTGATGGCTGATCTATAGCAGATAATAATGCTGATGTTATTTTTTAAAAAATTCTTACATGCCTTTGTAAGCTGCAAACATGGGTTATTGCCTCAAGTGGAGAAACATGTTTGGTACAAATACTATTTTATGTTTTGACTTTGTCAGAGGGAGTAAGAGAGCTCTTTTGTTTCTTGTTAGTTGAGTCAATTTTGTTTCTGTTGAATCTTCATAAAGAGCAATAATTATTTAGGTACTGGGTAGAGTTTTAAGGTATTTGTATTTCTGATGCTCAGTACTGTTTTTTAACTTTGAGAGTACGAATGGATCTTTAAAGGCTGTGCAGCTTGTAATAGTGAATTTATTTCAGGTAAGCTCCTAAGTTAAAATGTTTTGAGTGAAAAACCTTGTCACAGATGTACCACCAGTCCATGTTTTAGTTCCAATGATGGTCTAACAGGCTGAAAAGTAAGAGATGTTTTCCTTAAATCTTGAGCCAATTCTAATTTGTGATTGAGCAGGAGTTATTTGTCTTGACTGTGATATTTTTTTTAAAGGTTTATAGTCCTCCTTACTAAATCCTTGATACATATTTTAAAACTTGAAATGAAACACTGCTTCTTTTGAAGTTTTCTGAAGTTAACGTAGAATTAAAGCAGTGTGATTCCTTCAACTTCTAACGTACTTGCCTGTGTCCTAATCAGAAAGATATGTCTTGAAATAAATGTTTGTTATGAATACTGGTATAGCTGACTCTGAATGGCAAGTTCAGTAGCTTAGAAGCTTATTTGAGTTTTGGTATCCATTGAAGATTTAATGTTTGTCTATTTCCATTAGGTTTTTAATAATTATTATTAATTATTTTTAGGTTTTTTACATTATGCATTTGCAGCCAAGGAGACCATGTTTGCCTGCACTGTTGTTGTAATTTTCTTTGATTTATTATTTTAATCAACAGGAAGCTCAAACGAGTTGAAAAAGAATGTATTTCTGTGAGGTACTATCTCCCATTCTTGCTCTTTTAAGATACTGGGGGATGAAAAATTAAACTATTTTATTATATGTGGGTCATACTGGGTTTTGGAGAAGAGAAAGTATTCTTGTAAATAGGCTTTGTATTCAAGTTGGTTTATGACAGGTGTTCCAAAAACCAAGTATTGTCTTTGTAATTCTAGCATAAGGCTGCCAACACCACTTTTGTTTGGCATCACTGCCATAGAGAGCCTGTCTTGGATGTCAGTGAATGTTACTAGTGAGAAGAACAAGATCTATTTCAAAACATCAGTTTCAAGCATCAGATTATGTCCTTGCATTCAGTAAGTTTAGTAATGCAATAAGAAAGACCAAAATGTCTCCCACACAAATGTTTTCGTACTTCCCATGACACTGACAACAGGGAGCAGAGTATGGTGTGGCTAAGAGCCAGGAACAGCCCTGAGGTGTGGGTAGACAGCAAGGCTTGTCTCTCTTTCTGGTCAGAACTATTGTGCAGAGCTGCTGCTGCCTCATCCTGCTGTTTGTGTGCTGCTCTTTGACATCTTTTTATTATTTTTCCATTTCATCAGAATGAAAATCACAGGGGACTGCAGAAGCTTTTCACAGAAGCATAGTGGCTTTGGATTAATTGGTGCATTGTTTAGCTATCTTTGCCTTTTTAAAATTCTAAAAATTATATCAAGCTTCAGTGAATAAGTCACATGCTATTCAATGGGGGTTGCTGTGACTACCATGCCTCTGTGAATCACAGTAGTTTTAGGAATCCATTTTTCTCCAATACCAATTCCCAGAGCTTTTTCTTTTTGGGTCATTGGAAGTGCAGAGTTTTGTAGTTTGTAGCACTTTGCAATACTGTACTATAGGTAGTCAGGCAGTTCCTTAAGCAGCTCTTGAATGCAAGAATCTCAAAATCCTGCTCCTCTCCTGAGTCATTCAGGTGCTTTGATGCAGTTTTGAACTACTGTGAGGATGCTACAATAGGTCTTGTTTGTTTTTGTTTTGTTTATTCTGACATGTGGGATCTTTGGTTTCATTGGGTCAGTCTAGTGACTGGAGTCAAGTCTGCAATTGCAGCTATTGACTAACTTCCAACTTGGAAGCTTTTAACTACCTAACTAATCGAGGGTTACCCAAAATAAGGACCATTGTTTTTATCTGTAACAGAGTTTCTCTGTTGGTGTCATAAGAGTTTGTTGATACTATGAAAATTCCTGTCTTGGTGAGAGGGTTGAAATACGACTTCAGACTTGTCATAAAAAGATAAAAATACGGTATTCTGGCTCATGAAAAATGTAGCAAGCTTTAGTTAAATAAAAACAAAAAGAGGGCTGCCAGCTGGCAACTGGACTGGTGCTGCAAAAAGTTGTTTTACTTGCAGTTATGTTAGTTGTGCCTTGGATTTATACAAGCAGTTACAGTGGATCTTAGGGACTGTGGGGAATGAAGCATCAGGATTCTCAAGTCTGAGTGGACAGTTTACATGAGTGTCTGGTATAGCAACAATTCAGTACTAATATTTACTGAAAAATAAAAGTGTTTGGGAGCAATTTACTTGTAAGCAGATATGCAGGTAACTGAAGAATTGTGCTTATTTGGTATGTTTTCCTAGGTTTTAATCAAGAAGACAACACTAAGGGATTTAATCTTTGTTTCAACACCTTGGAGCCTATAAGAAGTGATGCAATAATTATTACTTAATTTTTAGGCTTGGCACTCAGTGATTTTTAAGCTTTTCCAAAGTTAAGCAACTTTAAACTGTGTGGATTTCAAAGGGGGAATGTTTTTTAGCTTTACCATTCCTGGCAACCTACA
Organism: Chaetura pelagica; assembly: GCF_000747805.2. Lineage (NCBI taxonomy): Eukaryota > Metazoa > Chordata > Aves > Apodiformes > Apodidae > Chaetura > Chaetura pelagica. Next base: position 2,860,669 of record NW_009952251.1, read on the forward strand.
TAGAAGTTGCTTGCAGTGAAACAAGAAGAAAACCACAAACGGTTAATACTTAACTTGCAGTGGTTGATTATAGAAAATGCGGGCATTTTTAATAAGATTAATATTTTTCATTTAAAACTGCTTAAACTGAAATGTGCAGTACCTTTCATCCAGAGTGGTATTACAAATCTGTTTTTCTCCATGAGACTTAATTTCTCTAGATGCAGTCTGAGAATAAAAAGGTGAATTTTATAACAACTCACCCCAGCAGCAGTAACAGGGCTGTAGAAAATGACTCTTCTTTTTTTTACCCTGTGTGTTATCATGGTCTGCATCAAGTGTAATACAGTTACAAGTGACCTGCAGTAGTTATGTAAGAGCAAAGAGAGCCCTTAAAGTTGTACCAAATTTTCAGGACTTAAAGATATGTTGAAAATCTGGCTGCAGTAACTGAGGTCAGCCTGACAAAGAAGAGGATCTCAGTTGTTCAACACCTATAAGAAATGAGGAACAAAGTATTTAAATCATATTCATATATAACACTGAAAGTCTTTCTGATTTTAAATTAGGAATATTTCTGTGTCTTTTTTTGGTGTTTGTTAAAATCAGTTATGTAAGTTGATTTTAGCAATGGTAATGCTTATTGTAATCATGTATGATTTTCTTGACAAGAAATTTCTTTGCTACGGATTTTTACATTATGACAGTATATTACAGTATATTCATGGATGTTTTTCCTATGGAAGAAAGTTCCTCTGGGAAGGAAATGGCAACCAAACATTGAAATCTAAAATAAGCACTAAACTGCTTTTCATTTGCTTTTCTACCCTTTGAGATGCCAGAAGCAATTTCCTCTTGAAGCTGACTTCCTTTCTGGAAATGATTTTCGTCTCCAACCATGTTGAGGCTCTTTACTCATTCTTTCATTCTGACTAACTTGCTTTTTTCCCCTCTGACTTGCTACTGCAGTTGAGTGGAACTTCTGGAGGTAAGTAATTGCAGAAAAGTTTCTCTCTTAACTTTCTTTTTCAGTTCTTCTCCCCCCTGCTGCCCCCCCTCACCCAGTCAGTCTAGAAGGACAAACAAAGCGCTATTGGTGTCCTCTGCAAGAGAGCACTGATAGGGGGCTGGCTGTAAATTGACGTGGCATGGAAAATCTCTGCTAGTTTGTTGCAGCTCTAATTTAGCTGTGAAATCGAGCCCACTCTCACCAAGTTTGCAGTTTGAAATTATCAACGGGCTTACTGTTTCTACATAAAAATGAATGAAAAGCACCATCGTGTGTTGAGTTGGGAACTGGACTTTCTCTGTGTTTGGATTTACGGCTAATAGAAAACAAAATCAAAGGAATTATTTGGTTACTTTTTTCCCCCTCTAGTGAGAGCAACAGATCTCGCTGCTCCCCCCACCTTTTCCTGCGATTTAATCATTTGCAGATCTTGTCATGGGGTGCGGACTGAGAAAGCTGGAAGACCCCGATGATAGCAGCCCTGGAAAAATCTTCTCCACACTGAAGAGACCACAAGTTGAAACAAAGACTGATTCTGCTTATGAATATGTATTGCTGGATTTTACTTTAGAAGGTATCTTTTTATCTTATATCTTGACTATTTTAACAAGGAGCAAGATTTAACTTGGTTCTGTCTTGTTTGACTTGCAGTAAATCTTAAGTACTCTTCCCAAAGCTAGCCAAAACACAAGACTTTTATTTTGAAATACAAATCATGACGAAGGTCCTTGCTTAGAAAAAAATTACAATGGAAACTACTGAAGTATTTATAACAGCCAAAACCTCCAAATTACACAACTGTCCTTGTTAAGGAAACAGGCTAAAAACTGCTAAGAGGTTTTCCTAGCTTCCTGTGAGTCAGATACTGCCATCCGTGCTCACTTTGAATAATGGTTGCTTGAATTCAGTGTGCCGGTTCAGGAAAATACACTGTGCCTGAGCACTGATTGAATAACAATTTTTTAAGATGCACTCAGCTTCTGAAAAAAGGCTGTCATTGTCCTTGTTACTTTATGCAGAAGTAAGTCTCTCTCTTAGTTGTATACCAGGGGTGCACACCCCAGTCTCTTGATAGATATTTTATTAAGAGTCTTAGAGATTCATTTATCAGCTTTTTCCAAATGCTTTACTTGTAGTTGTTGAATAGTCTTTTGAAATCGTGACCAAAATGAAACTAAATTTGTATGCATCACTAGAGGCAGACAGTGCTCTGTGGGTTACTTCCTTCCCGAGGGTGTCCCATCTTTAACAGAGCAACTGCCTGTTTCACAAAGTTGAAAATGTAAACAAGCCCAGTTCGCTGCCTCTGAGAAGAGACAGCTTGGTTTTGCAGTCACTTTGCAGTAACTTGCATTTTGTAACAATCCAATCCACTGGAAATTCTTAATAACAAGATTTTGATGTAAATCCAGTTGCTAGAAGGATTTGATAAAGGCAGGAAGTGTAAGTGCATGCCTGGTTACATTTTCAGTAACTTTTTCATAAACAAAACTTGGCCTCTGGTTAGTTATAAATTGAAATTAAAGGACTGTAGTAATAATTTTATTTAAGTGTATCAGTCAGCTTATTGAATAACTGCAAGATACCAATAGTAGCCACATTCTACTAGTTATAGCATTTGACAAACTATTTTTTATTCTGCTTATTTACACAAAGAGTTTGTCACTGGCTTGTTCTTTTTGAAAAAAGCAAAACTGTTGAGTAGGAAGTAGTGGTAACATACTGGAAATACAGCTATGCTGCATGATGCATACATGAGTTACCTACTAATCTACTGTTAACAGAAAGGGTAATACAACTTTTCTTTTGAGACTGGAGAACATTTAATGTTTTTAAATAGTCTGTGTTCTGCATAGTTCTGGTGTGTTTCCAAGTAACTAGTTTCTAGAAGTGTTGTGTAAAGAATGTATTGTAAAGATGGTTGTGACTTTCAGGAAAAAAAGCACATCAAGCAAGTGCAAATAAAGATTCATCTCTTATTTTAATAAGCTATCAGTACAGTAGTAAAGATTCACTTTCTCCTGTTTAGTCTACTATTCAGAAGTGCTTAGCTTCAGGGACTCACTGTGGCATTATGAATACTAAATAAGTGAGATCAGATAATTGCCCAACTGTTTTACATTTCTAACTGCAAGCAATTGGCTTTGTAACTGCAGGTATCTTTCTGTGGAATGGTTCTAACTGTGTGTATTTTTAGAGCTAAGATAATTAATACAGAAGAAAAGTGGTGTGTCTACTGCCTTGGAGGCATTTCTGAATTCTGTTTCCTTATGAAACATGGGAATTGGCTGAAGTACTGTGAGGGAATATGCTGGGCTTTTTTTCTTCTACCCCAATCAACTTGCTCACATACTTGTTGCTACTTGAATATCCTTTGACTAAACAAAACTTTTGAGCCTTTTGTCACTTTAGACCAAATTTAGTTTTCACTCTGCTGTCAGGTTGTGTTACGTCTTTATGACACTTCCTGCTTATTTCCAGTGCAAGATCTTCCCAAACATCTGAGAGTTCTGTTTCTCTGAGTAACTTGTTACCACTGGATCTGATACCAAGTAAAACAGAAAATCTGCTTTTAATATACCTTGTAATATCTTACAGTAAGCTGTGTCCTGCATTGAGATGAAAGTATAGCAAGTGTAAATGCATTATTTCAATTTAGTATGCCTTATTTGCTTCATCAGATTTATGCTTTGAAGTAAAAAAGAGCCTGCTAGAGAGACATTAGGAGTTCCTTCCTCTTCTCCTAAGCCATGATGCAAATTAGGTCAACCATACTGTAGTCTTAAATTAGCTGACTGGAGTCCCTGTGCAGCTTAACTAGTTATCAGCAGTGTATTGTACTTTGGCTTCTCCCCTCCTGATCGCCAAAATACTCTCATTCCTACTGTAAGAATAAATTGTGAGTTCTGTCAAGGTTCTTCTGCATCAGGAGATGATTCTACAGCCTCAGTAATGTGGTATATCTCTGTTACAAAAATAGCTGTTATTTTTTGAAGTCAGTTGAACCATAAAATAGGGATAATGTAAATACTCTTGCTGAAGCAGAATGCTTATGCCTTTTCTACAACTTTCCTATTAAGGAAAAGAAAGAGTATTGATGCAGCCCATTGAGATGAAATGCTGGGAAGTTCCTGTCAGTGCAGATAACAGTATGAATTATGTATGAAGTATCTATTTTGTCATAATCTTCAATATAGTGAACTTCAAATGTGTGATACAGCTAACAAGTTAGCTGTGGTTCTGTTATTGGTAAAAGTATTCTGGCTACCTGTTGACAGCACATCAAGAAGGAAATTTGCTAGTGAAAAATAGTCAAGACATTTGCAAAATGAGTCAAGTGATTATCACCTTGGACTATAGACCAGTAATTTCATCAATATATACTTTATGTCTCCTGGTCTTAGAGTGGGATCAAGGGATGGAATCATTATTATGAAGGACAAAATATATGTCTTTGAAGAGGATGGCTGTGATGTACTGTCTGCATGTCAAAAAAAAAAAAAAGGTGGGGTAGGACAAGAGAGTGAAACAACCATGTCTCTGAATGAGAATGGCAGAGTTTACAGTAAATTGAGTTTGCTGGTTACCAGAAATAAACTGTCAGTATATTTGTTACTGAGAATCTTTGATAATGTGTGCTTCCCACAGTACACACTCTGGTTTTTCTTCGTAGCTTTTCTGAGCTGTTAAGGCTCTTACAGTACAAAGAAAGTAGGTCTCCGTTCCTTTTTCCCTTTGCTAAAAGTTGGTATTTAAGTGTTGTAGAATACCAGTTTCTGAGCTTTTTTTGTGGTGTGGTTTTGTTGTTTTTGGTTTGTAGTTTTGTTTTGTTTCTAAAGCCCTCCATATCTACGTATCAATATTATACCCATTTCGTAGTATAGACATTTTTGTTTTACAGAACAATACATCACTCATGATCAACCAGAATTATAATTCAGTTTATTCAAGATTTAGGCAAACTAAAGGTTCCTATATCTGGTTCATGATAACTTAAACCGTAGTATAGGTAGGCTTTGTGAATTGCTGTGTCTTGGTAGTCCTGAAATTCCTTCTTACTGCTCACCTGTGATATAGGGCAGGTAGATAACAGTATGTAAGAGCATGAAATTAACTCTTAAGGAATGTATTTCCTAAATGGCAGGTGAGATTTAGGTCATTGCATTTATCTGTTGTTCTTCTTTTATGTATTTTAATTACAGAATCAAAAGAGAAATAGTGAATTTAATTGTTTTCAGCTAATTGTGTGTTTTGAAAAGGAAAAGTTAAGGCAGCAGGTTCAAATGTTTGTATCTCAGAGTGTTAAGAGGTCACTTAATTCCAGTTGAGACATCCTTTAGTAAAGTTGAATGGTGGTCTTAATGCACTGACAGTCTTGCGAAGAAAGAGACCTATTGGATGACAAAAAGTGCATCACTTGCAGCAAAGGTCACTGATGGAGACCATCGAATTCTAAGCCAAGCTGTCATGTCATAAGAGTTCATATCTGCAAAGGATGAAAATTTTGATGGCAAATGTGTGCTGGCACACAGTTACTGTCAGTGTATGAGAATTGATTTCCTGCTTTGTGGAGGCTCTGAGAGCATCTAAAACTCCAGTTGGAGTTGAGGGAAACTGAAAATGCTGACCATCAACCTTACTGTAGCAGAATATATCATCTATTACCAGTGAGGAGTGTTCTTCTCTGTGCAGAAGTTGTGTATCAGACCATTCAAAAAAGATTTTTCAAAAAGTTTTCCCTTTATCTGTAGTTTCCCTCAATAGCTGTGTAGTACTGAGCTGTTGCCTGTTAGTTGGAAATTCTTGTGGACACTTGGTTGGATCCCTCTTAGAAATTAGAGACACCACATAGCTTACTTAGGTCTACTGGAAAAAGGAACTTGTTAGAATTTTAACCTACAATTTGCAGATCACTTTTAAGGGATAAAAAAGAATAATTAAGAAAACCAAATTGTTCTAGGCTTAAATTAATTGTACAGGCATTTACTTCACCATTAGCGTTGAAGGATACTGCTTCACTACATTGAACACTTTGCCTACACAAAATAGTTGCTTCTTTAAGTTCAATCCTGTTGCATGGTTAGATGTTGATGCAGCTCTTAAATTAGCTTGGCAGAGCTAGATCCAATGGAGTGTTGCCAGATCGATTAAAATAGATCATATTAACTCGTAAAAATACATACTTCAACTAGTTGAATACAGTTGAATCAGCTCTGACTCTGCTTTTTCTTGTATAAATAGAAGTTGAGATTTTTAGTAAATGCCTTGTGAATGATTGTGTGGTTTACATAAGCACAGTGTAATATGCCTCTCTTTTGCTTTCAATGCTTTAGCTTCTTCTAATCCAGAAGTTATCAAGATCAGTTCTGTGTTGGATATAGCATCTAAGGTGGAAGAATATTATAGCAAAGGATTTGTTGTAGGAGCTGTTCATCCTATTATACTGCCAATTGGACGTAGAAGGAATTTTCCTGCAAGCCACATGTATCGAGTTGTACTTTCACGATTAAAATTAAGGTAACAGTGAAATAGTTTGAATATATTAATGCATTATTTATTTAAGATATTTGTAAGGGTATTACTTAATGTGTATAATTTATTATAAAACTGAAATGACCACTGCAGAGAATCAAATAACTGTACCCAGTCTAGAAAGGTGAGCAAGTTAGTCATGTTTTCTAATTAACACTGCATGTACAATAGGCTAACGTTTACTTTGCCTTAGTAAATGTCCAGACGAAAATCCAAAGTTGCTTATTGTAGTATGTGGGAAGATAAACTGTTAGTTTACCCTTTTATTTTTAATACATATTTATGAAAGTATGATCTGTCTTAAAACTGGCAGCAAATACAAAATTAAACTACTAGGAGAGTAGCAAGCTGCTTTAAATTATTTCATGTCTGTTTTTTTGTTCATTTTCAAAACCTGTGTTTTCACTTTGCCCATAAAAACATTGTTCAGGGAAAATAAACTTCAAGTGTGAATTACTTTGTCAGAGAGTTTTTTTCTTTCATAATAAGAAGGAAAAAATCATTTGGTGGTTAGCGGGGAATACAAAAGCTTGGCTTTGACACTGAGGGAATCAAGATTTTGTTTTAGCTCCATAATGTTTATTACTCCTATTTCCACTGTATTGTAATCACCTTGTGATCATAAAGGAAATGTACAAAGAAATTTTACTGTTAGTTCCTTTGAATGCAAAAAATATAACCTTATGTTCTTATTTTGAATAATCAGAAAAATTGATTTCTTACTGTATTAAGAACTGTCATTCTTATCCTTCTCTCCTGAGTCCTAGTGCGATGCACAAAGATCCTTTTATTTTTCTTTATTTTCTGGAAGGGCTTACGTTGAAAGGTGCCCCCTGCCATTCTAGTAACACATCTGTAAAATGTGGTTCATCTGAGAGACTGTCTCAAATGCTTTGCTTAAACAAATGTCAGTGATGTGTGCTGCTCATAGAACTTACCCTGATAAATTTGTCTGCAAACAAGATGAGTGGTGTTCACATGGGCCAGTGGTTGAGTAAGAAAAGCAGACTGCTTGCTCTCTGGAGCTGAGGTTTCTAAAAGCTGACACTGGCAGCGCACATCTCCCACAGCTTACCTTATCCCCGTAGATGTGGGATCCTTATGAAGTTGTGGTTTGAATCTTTAGGCCCCTGAATAGGTGAAGGACAAGACCCTATGTTAAACTGTTTGTTGTGGGTTCCCAATTTCCTATCCAGGTGCTCTACATACCTATGTTGCTTTTCCTCCAGCCAAATACACCTTCTCCAACTACTGTCTAGAAAGTAATCTTTTACATTTGGATGTGTCACACTGATGTTTCGTTCCACAGCGAAAGCTGGTGTGAAGGAAGGGTCAAATAAAATACCATTCTGTTGTTGATATACTCCAACTATTGTTGTCTCAATAGTAACTTGACTGGCTTTAGATATATTCATAGTGTGTTTCCTACAAAATCGAATATGTTTTGGTTTTGCTATATTCCTAGCTTAAATTTGTATTTTTTTTGTATTATCAGAGATTTTGGGGTTTATTACAAAAGCATGGCTGTTTGTACATAAAGCTCAGTTACCAAAAGTTGCGTCTTCAGGTGAAATTACTGTTAAATATTAATATTATTACCCTGACATTGTAGTACCAAGTACTTGCCACTTTCCGTAAGAAACAGAGCAAAGTGCCAAAAAAAAGAGCTCTAAATAAAAGCATAAAGAAACATTGCCAGGATTTATTTCATAACTATACCAAAAAAAAGAGTTCTATATACAAGCATTTGCCCAAGTTAGCAGCAAGCTATTGACAAAGACTGCTTTCTTTCTGTGTTCTAGCCAGAAGCATGCAGCACCCAGAAGACAAAGGCACCCCAGGCTGGTGATCGAGGAATGTCCTTTAATGTCTGAAACACTGACAAATGAGGTAGTGAAAGAACTGTTAGAAAAGGTAATGGAGGGGTTTTTCAAACTTACCTTCCCATTTTTATTTCTCCTACAAGTCTATGTTATATGTAGTGGTTGTTTATTTTATTTTTAGTTTTGAGTTTTAACCTGGGCTTATTTGTAGGTACTACAAAATCTCTTCTTGATGCAAAAGGAGTTACTTTTCTTCACTAGCAGCCTTTTCTAATTTGGGACTTAGTACTAAGCCCTGTAAAGCTTTGGGAGACTGGCCACTTAAACTACTGAAAGGAGAATCAGATCCAGTCTGTTGGTCTTCATAAAATGCTTGTGTGATAGCTTTTAATGGAATTATTTTTTTTTTAAATGAAATTTAATGTTCTGGGTTAAGTAAGGTATTTCTAATGAACATGTATTTCTAAGGAATGTTTTTCATTCTTTAAGAGAAGTATAAAATACACAGTAACTGTATTAAATACTTGGCACAGCTTTTGAAAATGTTGTATAGTTAAAGAAAGCTAAACTTCTACTGGAATGTAAGCTCTAGTTGTTGTTCTTTTTGTGTTTAACTTCCTCTGCAAAATTGAAGACTTACTGAAGCAGGAAGCTACTGTTATTACAAGAGTTAGTGATATCTTTTACATTAGTTGCCAAGAAAAGTAGACAAAAAAAACATATTGGGCCCTCTTTAATGGTCTTTGAAATTATCACAGAGTTGTTTAAGATTTCCACATTACTTGTTTTGAAATTTTCAAGTGTTTCAAATTTCAAATGGAATTCTGTTACACATTTATACATGTATTGCCAGGTTGGTTGTACAGCCTACCAGACAAACATTTAAAGGAAAGATATACTTGAAATTAGCAGTGACTGTCTTGCAAGCAAATCCAAAGTAGAAGTAGTACATTAAAATGATTTTTCAAGTGCTCCCAGTGTTTTAAAAAGACTGGGCCAGTAGTCCAGTCTCTTTTTCTCAGTGTCCAGTTATAGGACAAGGAGGCAATGGGCACAAGCTGGAACGTAGGACGTTCGAGTTAAACATAAGAAAAAACATTTTCTATGAGAGCACTGGGGCAGGCTGCCCAGAGATGGTGTGAAGGCTCCTTCTCTGGAGATACTCAAAACTTGTCTGGACGTGTTTCTGTGATGTGCTCTGGGTGATCCTGCTCTAGCAGGGGGTTGGGCTAGATGATCTTCAGAGGTTCCTTCTAACCCTGACAACTCTTGACTCTACGAGTCACCTTTAAAAGAAAAAATCTGAACCCATAAGACTTTGTGGCATTTCAGGAAAAATATTGCTATATTGCCTCTCTTTCTGTATATCACATGGAATATTATTTTGGTTGTCTTAGCAGCAGCTCTGTATAATAAGAGTGTTTGGCAGATTGTATTACTGCTGCACATATGTAAGGGTGGTTGATAACACTTCAGTCTGTCACAGAACTGTAGTAGTGTCAGCTCATGGAGTGTTATTCACTCTGGTGATTAACAGTTTATGTGAGTTAATTGGGTAAAGAACCCTCTCTCTTTGCCATCACTAACCCAGTACTTACCAACTGATTTCTTTTTTCTGGGCTGGGGTTTCTGTGTTATCTTGGGAAGACTTGATTGCACAGGGGAGCTCATAGCACAAGATGGCAGTGGAATCACCTTCCTAAATGGCAGCACTCCTTATCCCAGCAAAAAAATCCCTTTCTTCAAGAACAGGCGAGTCCCACAGGTGTCATTCTACACTTTATTTTGAGCCTTCAGTGCAGAGAAGACCCACCACTGGCTGAAAGCAGAGTTAAGAGGTGTTTAATTTGCTTCTAGCTCCTTCCTTTCTCTGCTCCTTAATTATTGTCAGTAATAGCAAAGCTGTGCAGCCTCTAAGGGATCCAGGGCGTGACAAGTCATGACACATGACAAATAGAATCATAGTCATTTTGGTTGGAAAACACCTTGAAAATTATCAAGTCCAACCATTAACCTAGCACACTGCCAGATCCACCACTAAATCATGGTCTTAAGCACCATGTTATTAATGCTTGCTATTTAGTTGCTTCTGAAGTATTAGTGGCCAGTAGCTCTACTATGACTGACGTCACACATTTAGAGAAACAAGATTGTGTATTACACCAATATAGTTTTTGGGACTATGACACAGCAAGTAGAATACTTTAGAATTGTTCTAAATGAAGGATTTTGTACACAGTAAAGGAAATCAGTACTAATGTTGGCCACCTTTCTTGGCCCGAGTCCAAAGATGTGCTGGAAGACATCCTTTGACTTTGAAACATAGGCAGTGTACAAAGACAAGCCATCCATCTGTGCTACAGTGTTGTGTCTTTAGGTCCTTGGAAAGGAGCAGTTTAGTTAAACAGAACGTGTATATTTTAAGCTTTTTTTTTTCTTAAAAATGCATACATTTCTAAAATCACTTTTCAGATAAATTTCTGTTGTAAATACAGGTTAACGAAGCTGCTAAAAGAGGAAAGAAGTTTGTGGGATTTGTAACACAACATTTTCCTCAACCTAAAGGCTGCAATGGGACGACCACAGATGGAAGGGCTGAGCTGGAATCAACGCTGAGCAGAAGTAGGGAACATGGAAGAAAAAATTCTGATGAAAACTATAAAAACTGGAATGAAGGGACATTCAGTGGTCACTCATCTGAAAGTGGGATAGAAGAGGAAATGCAAGGAGAAAGCAGTCTGTTACAGGACGCAGATTTCCAGTTTGGAAAAGAAGTCAGCCCTGTTAAACCAAGAAAAGGAGACGGTAATAAATGCTGCTTGTTTATTGCAGTATTTTATTGAACTGTTGTTTTAAAAAAGTATTGGGAAAAAGAAATCAGCATGCTATGTTGTATCATATACTGGTTTTGGAAGATGCATCTTTCTTAAAAGCATAATATTTCTAAAAAAGTTGTCAGTTGAGAAAACAGAAGAAATACATACTTTCTGCTGTATGTTAGTGTGAACTGTGGCAATACATTAAAATGATACTTTAGTTTTCCTGTAGAATATGAAATGTACCGTTAAAATTCTAGTTTTTAATTTAAAGAAAAATTGAAAAAAAAACTAAACAAGCCAAAAAAATTACCTTTGTAATTCTGATTTTAAAAGTAGCACAAACAGCTTCTTTTGTGTATAACATGTAGCAGTATAAATAATTTTTTAAAAGATGCAGTTGTTTTAAAACGTTTTTTCCTAGGTGCCTATTGTTCTCATTTTTTATATTAAATCATAAACATGTAATGGTGATCCAAGGATATGTTTATTATTTCAGTTCTCCTGTCTGATCCAAAACAGACAACAAAGAGACCCCTTTTCAGCTAGAGCTGTAATTTTACATGGTTCTAGGCAACTCACATAATGTACAGCAAACAAATCTGGTCATAATGGATTCTTTCTGGTTAACATTCCTTCAAGAAGCATCCTGAAAGAGTTCACTTAAGTTAATGCTTTGACTATGAAATCAAAGAGCATAATTGTTACAAAATGAATTTACACTAGAGAAAAGTAACCATTAAAGAGTCACATAATAAGGAAAAATGTCATTGACAAATGTGGGTGGGGTGGTAGAAAATGTAGCTGTAGTAGAATCTCAGATTATGTAGTCTATGTGAGATGTCCTGAAACAGTGACTTCTGGTGCTGAAGCAATAAGACCTCCTGGTTTGTTTGGAAGAAAAGGTGAAAAGGAAGAAGTAATCTAAAGTATGAGAACTAATAACAGATAGTGTTGTGTAGGCAGCATGAAACTTTAATATCAAGCTTCATTTTGACATAATAGGTTATTCCAGACGTTTTTTAAATGTCCCGAAAAGCAACTTGTTCACTTTCCTGTTAAGAGTTAAGCACCCTCTCCAGTTTTGTAGACTCAGGATAATGACTGTAAGCACTGAGATAATCAGTGCACCCCCTGTTTGCAACACTTAAATTAAAGCAGTGCTTGTACAACATGCTGATCGTTATAGGATGGTCTGTAAATCTTAACCCTTCCCTTACACCTCGAAATAAGGGGTTTGCTATAGTAGCAGAATAGAAACCCTGGAAGTAGAAAACAAAAATCTTAGTTCTTTGTTCATGCAGACTGATGTGACCAGGTAGAGCATCAACCTCTGCATCCCTTACATGCATTATTCTTGGGAAATTCTTCCAAAAAACTTTGGCAGGAATATGCCAGGCTTCTCTACTACTAGCCAGTAAACTTGAGTTCCTAGGACAAAACTTATGAAAACTTAACCACCTTTCTTTGTAAATGTTGTATGTAGCAATAATTTAAAGAAACATTTATGTGAATTTTCAAAGGAAATTTTACATGCATGTAGGTGTGTATTGCTACTGAAGTATGCTATTTCTATTTAGGTTGGCTCAAAATATGCAAATGTCTTAGATTGGGGGTCATAAGATAGAGATTTTTGACTATTCATAAATACATGGCCTGCAGAGGCCAACTCAATGCAACTGTGTAATTGCTCATGTATATTGAGAAACTGGGTTATTTTTTTCTGAAGAACAAATACAAAAGAGATCTCACTTTAAAATGTAGTCAAGGAAGTTAACTTTTATCAGGATAAACTCATTTATGCTAATACAGCCGATCATGGAGGTGGTGAAATAAATGTGTGTAGGAAGGAGTCATCTATTACTGATAAAGTTAAAAATTCTGTCCTTAATTTACCTTCTTCCAAACAGCCGATGTCACTTGCAGTGGGGTATGGTAACACTTCTCAAGACAGTGAGGGGTTCTCCCAGAGATTGAGTCAGACTACTGGCAGTCCAAATCCTACTTTGGAGATCTCCCTCCATTTCTGGAGCCTAGAGGAACTAGCATCTTAAGTGGGGTCATCTAAACCAAGGTCCTTTGTTTTTGCTATGTGAATACTTCTGCTTTCGAGAGGTCTGTGTTGATTTAGGCTGCTCAAGTGTTGAAGTATTTAAGAATCTGCGAGCATATTTGGCAGCTGCTTTGTTTTATTTCACCACAGCAGTGAGATACGTCTGAGTACATTTGTAGGATGCATTTATATAGCTAGAACTTACAGACTTCTTGCCAGTGATTTCCTAGAATGCTGTGGACTTGTGAATTTTAGGTTTTTTATGAATGCTTGTTTATGATTGATTTTATAACAGCCCTGTCTTCCTGCCTAGGTAAAAAAAGCATTTGAGGACAAAGGATTTGTGTGCTTAACTGAGACACCCATCAGTTACTGTATGGGAAACCCAGTGGGCAACTAATTATACTCGTACTTAAGTAATAGTCAGAAAATAATGGGTAAACATCAATACTGTACAAGGCATTCCTAATATTTAAAAAATTAGAAGATTGTCTTTAATCTTAAATTATAGTAATTCCAAATATTTGTAGGCAGAGCTTCCATGAGTAGCAGAAATTAAGCCAGTTTCCACTGGGCTTTTCTCTTAGCTGTAATACATACTCTCTACACAAAACCCAGCTACCGAAAAGGTCTAGTGACAACCCAAGCTTAAGCTGAGTATAGTGACATTAGGAAAGAATTATTTAGACTGTTGCTTAGAATTAGAAAACCATGTTGAAATGGGAGGAGGAGGAGGAGGATAACTTGAATTTATTTTTGAGGGGGAACTGCATTCCAGAGGTTCATTCTTTTTTTTATTTTTAGATAAGCTGTATACAGTCTTCAATGTTTTTGATGATGATTCAGCCTGCTGGACTTATCACGAAGGTGTTTTGTCTATGAAGGTAACAAGAAAGGGGCCAGTTATTAGTACACTGGATGCAGACTGGCTAGAACTAACCACATTTTATTACAAACAAGGATTGTCCTTAATTGATTCTTTTGTACACTGGGAAACTTCTAAAGGTGAGTACTGTCCCAGAATATCATGAAGATGATGTTTTGCTTTTTGGGATGTAGAGCAATATGTAATCGTGTTCAGGTACTCATTTAAAATGTTTAGAATCTTGATAACTAAAAAAGAAGTGACTTATATTTGAGCAGTTACAGCTCTGAAAAATTGAAAATTCTGCTTTGTTTTATCCAATTGAGGATTTCCAAAGCAGGACAGTAGTGTAGCAATATAACAAAATAGGCCCTATGTGCTAGCTTTTTTCTGTGTTGGTTTATCATTAGATACATGTTTTTCTGATGTTCGTATTCTGCTGCTTACTGTAGATACTGTGTTGCACTCTATTGAATATTTCTAATGAGACAGAAGAGCACCTTGAGTTTTCACTGTGCTTACTGTACTATTAAACCTCAGGCAGACTTTTGGTGATTCCTTTCTCCAGCTCTTTGCTGGGTTTAAGAATTTGTTCCAAAACACCAAATTGCATTGCAATTCAGCTGTTGATCCTGAAGTTTCAATAGGTTTCTGCAGGTTGCTCTGATCAGATGTGCAGAGAGTAGAGAAAACTGGTTTTGTCCTGGCCTCGACTTTAGGCTGATCCTCCAGGACCAATTCATGTAGCTGGGAGAGTCATCTTCCCTGGTTCCTCCTGCACTTCTGCGGGAATCCGTCCACTCAGTTAACACTCAGATTGTTACAATGATAGAGTTTCAGGCCACAGGATTTTGACATTCGTGTCTGTCCTGCCAGTCTCAGTGCAATCTTCTTGTATCCTGGACAGATCCTGTTACCTCTTTCAGAGTTTCTGTCCTTCATCCTGCTGATGAACAGACAGAAGCCCAATGTCAGCAGGGCCACCTCTGGCCCAGGCCGGTTGCTCACACCTTGCTGAGCCCAAATTCCTGCCCTTTGACAGAGCTGTGAGACAGTGCTGTGCCACTGCTGGCAGCAGGAGAAGCTCTTTATTGCCTGAAGTATTCTGACCAGAAATTAGAGTTGTTGTAAAAAAAATAAATACAGAATATAACCACTGTTCTGCAATCAATTGAAAATAATGTGAAGAAAATGATAGTACTGTAGTGTGAGGGGAACAAAGAGATCCTGACAACGTTAATAAATTGAGAATTTATTTATTATTAATGGTGCTTGATAGTAGACTTAGAATTTTTACTTCTCTAATGTGATACTTTAGTTAGATTTGTTCATATCTTGGTTGTACTAAGTTGTTGGTGTTCCTTTAGAGTTGCTTATGGCAGCTCAACGTAAGTAAACAAAACACAAGGCTGTGGCAGAAGTCTTGTAACAAGTTTGTTGAAAAGGTCTTGGAGACTTAGGCAACTGTTACGCTACTCAGGCTGATGATCAAGTGCAGTAGTTTACTTAAGAATGTATTGAAGTGGTTTTCATAAGTGACTTTACATCTGCTTCTTGCATTAATTTTACAAGGAGGGTAGAATTACTGCACATTTGTGTACATAAACAGCCTAATGGCACAGTTTGTGTTGACCATCTTTTTTGCTCTGAAATTGTAATTCCTATCTATTCAAGTCAGTTGAAGAACAGTTTCCTTTGGGGGGTGAAGAGGTGAGAAATCAGACTCCTAGTTCTCAGTACAGATTTTTTAGAGCTGGAAAATAGCTCCCTTATGATATGTTACAATTCACTATGGGGTGTTTTTGGCAGCTGTTGAAATTAATCTTTGCAGCTGTTGTCCAACAACAGTTTTGCAGTCTTCTCATTCCCCAGTATGTGTCTACTGTCCTCTATGTGAATGACTATTCCATCTTTAATACCCAGGTTATGACTTATTTAGGAATTTTGTGCTGTGTCTTTGCAGCAGTTGGTGCTTCTGCTTCAGCCTGACTTGAGTGTTATGTGTTTTAGTTACTAACTGGTAGGAAGGACACTGCTGAATTAAATTAGATATATAATCAAAGGCACAGCTCACTATGTGGTTGGAATTCTGCAGCTGATCAAGTGTCTCTAGCTACAGTAAGAAATTGTTTCAGCTACTGAATTCTTGAGCTAAAATGTTTGTTCTTGAGGTGAACATTGGAGAGTTTTATAACCAGGTAGAAGTTTGGCATCCAACAGAGGGAAACCTAAAATGCTTTATAGGGGGGAGAAAATATTTAAGCACTTGCACTCCTTACTAGAATTACTTGTTGTATGTCTGTGTCTACATCTAATTATCATCTTCACCTCAGTTTTGTTTGTTGCTCTTAGAGTGTGAGTTGTCTCTAGCAGTACTTGTCCTTTTACACAGCTTTAGTGAAATAAGCAATTTCTAGCTGTTGTTTTAATGAAAACATTTAATACAAGTCAGGCAGCTGCAGAACCCTTCCTCTGGTTTGCACCCTACAGATGTTCTGCAGACTCAGCAGAACCTTCTTGCTACCAGGATCAAAATTCAATACCCAGTTTAAGATAGGAAGAAGTTTTAACATAAAAATAATGAAGTTAATTCTTAATAACTACCAACTTTGTTCTGCTGCCAAGAGGCTGCAGTCATAAGAATAATCCAGGTAAGTTCTCTTTTAGTAACCATTTGGATAATTGTAATCTTTCCTCCATTTGCAGCTGCCTTGGAGGTTCTCATTATAATAGAAGTATCTAAGATTAGAAGTGCTGTGGCAGTATTTTAGCTTTTTCTCATGTGAGTTATCTGTCATGCAGCACTTTTAAGCAAGGATACACTATTGTAATTGATAGAATGAGCAGATGAACCAGTTAGCTGCCCATGCAGTTCTTTCAGTAGAGGTGATTTTGGTGCGACATGCTTAATGAATCAGGTTTGTCTCAAATTGCTGCTGAATGGTGTCTTGTGTCAATAACTCTGAAAAATGTATTCTGTCATTGTTTGAACAATGATAGAAAAAGAAATATTCTAACGTGGTAAGTGGACTGCCCATTTTAAGTGTCTGAGTACTAAAGAAATGTCGAAATTTATGAATTTATAAGACTGAATATTTATTATAGGAGTTGTGCAGATATGCATGTTTGTGTCTGAAGCCGTATATTTAATTCCACGTACTATCATATATTTAGGTGTAAGCTAAAATTAAGTCCAGTGTCTCTGCAGATATGTGGAAGAGATATGTATGCTAGCATGTACATAATTATAACTTGAACTACATAGATCTGTACCTGCAATATATTTAAAAATAGTATGAATAAGTAGTGGTTGTTTTATGGTACGTTAGCAAACATGCTCAAAAAACAGTAATTTCTGGCTTATGTGACACAACTTTGGTGTCAATCTGGTCAATTTTAAAACCAGACCAGTTGTATATCACAAGTTTTCTTCGTTTGCTAGGAGTTAAGTTCATCTGCCTTCCCTGAAACTGTGGCAAAACAATTATCTCTTTGTATCTTTTTGTGCAATATTGGAGAGGATTTACATTTGGTATTATGAGGATTACATAACTTTACTGTTCAGATTTAGTTTAAGACTGTCAGCTGACAAGGTATATCTGCACAGAAGGCTTTCTGATGGCTCTTAGAAGAAGCAAGATCAGAAAAGGAACCAATATTTGATGCACATCTTTGGTATGAGCCAACCAGATAATGCCAGGCTTTGACAAGTGAGTCAGAGTTATGCTCTGAAACTTCCTTCCCATCAGGAATCTTCCTACAATCACTTCTGTTTCAGGCTTTTCCTGTGGCCATTTACGTATTTAAGTAAGAGCAACCAGGCTTTGCACTTGGTGCTTCACTTAGCTTGTTGCTCTCTCACATCTCAACCACAGGCACAGATTGTCAGGCACACAGTGTTGGAGTTGAATAAAAAGAGTTTGTGCCTGTCTGCTGCAGGTGACAGGTCAAATAAAGGAAATGAGAATTTAGAAGTGGCTCATGCTTTTGAGAACATAAAATGGTTCATAGTTCAGATTGTATAGAAAGAGTTTTGAATAATAAGGTGACTTGCATGCTTCATCAGATTGCAACTAGATGCAGAAATAACTACAAATTTGAGTTATTTGCTGTCTCAGTTTATTTTAGAGGACTGTTCAATGAGGAGAAACAAGCCCAACAAGCCCATGTGTACATCTCATTAAGGTATCAGCCTAAAACTTTGTTACAGTTTTGATTTGTCTTTTTGTTCACAGGGGACTATTTGCCCAAATCTTTAGAAGGATTATTTATCTATGAAGAAGAAGGTGCTGGGGTTCCAGGCTTTAACAGGAAAGGAAATGATGCAATAGTTGTTGAACAATGGACAGTCATTGAGGTAAATTGTTGATTATTTAGCAATGTGGTTTCCAACTTGAATTTTCTTTGGTTTTCCTTACAATACAAGGACCAGTGTTTGATGAATATTCTGGGTGATATAATTAAACCACCTGCATAAACTAAACTAAAGCTCTGAGTCATAAAAATGAAGCCAGGCCTGTGGCCTGTTAATGTGCATGAAAAACACACCGCAGGGATCCTGGCCTAACATTTACAGATGTTCATACCAACAAATACAACCACCAAGTAGTTTGTTTTATATATGTGTTCCAAATCAACTTAGACAGTAAGTGCAGCTCTACTGACAAAGTGCTGAAGTATTTTTAAACAAAAAGGGGAAGAAAATAGCAAAAACTAGAAACAGAACAGACCATTTTATAGTGAATTAATTCATTTTGGTTTTCAAATATATATTCTTAGTAACACTGTACTGCTAAATATGAAAGACTTGATTTTTCCTAATAAATTTACATGCACTACTGGAGCATGGTACAGCAATAAAATTAAGATTTTCAAATACTCTAATGTTCTAAAATTGTTGGCATTAATTAATAACATCTGAAATAAATCATTGTTGGAGGATACTTAAGGCTTACTACTGAAATACTCAATGAGAAATACATTTATCAAAGTGAAAAGAAACAGCATAAAACTAAGACCTTGTATATGGAAAAAACCCAACCAACCCAAACCCAAAAGAACAACCAAAACCCAAGCAAATAAAAAAACAACCACCAAAACTTAAGTAGATAGGTGAAATGCTTGTTATTCAGATGGGAAGTAAATACCGAAACAAGTCAACTGAGACACCTGTTTAGGGTGTTTAAAAATTTTAAGCATTAATTTAGCAACGTGACCAGTTGAACAAGCATCATGTGCTTTGACTGCCTTGTTGAATCAGGGCTCATACCTAAAATTCATGTTTATTTTCCTCGTCTTACGTTGTCTTGAACTTATCAAATTGTTTTCATTTTGAAATAGTGAATCTCCACCAGACAACGCAGTTCAATGTCACCTCTAAGGATTATGTCATTAGTGAGAGTTGTTTTAATTTGTGTACAAATGCAAATAAAACCTGTGCAGAGTCTCTTTACTACTTTTTATAATTATTAATGTAGGGGTGTGAAATTAAAACAGATTATGGACCTTTATTGCACACGCTGGCTGAGTTTGGATGGCTCCTGACCTGTGTCCTGCCAACACCCATCGTACGACATGACAGGTACCCAAATACTCGATTACAGCATTTTTGGTGTATCCATCTCAGTATTCTCGTGATTAGTTGTGTGCTTAAATGTAAAAGGAAAAAAATGCTGTGTTACTTGCATATAGAATTTGAGATGTAAGTAACGTTATGATGGAATCTGTTTTAACACACTGTTTTAGGACTGCTGACTTCAGCAAGTTTCTAACTAGACCAGTAATCCTAAATTTAAAATACATTGTTTATATCTAAATATTAAAGATTTTATTTAGGATGCTTTTTGTCACATACCCAGTTCTCAGCAATGGGGTTACTCATATGCCTCAAGTTTAAGCAAGTGTTGAAATGTTTCCCTCTTTTAGGGCCTTGGTGAATGACTATGTTAGACTGTGTAAAAAGTCATGTTGTCACAAGACATTAATGCAGTATTGATTGCAAGTTAGGGAGGAGAATGTGCTAATCTAACAAGTAATTGGACTGTTTCCTTCTGTAATGTAGGTGTTATGTTGTAGTTCAAATATAGTATTGAGCTACTGGATTTCAGTTCTCTTACTGTAATATTAATTTAAATAACTGAGGGGGCTCTACGTACATAAGAAGGGTTAAATGGCAGATGTGGATCACCTATAAGGCTCCAGGGTTTCTGTTTTTAACAAAAAAAAAATACTGTGCCTTTTTTTTATTTTTACAGTACCAAAAATGGCAAGTTGAACACTGGGTTAAGCATACACTTTTTAAAATTTATCCTCCTGTTAGAGTAAGATTGCCAGGGTTTGAAATCAAACAAATGTACTGAGGCATGGTTTAGGGCTTGTTAAGGATCAAGGAAAGAGAGGGTGATTTGTGCAATCTTTGGATCCAGACCTTGCTGTATTAAATCAAGAGAGCATGAAAAAGGATGTGAATAGAAAGGTTCAGAGCTGCTCCAAGAAAGTGGAATTTTGTTCAAGTGATTTGACATAATTAAATCAACTCACCCATGTGAGAAGGAGGTTTTTCTGGTCAAGAAATACATGATAATGGTTGGGTTTATGGTGGTTTTGTTTTTTTTTAATAGTTGACTTTAACCAACTGGTAAAATGCAAAACCAGAAGAAACTGTTGTATAACAATATGGTGTGTTCTGGTATATTTTTTTTAAGCATCTCTCTGTTTTGATTTCTTCTGAAGTATATGAAATCTTTAATTTCTAAAGTTCCTGATCCCAAGAGAAGCAATTTTCACTGTATAAAACAAAATGGTTATCCTTGAATTTCTTCAAACAAAACTTTGTAGTCTAAGTGGATTAGCTTTGAATGTGGTGACTTGTTAAGGGTCTGTGAACCATCAAGCCTGGTTTTCATAAACAGCTGTAATCTTTGGTCAAATCTAGAGATTGAGAGTAAGCCTTCAAGATTGGGATCTACTTCTTGAACGACATGAGTATGCAATGGGGGAGAGAGATTTTAGTAGTCATGGTGCACTATGAGTCATAGGATGAGAGAGATGTTATAGCCTCAAACCTCCTCTATCCCACGAGGAGTGTATCTATTCTTGTTTTCTGGCCTGAAGGGTAGGCGAGGTGTCTGCATTAATTGAGTAATATGTTATCCTAGTGTGGCTTATAAAATACTTTTGGAAGGGATAAGATTATTCATGGTTTATGTGCATATCATGTATTTAATATACAGCAACTTAATTTTCTTCTAAAAGAGAAAAAGCCCATAAACAAGAATTCCTAATTAGGAATTAAGAATTCTTAGCCCAAAAAAGAATGTGTGTCTATCCTGATTGGCTAAGTGGTGATCCATAAATGCTATTTTTAGGCATTGGTGATGGTATTTAAAGAGGAGAAGAAATTCCTGGATGGTTACTGTGTGTCTGATATGAAAGATGCCATTACTGTGGTGGTGAATTATCCTAGGAATGCAAGTTAGATGTCTCAATAAAGAAGGGCATTTTATGTTGCTGAACAGCTGTTCTTTTTCCAGACTTGGAGCTCTGGCCTCAAACCCAGCCTGAATATTAACAGGTTTCAGACACACTGATTAATAAGCAACATTTTGGACAATCTGGCAAATAAGTGTCTTATTTTTAAAAACATAATTTCAATAAAGTCTATATAGAAAATTCTAAGAATCAAATGTTAGCAGGGCAGCCAGCTCTCCATTTTCATTAACTTTTATATTTTGCTTTAATCTGTTTTCATTTTTACCCTAATTTATTGCAAAACTTCCCCTCATCTCAGATATTCAGTGACCTGTTAGGCCCACTACTTGTCTGCAGACCAAGAGTGTGACCAACAGGCTAGCAGGTTCTGGGGTGGGACAGGGCTGTCATGTACTGGTGTGTTCCTTTTCTGGTTTTTACATAGTTAGGATTTGAAACATTTTTTTAAAACATCAGGCTGTAATGTCTGTTCCTGTATGGTTTCGTTGTTAGAATTTCTTCCTTTTTTTAAATATGCTTGTCTCTATAAAATGTCCTGCTGCGTGGAGGGTCATGGATCACTGTCCTGTGGTAGGCAGGGACAACAGTCTGTAGGTCTGCTACAAGGGATAAGTGGTTTTGGATACAGGAAACAGTCCTTTGAGGAATGTTATCTTTGCTCTTACAAATAGAGCAATAGTAGATGTTTCCTATTCTTGAAACACAGAGTTGTTTTTTTTGTGCAGTGTTGTTTGAAAAACCAGCACTGTGTGGTTTGGGGATTTTTTTGGTCACCACACTGTATAACCCTCAGAAGTTCCCCTCTTTTGTCAGTGATTCTCTTTTTCCAGAGTTGTCAGAAAACAGAGCATGAAAAAAAGTGCATTTGTTGCGGTGTTTGTTGTATCCATCTATATCTTGGGCATTTAAATTTTGTTCACAGTCAATATTAACAAATTTCTGACAAAAAACTAACAAAAAAAAGATTACAAAACACATCTACACTAATATTTGTGACGTAAAGAGCCTCCTTCATTACGTACAACTCTTATTAACTAGGTAAATGTCTTCAGGAATTTGACAGTAACTATGCCAAGTTCAGAATCTTTATAGCCAGGATAAAATTAAGTCCTTTTAGGATTTTAGGATTTAAATCTAGTGATTGCAAAAAATATTTTAGAAGATACTTTACTCGTAACTTAGAGCTACTGTAGTCAGTAATGTGATATTATCATGAGTTTGTAGAATTTCATATGTGCTTGTGGTCTAAAATTCAAATTACTTCTTAGATTAAAATAGTCTTTGAACAGATCCTTGAAACCAGAAGACTCACTGTCCCAAGCTGATATGTCTCATATTTGAAAGTCTCAATGCTGTGCAGTTCCAGAGGACTTAAAAATTTTTATTTTGGGAAGTGGAAGAAACCTGAAATGAGTTAAAATAATTTATCTTGGTCCTTGTATTCATTTTTCAGAAAACCTTGTCTACCCTTAATTCCAAGGGCTTTGTGTATAAAATGTTCATGCATTAAAAAATAGATCAGTAAAAATGGGAGCTATTGCCAGTCCTGGTTAGCTTCTGGCTTGGCCAGTGTTTTGGGGGACTTAACTACACGCATGTAATAAGAACAAAATTATTGCCCATAGAGCATAAGCAGACAAGTAAATGGCTGATGTTTAAACAAAAGAGTCTCTGTTGCTCTTCATCCCTCTTAAAAGAAGAGACAGGAAAAAAGGCTCCAGCAGCCTTACTCTGCAGTGACCTGTATTTCCCCTCACTGATTGCTGTAGTCCCTGGAAGTGAGCAAGGCGGGTGCTGGAAAACCGGCAGGCAAACAGTGCAAAAACATGGACTTGGTGCTTATTAACTCATCCTGACAAACTACTTAATCTAAGTTTTCAAAATGCCCTGACTTCTGAGGCAAAGAGGGGTCGTTGAAATGTGAGGGAAGCTATGGAGTGGTTTGCTGTAAGCGCTTTTTTCTCATTTAAATTCTGTGGAAATCCCACCCTCATTGAGTTCTTTGTGAATTAAGCTCATAGCTGCTTTGTCGTGTGTGGCATTTTAATCAGGTCAGACTTATTGTCTGATCACCATCGCGTCCTTTCTCTGTCCTAATAGAATTTGTACAAGCTATACGGTTTTTGCCTTTGCTTGGAGGGAATGCAGACACTGTTACAAAGTAAGCTATAGCCTCTTCCCCATGCCAGAAATTGTGCTTAGCCTTCGCAATTGAGAGAGATTTCCTAGTTGGTATTATCCAAACAGAGCTGAGGCAGGGAGAGGTAACTACTCAAGTGGAATAAGGTTGCAGGACTGCTGATTTCCTTGTCCTAACATAAAATTTTAGCACATTTTCTTTTAGTGGATGCAGCTAGCGAGGTTGGAACTCTCAGAGCAGAAAACCTTGTTACTGCAGGAAACTAAGGGAATTCATTCTCCTGCCTCCTTGTTTTCTCCACAAATTGGAGCTTAAGGTAGTTCCTGTTCTCATCCAGGGAAGACATGCAAATATGTCAGACTTGAGTTCAGCTGGACTGAAAGGAAGATTGTGAGGGGCCAAACACCATCACAAAACCATCATCACTGACTATTGATCAGATGTAGCTGAGTGTGCTGGGAATAGTCTGTCTTGTGTACTTTCTCAGAACTTACTTCTAGAAGCTCTGCTGGGGCAGGCTGTTAAAAAGCTCTTTCTGATCTCATAGAAACAATTTTAATCCCTGATTTTTCTGGAAGCAAGTCACTTATGTGAAGTATAAATTAATTATATCAGTCTTAGCCCTGGCATGAAACAAAAAATCTGTTCTCTCAGCTTCATTTGTGTTGTGAAGATTGTGATGTACCCATACGAAAGTACAAGCTTGCATCATTTTATTAGTTATTTCTGTCATGTGTATTAATAATCTGTCATGATTGATTGAATAGGTAGAATCATGGATACATACATGGACTCACTACATGTCTCTTTCGTGTTTCTATTTTGCTACTGTCTTTTAGCCTACTTGTGAATCTGTAGTTACCCTTCTTCCCAAGTATTTCAGTGTATTTCCTTACTATGCATTAAGATGTCATTGCAGGCTGCCCAGAAGTAGGATTTAGTGGGAAGAATTTATCGAAATGTAGTAGCTGATATTTAGAAAAGCACAGGAATTTTTTTCCTCTCCCATCTTAGAGCTCTGGTTTTGAAATTCTCACGCTTTCAGTGCCATGGAGTCGGACTTTGTAGTACAATTAATGTGCTGACCTGTATGTCTGAGGGAAAGGTGGTGAGAATAAACATGATGCCTTCAAGAGGATGTGTCACCAATGCTAAAAGAACGTAACATTTCTGAAATGTTGTATTGGTAACATCTAGTTTGATTCCTGAAGAACAACTTCACCTCTTCATATTTATTTTCCTAAAAGTTATCTACTTTGGAAAAAAATTAACAGTGCTTCTTTAAATTATATCTACCACAACAGTATCAACATTTGTAAAAGTTCCAGGACTAAAAACTGAAGTACCTCTTTTTCCTTTATTTATCTTAGTAATATATTTTATGTCCTTCCTATGCATATACTTCCCACGTATGCAATGGCCAGTGTCATTTATCTCATTGTGGATGTAAAGCTTAAAAACTGAGCTGAGTGGTTTTACCCATAGTTGGTGAGACAGCAAGCTTACCCTGCTGTGTCAGGTACATTTTGTGTTACAACTAGAAAACACCCCTTAGTTAGCAGTAAAGAATTTTACCTCCCAAGTTTCCTGCCACAAAGTATTGAGATACTTGTTGAATATTGATGTTCAACGTATATCATAATTGGGCCTATTCATTCATGATATTTGGCCTATTTCTTTTAGTATTAATAGGTAATACATTACTGTACATTTAATAAAGAAGATTAGATGAAAGAAGTTTAGTTCAGACATAAGGGTGCAGATTTTGATTAATTTCCAAGACCAGATATGTTGAGTAACTCTATCATAGTAATACAAATTTTTGTTCTATACCTATTTTCTGTGCAACACCTTAACAAAGTTCTATGCTCTTTTAAAAATGTGATTACAGAACTGGTTAGGAATTAAAAAACCAGTTAATACTTGGTAGTCTATCCTCACTCATGGACTTGCACATATACAGCTTAAGAGTTGGCTATGGAAGGTATGAACATGTTACATTGACTATTACTGCCTTAAAAATATTAAAACAATTTTCTTTACATTTTAGTGAAGGAAATCTGGCCACAAAGCAAGTTGTTTTTCTTCAGAGACCTGTTGTGTGGAATTCTGCTGTCCAGACACCAGAGGTGAGCAGCATGTTTATGGTATTAATAGAAACTAATTAGTACTTCACAGAAACAAACTACACTTCAAAATTACTGGGGAAAAAGTAGCAGAAGAGAGTTTCACTCAAAGCCAGTTCAAGCTTGTGGAGGGCTTTTGTAGCTGAACTGGTATGTTATTTTTTATCAGCCATGTAGCTCTTAAGTAATAGAAGTGTCAGGTGAATGAGATTGGCTATGCTGTGAGTATTTCTTTGGAAGTCTTAATGTTCTGATATAAATCCTAGATCTGTTGCACATGAAAAAGAAAACATTTTATTTTTACTTCAAAAACATCTACTTTTACCTGTGTAGAAGAATACCAGTGTCAATCTGTGCAAGGGATGCTGTGATCTGGAGGTTAATCTAGTCAAGGGATGTTGGCTTTTGCTGCATGAAAACGTGTGACAGAAAAAGAGGATTTGTAATTCCTGCAGCTGTACCTCAACTGCTTGCTTGTGAGTGAGGCTTCCGTAATAGTGGGTGTATGAAAGTGCTTTGAGAGTTAAGTAGCTGGTAGTATTGCCACATTCTGCTCAGAGTCAGGGTCACAACTGTCACTGCACCTTTGTAGTGCTATAGTAAATCCTGGTGTGGCCAGAGAAGGATGAGCTGGTGAGCTCCCCTTTGCCAGGTCTTATCCCATGGTGGATTTTTAGTGTTTTTCAATGGTCATTCCACCTTTCTCTAATCAACCTGGCTTTACTGTGATAGTCTTAAGCAGCTGTGAAAACTATGGATGTTTTCACTCATGTCCAACCCCAGAGTATTAACTTTCTAAACTGTCATTCATGGAATTATAGACTACTAGAAGGCAACAACAGCTAGTCTTTTCTTTCTTTGTCTATATAAATAGTTCCATGAGCCTCTAGATGTCTTGCATTCATGTTTGACTTTTCTCTGTCCATTTTGCTTTCTCTCCACAGTGTTAACAGTCATCTGTATTTTCCTCTGCTTAGTGTTTCTAAAATACACTGTCTTCTTTTGTTTTTCTCCAGGCTTTTGCTTATCTTCAGCCTAGCTTCCTTCTCACCGTGTCCCCTGATAATTACTACTTCCATGCCTGGAAAAACTGCATTCAATGTGCACAATTAGTGTCCTGTTTTATTTTTTGTCTCTACTACAATCTCAATTCCCATCTAGTTTTTGTACACTATAGTTTATTTCCTTGTTTGCAAACGTTTGAGCTCCTGATTTTTTTTCTATTCAGTGTTCTGTGTAGTCTCCCTTGCCCATGTCTTAATCTCCTTTTCCATTCATACTCTCTTCTAGAGCCTGCCAACTCCACCTACAATTTTCCCTTCAATTTCCCTGTGTGCTGAGCATCTTCAGTGTTTGAAAGCTTCTGACCCTGATCTCATGCCTGACTTTGTAGTCTTTTCATTTGTTCCTAATATATTTCCGAAAGCCTGTTTTGGAACATAATTTTTTATATCAGTGTTGTAAATATGTAAACCGTGTTATATCAGTCATGAAATAAGGTAAAACTTTTCCTGATGCTTCCCTACTTTTTTTAACATTCTGTATAATAAGGGCATGGACTCCTGATACAAATACTCTGTCCTTTGCAAGGTGTGTTATTTCTAACTATAGGCATCTCTTAAAAGGCAGCATAACTGCATGACAGAAGTTAGAGTGGTTAAGACTGGTTTCTGCCAAGAGATATAATACAGACCAGTTCTGTAAAAACATTCAATCTGAGGAACTGAAAGATCTTTGAAACACAGCTTAAATTAAAAATAGGAAGCATTAAGCTCACAGGTTATATTCTCTCACTCAGTTGTAAGGTGATCAGCAGCTTTAGTTTATATAAATAAAATGGTGTGTGTTGTAGTTACTTTACTTGGTGGTGGGAAACCTTGGATTTAAGCATTAACATATGACAAGTAAACAAATGGCTTATTTGTAGCTATTTACATCAGGATTACTGTGTTTAAAATCCGAACAAACTTAATATCTGAATGTGTTTTCTTAGTACCAGTGAGTGTTTTACTTTTCCACCAGGAAATTTCAGTATGCTGAGGTCATTTTAGCATGGGATAAATAGGTAGTTCAGGCTGAAGCTGAAACAGAGTAATATTTTCCTTCTGTTTTTCCAATAATGTTGTTTTTCCCCTAAATGTTCATCTTTTTACTTCTTTGTTGTTGTGGTTTTTTTTACCAAAAAGTCTGAATTGGCAAACAGCATATGACAGCTTTATTACAATTTAGATCCTTAAATTTGTTACTAATACCTGACTGGTATAGAATGTCACACTACCTTTGCATTGAGTAGCTAGATTTTAGTTGTAAAACAAGCTACTAAAATCTCAAAGCATTAACTTTTGCTCTAGGAACTTTATATTTATTAAAAATGCTCCCTGGACATTGGAGTAAAACAAGCTACTAAAATCTGAAAGCATTAACTTTTGCTCTAGGAACTTTAATTATATTTATTAAAAATGCTCCCTGGACATTGACCACTCATCTGTACAAGTTTATCAAGCCCTTAGAGACATTATTAAAAACGTTTAATTCCTCTGCTGCTCTGTTGTTGGACATGTCATCTTCATTTGCATTTGTACTTATATATTTTCATTTATGTTCAAATTACATCAAAGGTGTTAAAAAGTGTTATGTCTGCAACTTAAAACATTTTTTAAGCACAGAAATACCTAAAATAATTTAACTTAAAAAGAATAAAAATTGCACCCTAGTTTGTTTAAGCATACATATCCTTAGCATGTTTGCAACTCTAATCCCTTGAGGAGAAAGCTACCTATGAAAGTCAAAATATGAAGCCAACAAGTTAACTGGATAAGAAAGCAGCCCCATCCAGGCATCCTCTAACACTTCAGTAACAATCCCCCCGGGCTCTGATCACATCCCTTTCTGGCTTTCCACAGCACAGTGGGGTCTGGCCATGGCAGGAACTCTGTCCCACGGGCAGGTCCAGCTGTTGGACCTCTGAGGCTTGTGCTCTGGAGAATGGCAGCAGTGCACTGGGTACTGATTGCTTGTGTGCTTAGCATGTTATTTTTTTAAGTTGTTGTTAAAATTAGCATTGTGATTTTCTAAAAAGTTTTGCTTCAGAAAGAATTGAAGGGAAAACCCTTAATACCTTGTCTCTTATTTCCACAAGCTATCTTTTCTGAGGAGTATTTGTGTTGTGTCCTCACAGCTCATCTCTCTGCCTTCTTGGATATTCGTGGGATAGTGCATTATGACCTGGATTATCATTTATGTAAAATGGTTCAAAGGCCTCTTGGATTAGGAGGCCTGTACTGTCACAGTGGGCTCTTTCTTTATCATATACTATTTGCTTTTCTAAGAAATAGCTCAGAGATGGAGATCCAAGATTGAACCACACAGTGCTTGAGGGCTTTCTGTTTTCTTGTTTTTCCTCTTTATTTCCCCTGAGCAGACTTCTTCATCCTTTTATTATGGCATCCAGGTGAAGCTAATTTCCTTCTGTTTCTCCTGAGGCACCACTATTTCCCCTTAGTCTAATTTTCCAGTGTCTCCTGTGACAGTTTCCCTAAATAAATATCCTTTAGCCACATGGGTTTGAGTGCTGTTTCAAAAGGGTTTGAGAAGAACGTAGCAATGTATAGAAGGGGGGCACAGAACTTGCCTGGGCACGGCAAAAGCAGTTGTAGGGTGGTTTAGTTTTTAAGGTGTTGGCATTTGCGCAAATCACCCTGCAAGAGCGCTTGTGTCCTTTGTTCACTGAAATGCAGCTCTGTGTCGAGGCTGGATTCTGTTTTAGCTAGATGTTCTTCTGTGGACAGGGCTGTGTCCCCTGGCAAAACATCTGCTGTAGCAGTGATCATGCTGAGGCAGCTAGGGCACTTCTGCCTTCCTGACCATGTCCTGCTGTTGGGACTCAGGGCACCAGTGCTGCCTCTGAAGGTGCTGCATCATCACAGATCTGAATACCACAAGTAGCTCCTGATGCTAAAAGAAAATACATCTCTGTATTTGTGATGCCTCAGCATAGTCCTTAGCATAGTCTGATAGATCTATTGTTTGTGTAAATCAGTTTGCTTGCTCTTTTGTTTTGCACTGACAGCCATCACTTCAGCAAGAAGCACATCAGGAGATCCCAGTAGTAATGTCAGGTTGTATTTATACCGAGTTGTTCTTCTCTGATTGCTCTACACGCCAGTTGCTAACTTGTACTTGCCATTTTCAGAGGAAGCCTCTGAAGGTCTTTACAGGCAGAGCTGGAAAGATGGGAAAGCATTCTAGTCTTGCCATGAGATGAATCTGTGGGAACTCTTCAGTCCTATGAAGTTGTCAGATCACACTCTTAAAGCGCTCAATGTCAATGACTTCTAATCACATCTTTATCAAATATTACACTCTTGTTGAAGCTCCTAGACAGAACTGTGATTGACATGCACTTACTTGCAGAGCAGCTTGCAGATGAGTGCACCAGCCAGACATTGTACGTGGTGGCACATGAGTACGGAAGTTAAAGGAGAGTGAGCCTGTGTATGGCTACTGTGGTAGCTGGAGATGGGGGACCCACCCCTCTGGGCAGAGGGGGGACTCTGAAGCTGAGAGGAGGCTGATAGCAGGATCTGTGCCACCCTCAAGCCTTCATCCCTGCAGAGCACAAGAAAGGGCAGCACATGCATGTGCCATGTGGCAGAAAGCATCAGGCAGGGTACATTAGACACGTACAGAAGGCACAGAAATCGTGCTTTCTTCAAACAGCTGGCTTTAGTGTAGCCTGAGACTTGTAAGTCATTCTGCCAAGTAATTCAGAAGAACCAAGCATTGGTGAAGTATTTTTTCTTAGCATTTGTTTGCACTTTCTTGAATCTTGACTATGTCTTGTATCTTCTCTGTGTCTTCTGAAGCTTATAGAGGACAAAAATTTATCTGTTGGAGGTTTTTCTGCAGTGTAGTTCATAGTTTTAACTGTACTGTTAGATGCTGCCTTATGTTAAAATGCAGCTTGAGTTAAATCCATGCATGACTCACCGCAAAGGGTTTGGCTTTTTTTTCCTTAAATAAGTTAGGATTTAAACTTTCTCTTGTATTTCAGAAGAAATCCCTAAGACAAGATATTGGGGAGGAAAAAGGCAGAGTCTCCAGCAGAAGTGTTGGATCAGACACGGCTACTTCTCGCCCTGCAGAAATTGGACAAGCACCAGATGAGTTTCACCTGTCTCCTTCTGAACAATGTTGGATCAAGGAGGGATCCTCCCAATATGGAGGCTTTCCAGGTTTCAGTAGCAGTGATGGAGTATTAAGGGAACTGGATGATGGACAATTTGACCAGGAAGATGGAGTAACTCAGGTCACATGTATGTAATGAAGTAAGTGCATCAGATGGACATGTACAGAATTGGCACAAACATATTATTTGGGGTTTTTTTAAATCATATTACTTTAAGTGCATTGGTATAATCCTATGAGTCTTCCTAGACTTTTTATATTTTTGTTAGTTTATTTGTTGCATTAATCCTACTGTAGTAATAATACTACTGTAAAATAACTTGGTTTCCTGCCTCTAAGAGAATAACTATATGACTGGGTGCTCTGTTAGCTTGTTAATGCTTTTGACAAGCAAGGAAGCAAATGCTGCAGAACACTGATAGTTTGAATTGTGTAAGAGAGAAAGGAATGAGGATGTTTATTTTTCACAAGCTGGAGGAATATTAATTTTCTTTAAGGGTGTTGCATATATTGGTGGGGTGAAGAAAGAAGAATGAACTTATGTGGCTGTTAAGTTTTAATCTAATTTCCATTTTACTAGGCTTTTGAGTTTACGCAAGGCAAGAGAAATATGTCTTACATTAGAGTGTTAATAATTAAAGCTACATTCAGACATGATATGTACAGAAAACCTCTCGAGGCTGTAGGCAGACACTTGCTCCTGTAATCCAATTGAATCTATGCAGGTTTTAGCAGGGTTCCTTGTACTTCTAAGCCAGAAGTTATCCAAGCATATAGCCTGTATAATGATATTCATACTTAAGAGGGGAAATGAAGAACCACTCACCACCCTAAAGATAATTTGCACTCTGACTAGTTGGAGAAACTCACTAAGAAGCATTGACAGCAAAGGTGCACAATGAGGCTGATAACATATGGGAGGAAGTAGACTGTACTTAGTAGGAAATACTAGACTATACACATATATGCTAATGTATATATAAAAATGTCTTGGCTAAATGTGTCTCACTGGGTACAGTTTATTCAACTGCATCAAATACCAGAAAGAATGTTCAGAGGAAAGAATGAAGCTGCTGTGCTTCCACCCTCACCCTCAGGAGGAGCAGCTTGTTTTCAGGGAGTTTAACACTGGTAGGGCTCTGTGGGGAGAGGCATGAACAGGGCGTGGTTTTTTGCTGCTGTAAAATTATATTTTACAGAGGAAAAGCTGGGAAAAAAAAAAACGCATCTCAGAAGATAAATGTTACTATGCATAAAATCTGCATTTTTCAGGTTTTTTTAGAAGCCAAAATTATAAATGCTCGTCACACAAGCTAATGGAAAACCTAGGAATTCTGAATATTTCAAGGTAAAGCATTTTTAAGTATAGCAAAGAAGCTATTGTAACCTTGTATAAAGCAGTATCCCTGATCAAGATGGTTGACAGTAGTGAATCCTAAACTGCACTACAACTATTTATATAACAAGATAACAATGTATAAAGTACTAAATTAAATGCAGTTAACCTTAGTAGTAGATAAAAGGAGTAATTTTACTGAGATCTTTCCATATCAGCTGTTGAAAATGCAGAAAATTCAGTATGTTAGCATGTTTCTAACGTAACTTCTCCCTTCATGATTAATGGGATGTGCACAAGGGACATTCTGTTTTGGAACAAGGGTAGATACTGAGTATGCTCTGGATGCATTCCAGATTATCATAGAATCATCAAGGTTGGGAGGGACCTTAAAGATCAAGTTCCTGGCTTGAGCCAGGTAGCTGACATCAGTCACTCTGCCACCATCCACAATCTCTGTAGCCTTGTTTCAGAAGGCCACCAGACTGGTCAGGCATGACTTGCCCTTAGTGAAGCCATGTTGGCTGTCACCAATCACCTCTTTTATTTTCCATGTGCCTTAGACTTTCCAGGAGGATCTGCTCCATGACCTTGCCAGGCACGGAGGTGAGACTGACCAGCCTGTAGTTTTCTCAGTTGTCTCTTTTCCCTGTTTTTTAAAAATAGGGGCAATGTTCCCTTTTTTCCAATCAGCAGGACCCTCACCAGACTGCCATAACTACTCAAATATGATGGACAGAGGCTTAGCAATTGCATCCACCACCCTCTGGACCTGTGGGTGAATCCCATCAGGCCCCGTAGATTTATGTCCCTTCAGGTTGTTTAGATGGCCATATCCACACTTGTTTAGCAAGAAGGGCTCTTCTTAAAATGAAGTGAAGCCATATTCTGGTTCAGTAGCCCACAGTTCTAACTGTGCTTTAGTCCTTGCTTTTGAGTGTCACAGTGGTTGACTGTGCTGCAAACCTCTAAATTTCTTTCTAGTCTTTTTAATTAATGTAAATATGTGAAATTGTTGCCTCTGAACCCATTCAGCAATTCCTCTATAGTTAAGGACATCTGTTTTTTTAATGCTGTTTGTCTCACAGTATGCAAAGTTGCCCATGCTGTAGGAACATGAATTGAGGTGTGTTTTTTTTCTGGCACTCTGGTGTCTTTCACCTCAGATGTCTAAGCTACATTTAGGCTCTGCATTGGAGAAAATAAAATACAGTTCTTCACAGGGTGGGGAAAAGCCAACCTGACAGGGGCCAAGATAGGCATCTAAGGTGAGTGGCATGGAGAGAGGGTACCAGAGGAGTAAATTCTTGAGCATTCTTTTTTGATACAGGAACTCAAGGGAATCCTGGAAGTGGTAAATAGCAGGTCTGAAGCAAATAAAGGTATCAGTTCAGCTAAGTGTAGAACTCCTGGGTGCTGGATGGTGTGTGTAAAGCTAACATGGATTTTAAGAGGTGATTAAAAAACTCCTGAAAGGGAAGAAAAAAAGTAAAAATTGGCCTGTTTTCTCTAAAAGTCACTAACCCAGAAGAAACTGCTGGAGACATGAAAGCTGGTCTGAGTGACTGCATGCTTATCCTATTCTACAGATTAGTGGAAGCACCAGTGCTTTGTGCCTGGTGGGCAGGT
>NW_009952251.1:2894680-2904220 GCF_000747805.2 Chaetura pelagica
TGCAAGGCTTTCTTTCAGAAATCAGAGTAAATTGCTTCCTCAGCCTGTGTGAAGACTGCAAAAGTTACCTGACTTCACACATTAGTTGAAGACAGAATAAACCACCCATCTCCCTAGGGCATGGATGCTGAAACAGAAATTATTAAAAATGCTTCTAAAGCAAATAACAGAAAATGTTTATTTCTTTGTAGTTAAACATTCTGAAAGCCCACTACTTCTTAACTGGAAAAGTGAAAAGGGAAGGGTGCATTTTGGGCTTAGGCTTTTCTAGTTTAAGCTGTTTTTTTGATCCCCTGGTCTTAGACAAACTAGAGGATTACAGTATGCCTTTATTAGTGTTGTGACCAGCACCATCCAATAACTACGTTTGTAAATCAGAAGAGCTGTCAGAGTAACCCTGGGGGTTTTTTTCAGGCTCCTGTTATATATATATGTATTATTTATATATATAATGCACATACACACTGTTCAGTTATCACTGAACTGCAATGTATGTCATAGTCATATTTTTATTGAAAGAATTGCAAATCAAACTTAAAGCATGGATGCATTTGCTGGCAAAAATTAAGTAAATTTATTTATTCAATAACAAGGCTTCCATTAGGAGCCTGTGGGTCTGAACTGTAATTCACTTACCTGTAAATGACAGCAGATATGCCCTGCAACTATTAAGAACAGAGATAGAAGGGAACAAATGCTGTTGTGAACATCTGCAAAAGACTGCTTATGCTTCCTGATTCTTAAATTGTTTGGAGAGGAAATGCTTTCCTAGTGTTTACAAGCAGGGAGGAACAATCCACTGTAAACCAAACTTTGTGCCCTGCTTATAATGGCCAGAAGTTTATGTACATACCTGGTCAACTGCAATAAACTGCTGCTTAACTTCTGTTTCTGCTCTGTAAAATACTATTTTTGTTTTTGTAAAGCTAAGATCTTTTCTATATTGGATAGGAAGATTCTCGCCATTAAAAGCACTTAGCAAATCAGCTACTAGTTTCTTCTGTTTGTCTCACACGGACATTAAATGGCCTAGTTCAATGTATTTAGCTTTCCTTAAGTTAGACTTTTTTGCAGTCTTGTCTGTACATCATACAGGTCACAAGGCAAAGCCTGTTAGATTTGCAGTCATCCATTAAAAGCTGATTAGATTTTCCTTGTTCTTAGTAATCTTTTGAAAGTAAGAAGTGCAGGTTGCTGTCTTGACAGTTCTCTGTGGCTAAGTTTAGAGAATAGAGTTGGCTAGGATTTATATTTTTCAAAGCCAAATTCCTGTATCAGAATTTAGACAATTGGTATGAATTAAAGAAGTGGACGTTCCTGACCTCAAGGTGAGTATAACTTGAAAGACGAAGTGTTTTAGAGGAACTTGTCTGGTGATGTGTTCAGATCTGTTTAAGCAGATAAACTTTGACAACATTGGACAAGAAAGCTCAGTGACTAAGGAAAACATCAGGAAAAGCCTCAGTGACTAAGAAGTCAGATGAAAGTTCTTTCTGCACCTGTGGCATGCTGTTCCAATGTGCTTATTTTGGTATCTGGAAGGTCCTCTTCTAGATATCCCTTTTTAATTATAGAACCACCATTTTCTGATATAAGAGGTGTATAGATTTGAGGTCTGACTTCAAGATGCTAACAAGTAATGTATTTCTTTACTTCTGAAAGAAGAAATACAACTTCACTTCAGCAGAGATAGAAGAGCACTGAACTTTCTCTGGGATGCATTCAGTTGCCTGAATTCTTAGACGACATGAAAAATGAGAATCACTTACCAAAATATAGTGGTATGGATAAAGAAACAGTTTAATTTTATGTATTTTTTTACATAATATAATTGACAGTCTTGTTTTCCTTATTATGTAGAGTCTAAATTAAACCTGTTAATATTTATTAGACAAATCTATGGTTTGTTTAGGTTAACTGAAGTTGTATGGTACCATTCAGGCACGTGTGTGTACACAGTACTCATGTAAACAACAGCAAGGGAAAATACAAGCAGTGTTTCACTTAGGCCTTATATAAATTCAGTTTTAGTACAGCAAGTCAACTTTACAGTGCAAATATGAACGAGAATAAACAGGATTAAAACTTCCCAAATTTTGTTCTGCAGTGAAGCCCTTGAAGGATTAAGAGGAAGAAAAGATGTTTAAAATTTCATTGCAGACCCAAGCACTGTGTTATTGTCTTCAATTATGTAGAGGAAATGTAATTAGCAACAGCCGTTACATGTTTTGCCTCTGTCACTGTGGCAAACAGAAGCACACAGAGTGACTGACTGTTCTAAGAACCACACCATGAGTGGTCCTACAGCTGACTGTAACTAAGCTACATATCTTTTGCTACCTCCAGAATACAGCCCTCCTACCTGCAGCACAAACTTCAAGATATTTGTCAAAATCAAGAACCTGGTCTCTACAAGGCAAGTTACACTTAAGTGTATAGACTAACTAAAGCTACTTTCACTCAGACAACATCTCATGCAATTCCCCTGCTGACAATTAAATACAATTATAAACATAAGACAAAAAGAGCTGGCTGAAGGATACAGCTGTTTAAGTACTTAAGTTTAGTCTCTCTATTTTCTCATTGTTCAAATCCCCTTTATATCCAGGTGGTACTGTTGCTTGAGGTGTGTTTGATTCATATAAGGAAAAATAAAACTTAAGGCATGTTTAGTATATTACAAAAAAAGACTTATTAACAACAGGTGGACTCCCTTCTTTCCAGGTAGGTATAATGTAAAAAACAGTGTAAATTGCAGAAACTAGCTGAGTTAGCCCATTCTGACCTGCTTAAAGAAATAGTACCCCTGGCAACCACAGAGAGAAACAACCAGCTAACTTCTTAAACAGCTAAGTAGAATTCATTTAATGTAAAAACACTGCTAGTGTTTTTAGACCCTACATTCCTGTATGTTTAGCAGTGTCTGCTATATTCATCTCTAAAACATTTAATTCTAGAATTCTAGACATGACATAATTAAGCAGCACTCATGGAAACTGTCAGTTACTGCAAATCTGCAAACACAACTTGAAATAAACACAGGGAACAGAAGCATGAATCCAAATCTCTCTGTCAAAGGATGTCATTCAGGTGAATAAAGAAAAACAACATGTTGAAAACTTGAACTCTTGCAAAGAATCAGGTTCAGTATTTCAGGTACTTAAGTGTTTTTACTAGGAATACAAGCAAAGACTGCTTGTGTGTCTTATGTACTGTAACATGAATATTTATGAGGTATACTCTGTAAGCAGTTGCCATAAATATACACAGGTATAAGCCACTGACTTCTCTGCCAGTTATTCTTTTGAGAAGCTGTGGACTGGACTACAGAACAGCAGAAGTCTACCTTAACAGGACAGAACCTGTCCCCTCCTGTACACTAACCTCCACTGGTAACAAAAAAACAAGTTCAGAAGGTACATTAGCTGTATCTGAAGAATATATATTCAATAGCATAGTGGAATTGTCCTTTTGGTATTATTAATACTATAGATGCTATTAGTATCTGGATACACACATACAGGAATATGCACATCCAGAAGTAAATCTTCAAAGCCATCTTAAAAAAATACTAGCTAAATTAGGAATCAGCTACATTGCAAGAAACTACCTGCAAAATTACCTGCAAAATATTTAAGGTGATAATCATTGAACTAAGACTTAATATAGCTACTGCATTAAAAAAATGGCTTGCTGTGAAACCTTAATCTCACTTTTTTCCCACCCAACCAGACACATGTTCAGGATTGTGATTCAATGATTGTTTAGCAGCAATCTTAGAGAACTGTAAATTCTTTTATTAACAGGCATTATAAACAGATACTACTACTTTTATTTGAAAACCATGAGTGCCACATGGAATATACAGCCCATGAATAACTTAAAGTATTTCCCATATTAAAAGGCAATGCACACAGCATACAAAAAGTATACTAACAAAGCTATGCAGATAGGTGATCAAAGTGTCTAAACTGATATATACAGTATGTAATTAATGTTCTGTTTATATCAATGCAGGCTTCTCTATTGCCATTCCCATCATGCCTCACTCTCCCCTGACACTGAATTTTGCATTTCTTCTTCCAAAATTGGTACAATCAGGTTATCCTTTGACATCAGATTATACTTCATCACAAATTTAGTGAACCGGTGACACAAGAAAGTTTCATTCTGGAGATGAAAAAAGGGAAAAGACAATATATACAGAAGGAATATTTAAAAGAACTGATGAACATACTAAAAAAATGCTTCTTGTCTGTAATTGTTTCATTAGATTTACGTATGTTAGAAAAGAGATGTAATGATGAATGATAAAGTTACATTATTACTTTTACATCTTTACTGCTTGCTTATAGTTACTACAGTTAACCAAAATCCCTACTGAAGTTCAGGCTTAAGTTACAGATCATTTCAACAGCACTTGGACAAGAATATATTCAAGTATTAATGTAGTCCTGGTCTGTTCTCTAAAAGAGAATTTTAAGGTATTGTGTAACTCCTCCTATATGTTATCCCCAGCCGCACAGAGCACAACTGCTCCATAGCAGTTCAGCAACCTTATGTGGAATTTGGCAAGGATTCTTTTTTACTTTTTTTTTTCCATAAAAACCAAAAAGTTGGAAAATACTGGAGGTGTACAAGCTCCAGTTACTCCTCTTTGCAGTTTTTAAAATTATAATTCCTTAACTGTTGTGTAACATACAAACAGGAAGTATATACAAAAGCAGCACTAACTCTACTAAGTGCTTCAGTACACTAAGAAATCTTTAAAACAAGATAGATTTGAGTTGTTTGTACAAAAACTCAAGTTTTGACCTTTTATCCCAATGAGGGAAATGGTAACTGGATAAACTTATTTTATAAATTAATTTTCTTTCTCATAAAACTCATTTCGTACAATTGATAATTAATCAGTAATTAACTCAAATATGGATCTTCTTGTGTGAAGAAAACATATAATACAATTGCAACACAGCTGTAACTGGTAAATGCCCTTCTTTCAAGATGTAATTTGAAGATACTTACTTCATATTCATCAAATATCTGCCGGTGATGAAAATAAGCATGTGAAAATATTCTGTAAATCCTTCGGCACACTGATCCTAATTTGGCTACAGAAGATTCCTTTATGCTAACCCTGTAAGCACCAGGAGAAAGGTTAAAACAGGTCTTCTGAAATGACTACTGTTGACATTAATTCTGATTGTTAAACTACACTATGTAATTACATCTGAAATTTAGACTTCAAGTGTTGCAGATACATTATCTGGAATTGCTTATTTTAGCAAGGAAGATAATGTTGGTGCATATGCCATATTTAAAAATTGTACTCTGACTACAAAACCAGTTTTGCCTGTCATTAAACATAATTAGTTCATTGATGTCCCACAGTAGATTGGTGGTGTCTTCTGAAGACTTTCAGTGGTATAGTGTTGAAGTCCTTTGGGTCACTGTGTCTGTCTAAAGGCCACCCTGGTATAGAGGTTGACAGTACTCCAGTGAAAGCCCCATAACAGCAAGAGATACTAGGAAAACAGTTTCCACCTAAAAAGCAGCCATCAGCTCCAGTAAATGGCAAACTATTTATAAATAGGCAGGAGTTCTTCCTGGCCTTAAAAGTGACAACAGCTACACCTACAAGTGATACATGCTGCAGGACTTCTCATGTTTTCAGTGACGGTGCATTAAAAATGTTATGTGTTTCCACCTGCTGTGTAAGTGCTTAGGTGCCACCTACTCTCTCCCTCCCCCTCTCCCTGCTCCCAAAACAAAAGTATTTTTACCTGCTGGGGAAATACTTATTGCTATTCAGAAGACAAGCAGCTCCATCAAGTGTGTGTCTGGTGTAGTCTATAGCAGGACACTGCAAAAAGAGACAAGCATGTGTAGGGGTGTGTGCATGATGTTGCCCTCTAACTTGTTTGAAAAAAAAAATCTTGTTTCCTGATACTTGTAACAGCATGGTACAGTTTTATTCCCAGGAGTTTTGCATAGCTTCCCTTGAGCCCTTTCTCCTGGTTGACAACCTATTTTAATTGGTTCAAGAAAAAAGTACACATGACATGAGTACTCATGACATGAGTAGTGAATTTTATGTACTCCTGAAGTAAAAGCTGTACAATAGGAACACATACTGGAAGTACACTGAAAGGAAAGAATCATTATCTCACAGTTCATTTGTTTTCCCCTCCTAGTCAAGTTGCCAGACTCTTCTTTTGCAGCCGAAATTAACACCTTACCAAAAAAACCCAACCAAAACAAAATCCTCATAGAACAGCCTACATCTAAGTACATCAATGCTTTTTATCTTGGC
This sequence comes from Chaetura pelagica, assembly GCF_000747805.2. NCBI lineage: Eukaryota > Metazoa > Chordata > Aves > Apodiformes > Apodidae > Chaetura > Chaetura pelagica. The sequence continues at coordinate 2,900,994 of NW_009952251.1, forward strand.
AAAGAAAAACAAAATCACTAGTGTAGCTACATGTGTAATGAGTGAAGCCCTGGCTGTGCAATTACGTACATGTAGAGAAGAAGGAAGAAGAGATGAACTGAGACAAGTGAGAGCAGGAACATCTGCTCATCTTGCCATTCCCCAATTTCAGGAAGACTTCTCAGTTGCCTGTTTCTGTCACCAGTTCAAGGTTGCATCACTCACTACCTGACCATTAGTTGACAGTGATTGCTGATTTGGAACAAAGGCTGAAGTAATTGGGCACTCAGGTAGACAATCTACTGCCATGGTGATAACACACTCAGCTTAAGTATTTTTATGACTCCACCACCTTTTAGGAGTAACTTCCCTAAGAACAAGCATGTGCGCTTAGTGCCAGGCTTATATGCTTAGTGCTATGGACCAAAGCCAAAGAATCAAGAGGACAGCCTACTCTCAGCATGTACTCTTCTTTCAGTCAAACAAATACCTTTTTCCATTGAGTTTTAGGCTGTCTCAACACAAACTAAGAGAGAAAAGAAAGGAATGTGCAAAATCTCCAATATTGCAATAAAAAGCTCCTTCGTGCTTCGCCTGCTCTTTTGTAAGGAAACCTCAAGTAATGTTCTTAACCCACAGAAACTTTCAGTTTGACTGAGAAGCCAGTTACAACAGTGTCCCTATGAACATATGACTTTGAAAGAAAAGCCTGCATTAATAGGGGTAGTTTTCCAAAATACATCCATACCTCTTTGGGAGTTTTATGAGCTGCACAAAGAAAAATCCACTGTTCAGTAGCTGTCATCTGAGTACACGTGTCCGGGTGACATTCACTCTGTTAAAACAATTGTTTGGTTATGAAAACCACACAACAGTGACAATGAGTTGATCTTTTAAAATCACTTTCTCGCCCTGTCCCCCACCAAAAAGGGTTATTTGCCAGAAGTCTTTCAAACCCTAAAAAACTCTTACCTCAATCCACTACTTAATTCTATGCGTATAAATTTAGAAGCAGCTCTGCAAACTCACAACAAAGTGTCTTTCCCAATACAATATAAAAATATCAAGAAAATAATTACCTGAAGCTTGACAGCTAGTCCATTGAGCTCAAGGCAGAATTGTCTAAAAAAAATTTGAACACAGAAGCATCAGTATTCACAATTCGTTTCCCACTGGCATAATCCAATAAAAAACAATGTTATACATTCTGATTTCCTTCACAGAACTCTTAATGTTTTTTACATTTTTCTTGTACAGTGAAAAAATCCATCACAACATGATCATTTCAGCTGATGTTACACCTGAAAAGGCAACAAGCTAGGAATTAACACACTATAAAAGGGCTACAAGTTCAAAGAAACAGAATGCACACCAGCATAGTTTTTTTTTGACTCAGCAAAACAATTTTTTGTTTTTACCTGACAGCAGAGGCTTAACAAATAATTCATTGGAAATGTTTAAGATACCAACTTTGCTATGGAAGACAGTGCTATTTCACAAATGCAGATTAAAAAATGTAACAAAGAATGCGTCAAGAAAATTGAGTTTAAATTCATGTAGCTGGATCCTTTTAAGGTATCCTAAGATATACTTTCTCCAAGTCAATTAAGTGGCTCAAGTCCCACCACAGATCAGTAACAAAGTGGGACTTCCAGAAATGCTGCTTTCTCTAGAGCACAGCTGAGAGTGCATTAATTCTTTAAGAGAACTCACCCCTCCATCTGATACGAAAAATCTGAATAAATTTTCCAAAAGTGGTAAGTATTTAGTGACAAGTCAATTCTATGAATCTACAGTGATTTTTGGTGTATGTGAAAAGAACAGGGGAAATTCTTAAAATGTGTCTTTGCAATTTTATGTATATACTTTTACCTCTTTTGAGGATTCCCTGCATCTGTTAAAACTATTCCAGACCAGAGAAAAGAAAAACAAAATGGGAGGCAAAAGATCAGAATATATAAAGTAGCTTAGTAGTTCCTCTTCCTGAAAAGTATATTGGATGAAGTTAGAAGACAAATGTAGAAAACAAAAATCAGGACACAAAGACACTGAAGTAATGCTGGGGAAAAAAAGGAGTAGCAGGGTGCAAACCTACACTACAACTGAAAAACACTTTCAGGCACAAACCACCTAGACTGAGCGTAGTTACTATGCTGCAAAAAAACAAACTGAGAAAAGGACAAAAAGTTGTGAGTTTCTCTACAGCTAGAAAAAGAACTGTAAAACACAGGTACTCTTGCTTTCCCAGCTCTTGTCCTGTAAGTTTCAGACAAAAATGTAGGAGCATCCAGAAATCACATATGAGCTAATGAGTGGAGATGAAGGACTGATGATACTAGAAGAAAGTGCTGTGGAAATTCATGACTGTATTTTCATATTCAAAACATGTTAATAAAATGTTTGAAGTGAGGTACAATCATTTTCTTAAAAAACATCAAAAACTCTAGATGAGAGCCCATTATAAATCTTCAGAAGGAACAAGAAATTCAGAAAATAATTAATACCAAAGTGTAAAAGTATTTTGTAGTAGAAATATGAAGTTTCATCTGAGTTACTTTCAATCTGTCACATTCAAAAAGATGCACTGCCACTATCAGTGAAAAAAAAGTGGAATCCAGACATGGTGTTGACAAAGGATGGATTCTTACCTTAAATGTTCATACTTCCATACACCTTCATCCTGGCCTTCAGGAGGTTCAAGGATCTTGTCAATGTTGGAACAGTCTGCCCTTATGTTTTGCTGAATATACTAACAGAGTAGGGAAAAAAATACATCTAGATCTTTTTGTGATTGTAACAGGATGGTGTATTTAGGATGTTACATCTTTGAAGGACTTAATTTTTCTCTTTACTTAAAAAGTGATTGACAGATTAAAGGTGGGCAGGATAAGAAAACTGATACAAAAATTGCCACAGCTGAAAAATGCCTTTCCTCAACTAGGAAAAGTAAAATGATGGGTAAATTTTACAGCTTTTTTTACATCTGTCTCAAAAAAAAAAAAAAGCCCACAGGAAACAACACTATTTTCTTAAATCTGATTTGTTTAAACCAGACATGGGAATTGTAGTAATTTCTGCATACAATTAATAATCACAATTTTTTTAATATACATAGGGTGCTTACAAAACTCACTTTTGTGCAGCAACATTGTAAAGAGATAAATAGCATGCCTTGTTCCCTGTTTTTTTTACCAAAATACAAAACTTGGGAAACTGAACTTACAACATTTCATAGAAGTTAAGTATAC
>NW_009952251.1:2904264-2906017 GCF_000747805.2 Chaetura pelagica
GCCAATTGTAGAAATCCTGTTAAAAAGAAAAAAAAGTTTAAACCAATTTAACAAAAACAGAAGGGGAGGAAGAAAAGCACACAACCTACACTAGGCTTGAACATGCAGGAAAATAGATGTAGAGGTAGTTTATACAATTCCAGGAAGCTGCATCTTACCAGAAACAGCACATAATCTTGGCAAGAACAGAGTGAAAGGGGACTTGTGCTCCTAATGTCACAATAGCAGGACCTCTTGAAATGAAAGTTCTGTGTGATTTGGCATACTACACACATCATCTCTCCCCACATTGTGATTTAACACCTGTGTAGTCCGTATTTTTTAAATGAGATATTTGCATATAGCCCCCACTTCAAGCCTTAGGCCACATAAGAATGGGGCAGCAAGGTCTGTAAGGAGTAGCATTATACAATGGTTATAAAACTAAAAATCACAGTATGTTCTAGTATTAACACAGCACTGAAAATATGGTCTCTAAACTGAGATAATACAATGCAGTGTTGGCCTAACTTGGTACCACATTCCCTTGACATGGTCAGCGTGCTGCAGAACTGGATGGTTACCAACTCTGCTAACCCACAATGGTCCGTGTTGTTACTGATAAAACCCTCCCAAGTTCCACCTCAGATCCAGCTGTGTTCTGCTGCAATTCACATCTGGTAAAACTCTTGACAGTCCCAGACACAGGCATTTCCTTTTTTTTGCATTTTTCACATCTAAAATGCAGTGCTACTCCTCATCATTCAGAGATACTGCATCAGTGTCCCACAGCCACCCTGGCACACACAGTGACTCAATGTTCCAACTGTAAAGCTTAGCAGTCTGTTCTTGAGGGAACAGTCATCACTAGAGGAAGGGCTGAATATCCAGAGCTGAAATACCATTAAGTAATTGTATTTACATAAGTAATAGATACACCAGTGTCATCCAAAATTAAACCAAACTCAGCTGGAAAAAAATAACATGATTGCATCACTACATACAAAATTCTTGAGCCTACGTGAACTTTATAATATTTTACCAAATCTAGGCTGTTTTTCAGAATACCCCAGATTTATCAAACACAGGCATTCCATTTCCTTTATAGATTAAACAGGTATAGAATGAGCTGACTGACAGGGTTGTGTAATGATTGTACCTTGTGACAAAGCACAGGAGAAAACAAATACATTTTCCTACAACATTATGTCATGCACTGCTCCATTTTTGACCTGAGCCCTTCTCACAGAAGCAAGAGTGAGAAAGTCTTGCACAAAGGCCTCAGCGAAGATTATTTGATCTCTGAAGGAATCTAAAAAACGCAGCTGATGTGTTTGAGATGGAGCTCTTCCAGACGACCTTGGAAGCCCAGAAGGAGCTGCATGCTGATCACAAGCAGCCACCTGAGAGCTGCCCCGGAGGAGGCGCGTTATGCAAGGGAAGGATGACTGATCCCTCCAGATGAACAGGGCAGGTATCGCCTCTGACGACGCAGAACTCCCAGCCCAAGCCTATTCATGTGATGTCACGGTGATCTCACTCGGCTGACGATGTGTTTAGTGTGTTAATACACTGTCACGGATGAGAATAAGAGCCCGGCCCCTGAAGAAAGGCAAAGCCCTGGGAAGAGGCACCTTCCCTCTGTTCACACCCGATGACCTCACGAGTGGATGTCCCGGCCGCGCACCCCGGTGACAGCCCGACCCCGCAGCCGGCACGACCTGCCCTCCAGAGCCCGAGCACGGGCACCCCCGGGGCCCACGGCGCTCGGCCC
>NW_009952251.1:2906575-2908287 GCF_000747805.2 Chaetura pelagica
CCGGCCCGGCCTGGCCTCTGCGCCTCGGCCTGTGGCCGCGCTACGTACCGCTCCTTCTCCCGGCCGCGGGGAAGCGCGGCAGAGCCGCTCCCCCGGCGCAGCTGAGGGCCGGGCAGGCCGCGGCCGCCTGGGGGCTCCTTGGGAAGCAGAGCTTTGCTGTGGGCCCTGCGCTCCTGAGGGGCCAGACCAGCACCCTCGCACAGGCGCAGGGGCGTGGGGACAGTGTTAACGGTTGTCCCTGACGCTTCCTCTCCAGGTGCCCTGGTGCCGGCCAGGGAAGCGTGAGCAGCAGGGTGAGGCGAGTGTCTCGACGGCAGGGCTGTAGCCGTGAGCAGAGTTGTTCGATTTGTGAGATGCACTCTCCAGAGGTTAGCGAGCTGACTGGTTGTTGGGAAAATGCGTTCTTCAGATTTCCTCCCGTTTCATCAGTTGTCCCTCTGTCAGCATCTGGCTGTGCATGCTCGCCCACAAGGTCAGTCCTCCTTTGCTCTGCACGAGTCTCTGTACAACACAACTGCATCTGTGCAGTTTTGTACAATATAAACCACGAGGATGTGAATTCCTAAAAATCTCTCAAGTTCTATATTAAACATATATAGTTGTTAATGCTAAGAATAATGAATTAAAAACCCCAACAACAACAGTGATCATGGGCAAAATGCTTCAAACAAAGTAGGTATAAAGCCTTTCTAGGTCTTCAAAGGCAGGGTAGACAGATTTGTGAGTTTGGTGTGCAGAGGTCATGGACTGCTTTGCTAATGGAAAACAGTTAGCTTGAGTTTCAAGGTTCACTAAGTCATTGTTACAAGTGTTGACTGTATTTGAGAGGAAAACATAAAAGGCACTGTTGACTTAGAGCTTGCTGATAGATAGGTCCGTGTTAAAAGTAAGTAGATGTTTTGGAAGACTAGAGTGGCTCATGTTATTTCTGTAGGATAAGTGAAAATAAAATTACTTTTAAGCTGCACTGTTTCTAGGGTAGGCAGGAGTACAGGATGAGTAAGTAAGTGTGAATTGCTTCTCTCTGTAAGAATGATGGAGTAACAAGGCTGAGGTAACTCCCCTCATACAATCATAAATAATTGGTTGTAATTGTGTGTTGTTTCCTGTGAACTGGAGAACACTGGTACCTGATCATAGAATCATTAAGGCTGGAAAGGATCTTAAAGGTCATGAAGTTCCAGTCCCCCTGCCATGAGCAGGGAACCCTACCCCTAGATCAGGTTGCACAAGACCTCATCCAGCTGCTCTCCAGTTGATCACGCTGCCCCTACTTCCACTGCATTACCTAGTGAATGCTAGGTGTGGTTTCCCCCACTCAATTCATTTGCTCTATATAACAAGTGCTTCCCCATGTTAAAGCCTCTTCCTTCTTCCCACCAAGAGTAAAAGTGTGTGAAACATTTCTGGATTGAAAACTGAAAATCTTTAGGTTTTCCTATCAGAAAGCAAGGTGTCTTTTGAAAACTTATGTTGCTTGGGCAATGCTATGACCAGGATCATGCTTTGTTCTTGAGGCCAGGTTGGAGCTGAAAACTGGACAATGTGTGTGTCATGAGAAATGGAAGTGTCATCTGCCCTGAGCCCGCTCCCAGCCAACCAGCCATTGCTATTGAGAGCAAGGGCAGCTCCGTTCATGTTACCCTGTAACACGAAGGTTGCATTTCCTAACCTTAGGCACCCAGTTCAGTGTACATTAGTAACTTTTTTAC
>NW_009952251.1:2908334-2914903 GCF_000747805.2 Chaetura pelagica
AAAATTCACCCCTTCCTAGAAGTTTGTTAAAGAAACTGTGAGAAGGTTAATAACATTGGGATAAATTGATGTATTAGAATGATGGGTATAAATGTCCTTTTGCCTCATTAGAGCAGCTGTAATCCAACATTAATATTTTATGAGTCCCAAATTAAAGAAATTCTAGCCATTTAAGTCCTTTGTGGTTTTTTTTTTGTTTTTATTTTTTATTTTTCTATCATCATATTCAAGGTTTTAACTGATACCTAAAGGACAGAAGAGTTGGGGATTTGACGTTTGCATTTGTCCTTGACATTTATTTCATGGACATCTTCCTTCTAAAATGGAAATAAATCTGGCTGTGAGAAAATAACTCAGAGATAAATATGTGTCTGTTAGTTCAATCTGAAGCTGACTCATGGGTTTGCAGAAAAATGAAATAAATCTGCAGTGTTTTCCTAATAAAGACGTTAAAGTCTGTAGGTCGCTCATATTGTCCCTTGACAATTAACTCTTTATTCCTGGAAGCTGCTCATTCTATCTGTCTATTTATTTATTTCATGTTATTTTTTAACAATATCTGATCAACAGTAATCTCACTTTTTGGTTTTCACCTGGTGCTCATTGTCTCATGACCTTCAAGAGTGAAAAGTGGAATATTTGGCAAAAATCTTATTGACTATTCCCATGCTCTTAGGGACCTGGCCTTCCTTTCTTCTCTACTAGTGTGTTAAAGTTTAATCCTTTTCTTAATATGGCAGGATAACTTAAGCAAGACAATAAAGGTTTCAGAAAAACAGAATAGCTGCTGCTATTGGAAACTGTTCTGAAATGTTAAGTAGGAAAAGCAGATGGAGCCTATCTTATTTCCTTATGATTCAGACAGCCTGAGGAAAGGCTGGAAAGACCTGCATCTCCCAAGAAAGAAGGAAGGGCAGTAAGTAACATTTTGGTAAAAAGTGGAGCTTTGAAATAGTCTAGAGTAGAATAAAGAGGGCTAAATTCCTACAGGAGCAACATAGGAAAGAGCCAGCATTTGTGATTGGCTTTTGTCCTCCCCTATAACACCTGAAGGCTATAGAATTTGGTATGCAGTCTTGTGCTAAAAAACACAGTACCAGCAGATGCATCACCTTGGCTGTGTAATGGTCACCTTGTCCTTGCTTGCAGTGACAGCCTCATGGTACAAGAATAACATGTTCTCTGTCTGTTGATCCACCAGATGCTTAAGCATGTCCTCCCTTTGAATTGGCCTAGGAGTGCTTTTTTTTTTGCCTTTTTTTTTTTCTTCCCTTCCCCCTCCACATTCAGTAATTGCTTATTTCCATGACAGCTTTCAGAAAAGTGTCCCTTTTCTTTTGAATCAGTTGTGTAAACCCTAGTAGATACAGCCATGCTAAATATTTTATTAAATAAACATGATAACAAGCTGCTGCAAATCTGCTGGGACTGAAAGCCTGGGCTGGAGATGGGGTTGTGAGGAGAGAGACCCGCGGTGTGCTTGGCTGTGAGTTCAGTGTAACTCTGCTGGGCAGGGGGCTGGCAGGGCTGAGGAGCACAGCCCCAGGGGAGGGTGAAAGCTGTGCTAGTAGTACGGGGGTACATGCTACCTCTGAGTCACCTGTCTTCAGATCACAGCCCCAGGGGCTGTGGTGTCTCCTCAAAAATGGGAACTGTAAGCATCGTGAAATGATTTGCTGTGAGCGGGGAGGTCTGATGTAAAGTGTGTTTCTAATAGATAGTATTGAAAGAAATACTTAAATGTCAGGCCTACACATTACCCTGTTGGGAGCTGATGCCTACTGCATCTTTTTCTCACTGAGATACTGTCTTGTTTCCTTAAGTAGTTTGCAAATATATTAAATACCTTCACTTCTTTGGAATGTGACTATACCACAATAACTGCCTTATCATAGAAGATAAAGGCATGTTTGCTCCAATAGAAAAGAATGCTTTGCAGTGAGTTTGTTTAATTACACAATCATTTGTCTTTCAAGAGACTTGTTAGTGTGATAATCTTAAATTTCAGCTGCAAAGTGTACTGCTGTAACTACTAAAGTAAAACTACCAGAGGGCAGATTTCACTAATTAGGCCTTTTATACTAAAGCATGTATTTTTTATTTAGCTTCTTCACTGTTAGTATTTCAGTTCACTGGGAGCTTAACCCCCTGAATGGTGTAACTTTTGCTTGGTTTGCCTACAGCTCCAAAGTAGGTAGGTGGCAACCAGCCAGCAAGCAGCAACCCCCCAGCTATCTGGAGCAAAGGGCACTACAGCCAAGATTGTCAGATGTAGGTCCGAATGGAATAGCTGGAGGGTAATTGGGAACTAGGTGAAAAAGTGGCTTCAGCTCACTTCTGAGCTGAAGTTTAGCTGTTGATGGGAGGGATCCAAAACTGCCCTGGCAGAAAATACATGGTATTTCACAATATGTCAAAGCTGAAGTCCTCCCCTGCAGATACTGAAGTTCTGAAAAATACTTTTCACTAGTCCTTTCCTGTTATCTCCAGAACAGGCTTATAGTGCATATAGCAATGCTGATTTTTAACAGCTTTGATGTAATGAGGAAGTACCATTTAACTACTGCTATTAACATTTCAGTAGCAATAAATCATGTACTGATTTATTTTACCCAAGACTATATCAACACATTTCAAGGCCGTGTATGTTCTTAGACTGAACTAGATCAGTGTACACGTATCAGCCTTGAAGGCATCGTTAGAAACACACTGTATCAAGTGCAGATTTGTGTACTCCCACATGAACCTTGAATCCTTTTCCAAGGCAAGATAGGGTTGTTAGAAATACAAAATTTTGGTTGCTTCAGCATTACTTTAGTAAATTGTCTTGCTATTTAACAACACTGCGTTAAGGATAAAGGAAATACAATTTGTCAAGTTGTCTTTCTACTAGAGAAAGCTGTAGATCTGGCCTGAGATAGTGTGGAAATCAGTTAAGAAGTTGGTTTTAGGATCAGCATCAGCCCCAATTCTGACCAAGTCACAAAAAACAGTGAGATAAAAAAAAAAAACCCACATTGTAATTCTTACCTGCTTCGTCTGTGAACTGTATTGTTTTGTTCTAGCACAAGTTAGATTCTGTGGGACAGGCTGTTTATGGCAGGGTGGTTTGTATGCAATAATCTTGCAGTGTACCAGTGTCTTGCTCAAGGAGTTAAAAAAAACCACAAAACCCGTTATCTTAAGATAAAGTTCAATGTGCAAGGGAGCTAGGCAAAAGTCCCCTACATCACTGCATCTGTTTGATAACCATTTTACACTCATCTCCCAACTTCATCTAAGTTCAGGGAAAAAACATTATTACTAGAATTGAGTTTTTGTTTCAGAGATTAGTTCATTAAACAGTTGGGACTCAGTTTCACTGAGCAATAGCAGAAACTGAGACAGAAGTAGAATAGTTCTAGAAGTTTATTGTAAAGACCTTTACATTGTCAGTACAGGGATACGGATATAAAATGGTGGCATTTAGAATAATTAAGGCTGTTTAGCGGTCATCTGAATTTCACTGTTCAATGGAGCTCAAGCAAGAGCAACTGATTTCTGACTGTACATGTTTTTATTTGTGTTCCATCATTACAGTGAGATCACAAGTTATTTCAGAGACTCGGTGCCTGTTTATTATAAAACAAAGGACATTATTTACATGATGAAAGAAAATTTCAGCATTTTAGTGGAATGGATGACTGATACTGCAACAAGTTTAGTCCACATATTTCCCAAGAATGTCGCCATCTCTAAACAAGTAGTAGTCCTGCAAAGAAAAGAAGTGTTAATACATGTCACATCAGTTGTCTCCCAGTTGTTTGGCAAATACTGCCTCTTCTGAAGTTAGGGCTACCACACTCATGAAGTACAAAATTCAAAGTGACCTAACCAAGACTAGCCTTACACGTTGACTTCTTGAAAATATTTTTGGTTTATAAGATACTCTTTGGCAAAGCTACCAAATTACTTTTTTTAGTAGTAAGTGCAAGAACCATTAGAATACAATTCCACAAGCTTTCCTTGATGAAAGCAAGGATATTCCCAGGAATTTCAAAGCCTTTTAGGGCTCCTTCAACTACATGCTTGGCATAGGGAGCCACTTTTTCCACCCTGCAAAGGGTAACAAGTACTACAGGTACCAGAAGGTGGCTGGATTCAGCTGCTCCCATTCAAATACGAACAGCTGTGTTTCTTGAATGCTGCTAAAACTATGAAGTAACTACAGAATTTATCACTGACAATATGACATTTTGGGAACCAGCTTAATTTGCATTCAGAAAGTTGGGAAATGTACCTTATCTTCTAGTACAATCTTCGTCCCACCATATTCTGGTAGCAAAACCTTTTCACCAACTTTCACACTCACTGGCTGAATCTCACCATTCTGAAAGAGGGAAAAAAAATTAATAATTAGTTTTCCACAATATAGACACATGTAACAGAATTTAATCAGAACTACAACAAACCATCCAATTATAGAACAATCAGGAAATCACAACAATTCTGTATTTTCTTTGTACAGTGAAACTAGAATATAAAGGTTTAACAGGAAGAAAAACACACCAGCCTATTATCAAGCACTGGAGTCCTACAGTATTTAGACAGTAGAACTGTAGTTATTTTCTGAATCTAATTAATGTTTAATTTTGAGTGTAAATACATCTGTGAGTTCTTTGACTGACATACTGAAAAGGATTTAACTTAAAGAAAAAAATACCCAAGAAGCCCCTTTCTAAAATGGAGAAAGTACACTTCCATATTCTATGGCCAAGGCTAATTACTCCCAAGTGCCAGTTAAAAGCACCTTCCCATTTTTGTTACTTTGATCAAATGGTGACTGTTGCTTGCCAATCGTTGTATAGAAACACTGGATAATGTTTAATTAAATTTTTGTATTATAAACTAACTATTGGCATGCTAGTCAAATATTACCACAGTTTCACAATATAATGCTTTGAAAATCAGATACTGATACAAAGCAGCATAGTATGTATAGAGGGACTCATGGTAAAGAAAAAGTCCAAGTCAACATGCCCCAGTTAAAATTTAACCTGTTTTCCAGTTGCTACTAACTGAAACTACTTTGCTGGGGAAAAAACGTTCCAGTGCTGAAGCCCATAGCCATTGGCATTTTGGTGAAGACTTTTTATGATCCTTTCAATTTCAGTCACTGCCATCATCCATCCTTGCTACATTTACACTCCAGCCATCCCTTTCTGATTACAATATTCCAGCTACCACCACACCATTACTCCTTCTAACCCAATGTAACGCTTCGGGGTATTTACCTTTCCTTTGGCTCCAGAGCCAACTGCTACTACCGTTGCTTGTAGCACTTTCCCTTGGGCTTTTTCTGGAATCATGATGCCTCCTTTGGTTACTGTCTCAGCTGCACATCTTTCAACCAGGACACGATCAAAGAGGGGAAGAAACTTCCTAAATGCTTTTCCTGCCTGTGGAAGTAATTGTACATTGTAACAAAAGAAACATTACAACAAAATTGCAATTAAAAAAACTTTTAAAACCAAAATAAGCTGTTTCTCTTTTGAGAAAAATTAATAGTTTAAGAAAACTGCTGAGCATTCATTCTTAATAGTACAAAACGTGTCACCTTTGATTGCATCAGAAATTGCCAAAGACACAAGCAGATGCTGGGCAATCCCAACAGCTCAGTTGCAGATGATGCATTCCAGCTGGGGGAGTAAACCCTTTAGCTCCAAAACTCCGTAGGATTTTAACCCCACATCTTTGGTTACTATAGTTTGGCGAGTGTTAATTACTGATTACATGCAATGTATTTCTTCAGTTCACAACCAGGCTTAATGATGATTAAGGACCTCTTGAGACAAATAAATTTTTATTCACATAGTGGAGTGTTTTATAGTAAAGAAGCAAAACTCTAGCCAGGTCCCCCCAGGTATTTTTCAGGAGCTTTCAAAGCTCAGCATTTCACTTCATGGTATACAGCCTCTCAAGTCTGAAGCTTGAAGCAAGACTGCTGTCACTTATACTGGCTTTTACAAAAGGACAGCAACTTCAAAAGAAACTACTATATCAATGCAAGCACCAAATCCCAAGAGGGGGTGGTCAGGAAGATAGAACTCGGTTTGGTTCAGAAGGAAAGAGATGGCATCTTGCCAAGTCACATGGAGATGGGGCTGCACTGGACAGGTACCCAGAGCCCACACTCAGAAACTAGAAACCAGGGCCTGGCACCCACGTGCCTTTTCCTGGGGCTCATACACACACACACTTACTTTAAACTTAGGAGAAAATAAAATTACAGGCAGAGCGTGAACAAAAGGCAGTACGTGAAAGATGCGTGTCCCCCCACCTAGTGCTACTGGCACAGCGATGAAAAACCAGAGACAAAAGGCTGCTGCGAGCACTTTCATTGTGTACAGATAACGGCTCTGAGCCGCTGTTTAAGGAGAGACGTTATGAGTACGACCGCCCGCAAAGGTCTACAGAGCACAGATGAGGGATGAGTGCAGCACAGAAGCTGAGGTGTCTCTCGCGGGCCTGCCCGGGGGGCGCTGCCCTGCCCTGCGGGACCCTCCCCCCCCGCCGCGGGCAGGGAAGCA
>NW_009952251.1:2916264-2936896 GCF_000747805.2 Chaetura pelagica
CCGGGCCTCGCCGCGGGGATTCGCGCTGCCCGGCCGCGCTGCCCGCAGCGGTTCCGTTTCTGTCAGTCAGAAGACGAAATGTCACTTGCTTTACTTCCCGAGTCCTTCTCCCTTTTTTCCTTCTAGAAGTAGCTGTGCAAAACCGTAACGGGTTTGTTTCCCCTGGGGTTTCGTGTTTCAGCCATGCTCCGCTTGCCCTCAGTGCTCCGTCAGGCCAGGCCCGTGTCCCGCGCCCTCGCCCCGCACCTCACACGGGCTTATGCAAAAGATGTCAAGTTCGGGGCAGATGCCAGAGCTCTCATGCTGCAAGGAGTCGATCTTCTAGCAGACGCTGTAGCTGTCACCATGGGGCCCAAGGTAAGGGAGGGTTTTACATTGGGTTTGTGTTCCTTCTGGGACTTGGTTGAGAACAGTTTTCCCTGGGCAGAGCTGTGTGATGACTGCAGACCTGCAGCACAAAAACGTGCACACGGGCTGGCAGCCGCGTTCTCAGCTCTGTCACCTCAGCCCTGGTACTGATGCACGTGCCTTTCATACTAACGGATTATAATTCGTTGGGCCACTGAAAGGTGCAGTATGTTTGTTTGAGCAGGGTGAGGGTGGTGGGGATGTGCATGATCGGTGACCATGGCTTGGGTGATGGCCTGTAGCAATGAAGTAGGTACATTAACTGTATGTGTATTGTGAGCTGGGTTCATGTGATTTTTGTCTCAATTGTTTTACAGTTTTTTATCGCTTTCTTTTGGCGTTAACAAAGTTAAAGCAACATGGAAAGTGTTATGTTTTCTGATGACTGGTACATTATATCATCCTAAGTTCAGTGGCAGTTGCATTCATTCACGTTGGTTACAGGACAAAGTACAGTGCATGGTTCTTTGTAAATTCTAGGTCTTCTGGAAGTCTAGCTGCTGTATTCTGCATAGTCATGCGACGTGCAGTAGGGCTTGAAATGAGATGCCTCTTTAAGGAAGAGGCACTGATTTTCTGTGGGCTCATAGGAATATCTGTTCCACATTGTAGCAGCATATGCGTGGTAGTTTTGAGGCTGCTTGGCCTCTGTAAAGCTCATTCATTCTTGCACTTTCTTTGGTGCTGTTAGTTTTATTCAAAGGCAAAAATTCCATAAGATGATCAGACAAAAGCTAAGGAACAGTGTCAGCAAACTGGCTGTTTTCCATAAAGGAACAAAGTTTAAGTGTAGTTGGTTAATTTAACTCTGTTTGTTGGTTGTTTTTTTTTGAATGAGGCTGCTTTGGAAATGCCCAAGCATAGTTCTAATGCACTGGTTAAAGGGCAGTTCCTGATGCAACTTACTGTAACTTCCTAGGATTTTTGTTCCAGTGTTCTCACCTTTTCTGCTGTTCTCCCTGTATTGTATAACTTCAGGGACTGTATTGTAATGACTGATTCTGCTTTCATAATTTTTAAGAAATGCCACTCTGGTGAGGAAAGTTCCCTTTGGCATTGTTCTGTATTTAGAGAAATGTGGTTTGCAGTCTCATGCAATCTTTTGATATTGTTGCCAACATGATGATTACTTTGTCAGAACTAGTTTATGTGAGTGTTTTGATTCTTGATATGCAGGACTATTCAAAGTGCACGTGTGTTTGCTGGTGGTGTTCCTTTTTTTTTAGAAACAGATAAAAAGTGTTTGTTGAGTACAAATCCTTCTTTAATGTGATAAGATACGAGTGGATTTTGTTGTGCTGCTCTCCTCACAGCTACCAGACAAACATTTTAAATCTGACCATGTTGAAATAGAGAATGAAATTAGGCAAAACAAGGAGAGGGTACATGAGGAACCTACCAGTAGTAGGATCCTCGAGAGAGAGTTTACTTACTCCAGAGCCACGTTTAGATTTAGGAGATGTGCAGGTCAAATGAAGTAGCTGCAAGAAGTCAGATTATGCATTATTTTGGCACAATTGGTCAGCTCTTTCACAAGTTCCATGTTAGTAGCTGAAGCTTTAACCTTTCCTTTGCAGCCTCCAGGGTTAGTTGTACGTGGGAAGCAGTGTAGCCTCCCACATGGCAGGAATCCCCAGTTAGGTGCATCATTGAGGTAGATGTGAGTGAGCTCTGGGAGCAAGGAGCACAGTGCACTGTAGTGGTAGCTGCTGTGTGGGAGCCCTTAGCCAGATGCTAGGCACTCATCCAACGTCTGGCTGGAGCTGAAGCCACACTGGAACCCCATCAGCTATGGCAGTGTCACCCAGGAGGAACCTGGAGCTGACAGACCAGGTGAAGGGACTTGTGCAGGGTCAGCCAGGATTGACAGTGGTGAGGTGAGGCAGTTCCTCTCCTTTCCCCTCTCCCAGCAGCTCCAGCTGTCAGGGTAGCTGAAGAGTTTCAGGGCAGCACTGACCAAGGTGGCTCCTTGAATTTCTGCTGCCTCCAGCTTGAACTGGACACGATTGATTGCATCAGCTATTCCAGCTATTGAATTCATCTGGGAACAAGTAATTCTCTTGTGCAGATGCATCATCTGCCCTGTGTTCCCCACATAGTCCATAGTTGCCCAGTTTAACTGTCTGTATACGGTGCATAGGATATTCCAACCTTTTAGTTCAGTGCAAATACAGGCTAAGAGAAGAGCTGCTTGTAAATTTTCAACCTTTCAGTAATTATTGCAACACACTAACACAGATTTGATAAGTATTTTCTGTTCTCTTTTTCTCGTCACTTATGAAGTTCATAATTTTCTGCTTTTGTTACTTTCTTTCAGAACATGCAACTGGCTGAGCTTTGTATTACTGTTTTTTGATCACAAACTTTTTATTGTGATTTGTTGGAAATTGTGCACAGTCAGTGCAGTTTTTTCTATATTTTAATTTTAGGGGAAGAGATCAGTGTTAGAGGGAGTCTCTTCAACTTTGTCTCTAAGGGCAGTGTGATTTCTGTTTAAAAATTCTGAGCCTGTGGTATTAAGCATTATGGCTTGGGAACAAAGTATCATTCTATGAAACTATGAAACCTGGAGTAATTTTTTCAGTTTTGCAGAACTTTGGTAAAGCCTGTGCTTGAAAAAAGTTCCAGCTGAAAGCTTTGTGGAAGGGGATGTTTCTGTTTGGCTGTGGCTGACCAAGTACTCTTCAAGTAACTTGCTGTGGATTATGTGGCATTGATATAATATTTCTTCTTTGTCATTCTAGGGAAGAACAGTTATTATTGAACAAAGCTGGGGAAGTCCCAAAGTGACAAAAGATGGTGTGACAGTAGCAAAGGCAATTGACTTAAAAGACAAATACAAAAATATTGGAGCCAAGTTAGTTCAAGATGTTGCCAACAATACAAATGAAGAAGCAGGAGATGGTACCACCACAGCAACAGTACTTGCACGTGCTATTGCCAAGGAGGGCTTTGAGAAGATCAGCAAAGGGGCTAATCCAGTAGAAATCAGGAGGGGTAATGTTTCTTGCCCTTTTATTCAATATTTAATCATTGTCTTTCCACATTCAAAATTTGACTGGCTTCCAGAGTAAGTTGTCTCCTTTGAAGAGCCACAAAAAGATTTCTGTGAAGCACGTGGAGAAAACTTGTTTCAATTATGTTACTCTGAAAAATGATTCCTTTTTAAATTATTTTACAGGTTTATACGTAGTTACCTTTTTTAATTCGTCCTAGGTAAACTCCAATGAAAGCCATTGCTGCATTTAATTAATTTCTGATTAGTATATAAATTCAATGGTGTCATGTAAATAAATCTGTCAAAGTTTGATCATGACAAAGTATGTAATGGGAGTTGCAAAAAATTATCACTAGGTATGCAAGTGACACTGTGGAACTGGAACTGCCAGTCTCTTGGTTATAAACGTGCAAACTTGATGAGTATTTGGGACATGGACTTTGGTTTGGAACTTGTCCTATTGGTGGCTTGGGGTATTTTTCTGTGCTGTACACCTCATTCACTCACAAGTCTTCTATTCATCATCAGGGGTGATGCTTGCAGTTGATGCTATCATAGCTGAACTGAAGAAGCTGTCTAAACCTGTTACAACTCCAGAAGAAATTGCACAGGTAACACAAAAATTAAACCAAGTTTACATGTCTTGTTTTTCAGAAAAAGTTTTGTGAAGTCAGGTGTACAAAGTTAGGTTGTGCATGTGTGACAGCTGAGTGTTTTTCTTCATATATCAAGATTCAGAATACGTTTCAGTGGAAACACTTAATTTTCTTGAGTTATTTAATATTCCCAGTATTCTGACTTGAACTACACTTGCTACAAGTGAGTTCAGAAGTAGGTACTTTTGCGCATCTTCAGGTTTCATTTCAAAATGTGGTCCTAAAACATAAATTAGCGTACTTGGGAAGAACTGATGAGAGGAGAGATGTGTCTGTGGATAGGAGGTATTGGCAGACCTGCTGAGGGAGGTTCAGGTTGAGGTGGGTGGCCAGCTGTGTTTCAGGCATCGGGTGTGTTGCCCTTATAGTGTATTTCTGCCTGTGGCTACAGATGCAGATGGTCTGTCTGTGCTGCAGGAGCATGGGATCTGACCCAATGCTTGAGCTGCTAAAGAACTGTCTGCCCTTCTGATGGAGCTTGTGGGTCCTGGTCTGGATGTGCTACAGCCAGCTGCTCTGTCTTGTCTGGAAATGTGGGAATTGAAAATGGTTGTCCTGATTTTCTTTATAGTGAGGCAACAAATTGTTTATGTGGTGAAATGAGGGGAAATGGTTTACTGTTCCAGGTTGCCACGATATCGGCAAATGGCGATCAGGAAGTTGGCAATATAATCTCTGATGCAATGAAGAAAGTTGGACGAAAGGGTGTGATCACTGTCAAGGTGAGAACTGGCCAACATGTGGATAAGGTGCAAAGCACTCCATTCTCTTCTCCAGTTAGGGTTGTTTTTTGTGCCACGTGATGTAGCTGCTGCTGCTGATCACGTAAGGTATCCTACCATAATTCCTCCCTCCCCAGCTCCTTTACATCAGGATTTAATTGCTGTTCCCTCTTGCAATCCTTTTATTTTGAAGGGAAGCACGTAAAACTGATGTGCAAAGCATTTCATTCTGTTGTGCATAGTATGCTGAAACTAGTGCTTTTGGTAGTAAATTGGGTCTTTTAATGTGGACTTTCTTGCATTATAAACAGGATGGAAAAACTCTAAATGATGAATTGGAAATCATTGAGGGTATGAAATTTGACAGGGGCTACATCTCTCCGTATTTTATTAATACAACCAAAGGTGAGTTAACAGTAACTTATATCAAATACCTTACAGTGGCTCTTGTCACTTAGAAATAACAGTACCTGTTGTAAAGACTTTACAGTCTGTTACACTGTGTACCGCAATGAATGGGGGGGCAGGGGACCTTCCCCATCAAAAACTTTTAACTCTTGGTAAAAGCTTGGGAGTTTGGGGGGTTTTTCTCTTCTCTGTTAGATGGGGACAATACCCATGCTAACATTAGGTTGGCCCTGCAACACTGCAGAACCACGTAGAATTGCAAGTGGAGTCTTGGAGAAAACATTGTCTTTTTTTTTTCCAATGGTGTTGAAAAGTGAAACAGTTTCTCTGAAGTAGCTCCTTAAGACAATGCCAGATACGGTTTTATAATTGAATTGTTTAGGTAATGCATGTTGTTTCTGCAGGGCAGAAATGTGAGTTCCAGGATGCTTACGTTTTAATCACTGAAAAGAAAATTTCTAGTGTACAGTCCATAGTTCCGGCTCTTGAAATTGCCAATGCTCAGCGCAAACCTTTGGTCATTATTGCTGAGGATGTTGATGGAGAAGCACTCAGCACTCTAGTCTTGAACAGGTGAGGCTTAAAATCCATATGTTTAAACATGTGTTTTTTGTGTTTTCAACCATTTAAGGGAATGTATGCAACAGTAGGTATTTGTATTTGTTACAGTGTAGCACTGTTGGTTCTCTTCCCAGTACCAAAAAAACACCAGCTTCTGTATGTAACTGTACTGTGGATCAGTTTGAACAGAGTTTGTTGTTTCTTAACTACATTTTGAGCAAAATAAACTCTGTTGGTAAAGGTCTCTTTGATTGTTTGGTTGTAAGAGTTGCGCTGAAATAACTGGTTTTAGTAACTAGACTCATTCTCTGAACACGTGCCATTAATGTCACTGTCTGAATTCTTCTCTTCAGACTGAAGGTTGGTCTTCAGGTTGTTGCTGTAAAAGCGCCAGGTTTTGGTGACAACAGGAAAAACCAGCTTAAGGATATGGCAATTGCTACTGGTGGTGCTGTAAGTGACAAAGTTTTCATGTGTTTTTTGCTGTAAGAAATGTTAATGGTATTGAAGGAGGAAAGAAATGTCTAATTTTAGGTCCATGGTGTGTATTTCCTGTGTTGCAGGCTTTATCCTTTTTTGCTAAAATGTCACAGTAACTAGTATTTGAATCTTTGTTTTGTTTTTGCTTTTTTACAAGGCAGATACTGATATTGCTGTGTAGAACAGCATTGACCATGAGTCATGAGTCCTTCTGACTGACTGAAGTTACACATAGTTTTCTTGCAGCATTTAGGTCCTTAAAGGGAAGGAGGAATTTCAAGTACATTTCTGAGAAATAGCTTTCTTGCTGCCTTATGAAAACAATTGTGTCTCAGTTGCCCAGACTTGAGTATAGCAAATATAATTGGTTGGAATAGACTGGGTAGTCTTATTTTGTACTCAACTTCTCCAACAGTTGATGTGCACATTAGTGTCCCTTTATGTGACTTTTGTACATACTTCAAAATCATATAATGATATTGAGATCCAGAAGTACTTAATGAAATAAAACATAATCTTTAAGCCAAAAGGAGTACAAAGTAAAAACCCAGCAAACTCTATTCTGAAGTCACTTTTTTGTCAATATTCATAACTTCTCAAAATACAGGAAGGACTCTATAACACAGCTCTGATCTCCAGGCACTTTGGGTCAGTGAGTTACATTCATTGGTCAGGAATGAGCAGTTGGGAGCTGCCTGTTCTGCCAGGGCCTGTGTGAGGTACCTGTGTGCTTGGGCTCTGTTAGGAGAAGGGAAGAGTTTTATTCAACTTGGCTGCAGTAGTGTGATTTTTTTGCACTGGTAGCTTGCTCTGTGGGTTCTTATGTCTATAAATAAAAACTTAATGTCTGGAGAAGCTGTGAATTCCAACCTTTCATGTAACTTGTTTCAGGTGTTTGGAGAAGAGGGTTTGAGCCTAAATGTGGAAGATGTTCAGCCTCACGACTTTGGTAAAGTTGGAGAGGTCATTGTGACAAAAGATGACACCATGCTGCTAAAGGGGAAGGGTGAAAAGGCTCAAATTGAAAAACGTATTCAAGAAATTATCGAACAGCTAGAAGTTACCACAAGTGAATATGAGAAAGAGAAACTGAATGAGCGATTGGCCAAACTCTCTGACGGGGTAGCAGTATTGAAGGTGAGAAGTTAAACTTCCAGGGAAAGGGGCAGTATCAGTCCTTCGTTGCTGATCTACATTACAACTGTGTGTCTTGTAGTCTGAGCAGTTGATTTGGGTAGGGAGCTTGGCTTCTTAACAGTCCTGTGCTTTGGTATAAAGGACTTGATGAAATAATAACTACAATGGCATTTTTAGAATTCTTGAGTGCTGAGGTAGAAGAGAATGCTGCAGGTATGGGAGGGCACGGGTTTGTGTTTTGGTGCATTGCAGTTAATGGCTCAAGGTGGCTCTTCAACTTTGCAGCAGCAGTGCTGTTGCCATCACTGCTGTCCTACCCAGGTTCCCTGTGCAGGCTTTGACATGTGGCTCACTTACTGCAGGTTGGTGGCACGAGTGACGTGGAAGTGAACGAGAAGAAAGACAGAGTTACTGACGCGCTGAACGCCACGCGCGCGGCCGTGGAGGAGGGCATCGTCCCGGGCGGCGGCTGCGCGTTGCTGCGCTGCATTCCAGCTCTAGATGCCTTAGCTCCAGCCAATGAAGATCAGAAAATTGGTAAGTAAAGTACTTGAATGTTTGTGTGGAAGTGTTTAGAAGAGACTTCTTTCTGTCCTGAGGCTTTATGAGGTTAATTGCAGATGGCTTTTAGTGAGAGTTTAGTTGCTTTCTCTTGAGAACCTCGTATCCCCTTGGTATGGCAGTCTCTGCTATGCAGGGGGATGGAGCTGATGCTGCCACCCTGACCTGGGTGTGAAAGAATCAGTAGCAGTAAAACATTAGTAGCCCCTGCAAAGAATTGCAGGCCTTTAAAGGAGAAGCTGACTATTAACAGCCATCGCAAACAGACATAAAAATCTAAGAAAGCTTAAGAGATTGTGTAGCAAAGCAAATGGATAAAGGATTTGTGCAGTGTGACAGTACTCTTTACTACCTTTTGCAGAAGTAAAACCAAAACATGAGTGAATATCCTCTAGATTTCATTTGTTGACAAACGTCAAGTAACAGAGAAATGTTTTCTCTGGAACTGATAAAAATGGCTTCTGTTCCTGCTCAGGGTTCTCCCTTTTCTTACTGATCTGCAGCAGACGAAGGCATACATTGGCTGTAGGAGCAGTGTATGGAAGATGTGTTTCTAAACATCTTTTTTTTTTTTTTTTAGGCATTGAAATAATAAAGAGAACGCTGAAAATCCCAGCAATGACTATTGCAAAGAATGCAGGTGTTGAAGGATCATTGATAGTTGAAAAAATTCTGCAGAGTCCATCAGAAATTGGCTATGATGCAATGCTTGGGGACTTTGTAAATATGGTAGAAAAAGGAATCATAGACCCAACAAAGGTAACCTAAAATAGTCTTCCATTTTCAGCTTTCCTTCCTCCCAGCTCACATGACAGTCAGCAGGTATTAAGTTAATTCTTCCCTGTTTTTAGGTTGTGAGAACTGCTCTGATGGATGCTGCAGGGGTTGCATCTCTCTTATCAACAGCAGAAGCAGTGGTGACTGAAATTCCCAAAGAAGAAAAGGAGCCTGCAATGGGAGGAATGGGTGGGATGGGAGGAGGAATGGGAGGTGGCATGTTCTAATTCCTGGGATGGGGATGCATCATGAGCTGTGCTGTTGGAGACTGACAGTTCTGACTTCCAACAACCACAGGTGTCAATGCAGGAGGGTGGATAGTGACTGAAGTGAGGGTGGTGTTTAAAAGAATCACTGTAACCATCAGTTACTGGATTTCATTTAACACACGTGTAATTGTTTACAGTCATTGTCCATGCCTACAGATAATTTATTTTGTATTTTTTGAATAAAGACATTTGTACATTCCTGATAACTGGGTGCAAGATCCATACACCAAGGTCCTGATTTAAACTTAATTAAGGCACTTGATATTCTGTTTCAGAATTTATTGGTGCTTGCCAGTACTAGGAAGAACTTGGAAGCCACTGTGCGTGAGTCTAGACAATTATGTACAAAGTAGGCAAATATGCAGTTATGTGACCTTTACGTAATAAACTGCTCAAAAGTTACAAAATGTATCACCTTATTCATCTGCACACGAAGTCATAGTCACAGGAGAGCCTTTACAGCCTCCTGCTTCTAAGTTTTACTAGAAATCTGACGCTGCTCTCACTAAGAAATGTTCCTTTGTCTATAATGTTTCTCAGAAATACAAGTTACTTTAATTTTTATAAGAAACACCTAAGCTGAACTGATGCTACAGTTCTTTGAAACACTATAAACAATGCTATGCAAGGAAGGCATGGGCACTGACTTTGTTTTGCTGCATTTATACGGCTTGTTTTGTGAGCTGGAACAGGCCCAGTGCATCCCTCTGTAGTGCAGGAGGGAAAGTACCCTGAGGGTAAGAACCAGGTAAGTCAGTCTTTGCTGAGATAAAGATTGTGAGGTTTTAAAATACTTCTGTTCAGCTGTAGTACATGGTTACCTCCTTGCCTTGAGGCCTCTAGTCTTGTCTTCCAGTGTTCTGGTAATGGGCTCCAGGATTTTGTTTTAATTCTTCGGCACTAGATACTGTTTTATCCTTAAAAATTACAGCTTCATTTGCCACCTACTGTTCTGACACAGCTGATGACAGTGATGTGTAAAGTCTTCTCTGCCTGGTTTTGAACTGTTTTTCAAACTTCAAGACAGTGGTGTTACCAAATTTTGTATGTTTCTCTGATTGTCTTAACAAAGCTCCTTACAACCTCAATGCTGTAAAACTGACCTCTTAATCCAGCTGTCACTTTCCCCAGCTTCCTGCTTTAATAATAACTATCCTTCACATGTAGTATCTGTGAAATTTGAGTTGTTCTTTCTGGAAAACTATCTGAATAGTCTGAAACTGCTTCAAGTCTGTCTTTGTCATGTTCTGCACCTTCCTGTGCTATTTAACACACTCTTCTGTAGTAGCCATGTTGATTACAGATGCTTTGGAGAAGGGACCAGCTGAAAGGACACCTGACCTTCACCTAATTTCAGTAAGAAAATCTGCTAATGCAAAGGACATTGTTTCAGACTGGAGAGGGAATATTAATGTTAGGCATAGAACTACTGAAAATTCAGTCAAGACAGCTAGTACCATCATACTAATTAAATGGAGCATGGTACTGAAAACCTGAGAACTAAGGTTTACCTCTCTATTGTATGCTAATGATGACTGGTACTGAAAACCTGAGAACTAAGGTTTACCTCTCTATTGTATGCTAATGATGACTGGTACTGAAAACCTGAGAACTAAGGTTTACCTCTCTATTGTATGCTAATGATGACTGGTACTGAAAACCTGAGAACTAAGGTTTACCTCTCTATTGTATGCTAATGATGACTGGTACTGAAAACCTGAGAACTAAGGTTTACCTCTCTATTGTATGCTAATGATGACTGGTACTGAAAACCTGAGAACTAAGGTTTACCTCTCTATTGTATGCTAAGGATGACTGGCTTTGGGTCAGAAGCCAGAATGTCAGTTTCCTTTGCCTTGGCCAGAATTGGCTGTTCAATTACATTCACACTACTAATAAACTTGAGTTAATATGTTATAATGCTGAAAAACCAATAGCTTGGAGAAGGCAGAACTTAACACTGTGACTACACAAGCCATTTGGCAAGTTTATAAACAGCAGTCTGAGATATCTGTGTTACAGTGGCTGCCAAGTGTCTGTCACTGATAACAGTTTATGTTGCACTTTATTGTAGCTTGAACGTCCTGTATAGATCTGGCTGAACGGGTGTGTTTTGTACAGAATGAAATCACAAAGCTCAGATAATAAATAGATGTTCCAAAGGAGCAGCATGGCACCTCTTGTACAAACAAAGCTATAAACAAGTTCATAATGGAAGTTGTTAGAATTTTCTCTTTTATGTTTGGTGAACTTCATGAAGCATTAGCTCCCGAGGTATGCTTGTTTCTGGGCCATGGAGTTTGGATGCTCTTCTTTCAAAGGCAGCTACCATCTGCTTTATCACTTCATCAAAAAATAGCGTAGCGAGTTTTGAGTGTAGAAGTGAACGAAATTCAAAAGAAACCTGTTTAAGAAAACACAGAATAATTATTTTTCCTTTATTCGTTGTGGTAAAATGGTGTTGCAGACAACTTCATTAAAGATCTCCAACTGATCTGCAAGTAAGGCATTAAAACTGAGCTAGAGGTGAGCATGTCTGTGACAAAAAGCTTTCTTCCTTGGCCAGAGAACTGTCTCCCTGAGTTCTCCAACCAGAAGAATAATTTTGTTCAGTTCTCTGAAGTAATAATTTCCACTTAGATGAACTATCTTTTATACTTAACAAAAGATGCATCAGAAAACACACATAAAATATCTGAGATAAAAAAACCTGTCGAACACTAACTTACTTACTTTGCACACAGAACTCAGCCATGCAACAGAAGTCGGCATAAGAAGATTCTGCATGGCAAGACAGCTGACCTTACAGGTAAGCTGGAGCAAACCCAAGAGACATTTACAAGCAGCTTGGAATAGCAACATTTTAAATGCCTTTCCGTCTTGGTAACTGTAGCAATTTACTGACCAAAGCTACAAGTTTGCTCCTGTGTGCTGTATCCTGCCTGAACTCCAGCAGTGTCAGTGTACACGCACTGGTGAAGTCCTCTGTACCAAGCTTCTACATTTTATTTTTAGCTACTGTGTCTTGCAGTTAAACTGAAACTTCTGCAGCAGTTGTTTAGCAGGGAGTTTGCTTTCTCTCTCCACCCTCAAAAGAAAAGTTCACTTCTATGTCAAATAGCCTTAGATAGCTTTTGTGCTGTGCTGGCCTTCAGTGTAGTTAAATAACACTCCCCTACGGCTATGGAATCACGTTGTTTTGGAAAACGCAGCTTCCTGCAATGATTACAATCTTTTCTGGAAAATAAATAGGTTGCTCTTCTGTGATTTTTATCATCACTCCTGCTATAGCATGTCTTTTGGATTGAGATTTAAGTACTTTTGTCATTCCTGAGAAGTTGGCCAGTTAAATGCCAAATGGAGCAAATACAGCTTCTTTCAAATTGCTTGTGAGTAATGCCTATTAACTGGAAAGAGTAGCACAGAAGTAATTAAACTACTTGGACCTTAGCAGTAGCTTCATTTACATTTGCATGACCTCAAGCATCAGTAAAAAGAGTGTGCCTTTTGGAAGTCTGAGAGCTGTCACTTAAAGCACCTGCAGAGCCAAGATACTGAGTTTGGCATCATTATCAGTAACTATGTAAAAACCTGAGGTACAGTAATCCCCAAAGTTTGCAGATGATAAAAATGGTGGTGTGCTTCCATCTCTGTCAGGCTGGCAGCACAGTGATACAGTAGCTTGTGGGAACCAGCATAACCCAAAACTGAAATTACATTTTCTAAAGCAAATGAACATTCTTGAAATCAAAGTGTTGTCTTGAATATTAGTAATTGCACAGCATGGTCTGAGAATTTTGTTGTGAAATGTTTATCATCCCTATCTGCACAGGCCAAGACAAGTAACACAGCAGGTCAGTAACTAGCAAGGACAAGAGGCCTCCAGGTCTTGCCTTTGTGAGGCAGCCCCCAGCTCTGCTGGCTACGTGTTTCTGCTACCCCAAGATGGGGTTAGCAGTCAGAAGCATTTATAGTATTTCCCCAAGAAAGTGAAAATGTCTGGTTTAAGTCCAGTTTGGACTCCCTTTAACTGAAGTTGACCTAAAAATGTCAGAGCTTTGGGGGAGAGGAGGAATGGGACAAAGTTTTCCCCTACAAACTCAGATCACAGGGTTTAAACACTTGCTTAATTCAGGTTTTCTCAACTGATGCACAGCTTGGGTTAAAAGCTAACTTATGTACTGGTAAGCAGCAGGAACTGGCACTTGCCCAGAGAAATTAAAATACCATGACCAAACAGCATGTGAACACCATTGGCAAATCCCATGAGAAATGTATTTTTTGAGTGCCCTTAGATTCATTTTTACTGTAGAAATATATTAAATGCAATACAAGAATAAGCTGAACGTTATTAACCCAATGAGAGTAACGTGCCAGTTTACAAATACTGCAAAAGCTCTTTTTCCTATTTACATAAGATAATTTTAAAAGCAGAGTATCCCAGTAGATGGCAGCAGGATCAACCCATTTCTGTGTACTTTTGTGGCCTGTTCCAAACCCCCACTTAGTTACCTGCTCCATGCACCACCTACTCTTAATGCTGGAAAATGTAAGATAGAAATATGATGATCGACTGAAGAGATGGAAAAACAATAACTTGAGTGGAAAACAATCTGTCTGGGAGTAACAGTCTAAATCAGATGCTGGTATTAAAGAGTAATACTCTTGAGCTGCAGTGATAGCCCATAACAGAGTAAAAGACCAAAAATATCTTATACCCCTATTATAGAAGGAAGGAGGAAGACTTAAATAACTACATGAAAGAGTAAAATTGGAAGCCAGGAAAATAAACTGACCAAACTGCAGGCCAAAGAGGGCAAATGGGAGAACACCTACTTTCTGCTACTAAGAGCACTTAGGCTGTAATTAAAGGAAATAACAAAGTATGTTTAGTGTTTCTCCCTTTGTATTTGACTGTCTAAAAACTTCAGCATGTTTAGAATTGTATGGTGAGAGATACTATTCCTAGACTGTTTCATGACAGGTGTACACCTCAGAGGACTCTTATTTCTGAAGGACAATGTAGTGGTTTCCATGTGGTAAAGCTTGTTAAAAAAAAATAAAATACAGTAGTGCCAAAACCTAATGATAACTGGTTTTCTGTGTATGCATGTTTAAAAAGACTAGTACCAACCATTAGACACAAATAAACAAGAAAACCCCCATACCAACAAAAAGCACAGTTTGAAGATAATGTTCCTATGCCCTGTTCCTAGCATCTGGTAGTCTTAAATACAATACTTACTGAAAAATCCAATGTACATGTCCTTGGATAACCAGGGATACCTGGGCTGAAACGCCACATTGTTTCCAAGTGATTAAATAGTTTTCCATCTGTGCAGGATGCCTAGGACAAAGTTTAAAAAATTAAGCTACAATTAGGCTTTTACAGATGTGATAACTTGATATTACTGAAGTTTGTGTTTGCATTTTATTAGACAGTGAAGGTCTCAGCATGGTTATTCCTACAGTGCAGCCAGCATAAAATATTATTTACAATGTCCTTTAAAGCAAAATAATTTAATGCTTTTTAAAGGAGAGGAAAAATTCTGTGTTGGGAGTCATAAAATGGGTTTCTAGCATAATGCATAGAAGATGAAAATAATGGTAGTGCTACCAGAATTTGGAACAACACTGTTTTAAGGAAAGGATATGGATATTTACTAGTTTGGCTTGTTTGTGGGGTTTTTTTCATGACGTGTATAGAGTATTTCATATACTGATACATGGACTGGTAGTCTTGGGCTACAGGAATGCTTCACATCAAAGAAAACCTGAACGCAACATGTATAATAGAAAAAGACTGAAAAATACATATTTCAAAAACATCCACATACATAATATCAGTATTTTTAAAATTTATATTTCTGTAATTGTTTTTCACAGGTCTTACTGTTGCCACTAGCAGCTTTGCTCCAACAGGACTACCCTTGGTGAATCGGTGTTGCTTGTGGTTTGAAAGCTGTGCTAAGGTAAGCCATCTCAAAGACTCAGCAGCAGCACAAAAATATCTACGTTTTCCTGCCCAGGAATGAGGTGTTGTGCCTTGCTACTTCTGAGGCAGAAAGGGGAGGAGTACAGGAAAGATGAGACACAAAGAGCTGGGCTTGCTTTTCCCATTGCTGTCAAAAGGGCAGGAAGGTTGGGAAAATTGCCAATGTGTCCCACTTGCTCCCAACCTTATAAGTAGCGAACTCTCTCCATGCCTTCCTCTGTGGCAGGAGCTGCTGCTACCCTCTGGTTTTCCCATTGCTCAAGCCTTGCTACAATAAGCAACAAATCATGCTCGTTTTGTGACCAGCAGTAGCCTGCTGTGCCAGACCACCTGCACACTGCCTGTGCCTGGAGTTACTTCTGAGGAGAGTGAGGTAGTCCCAGCACACAGTTGCCAAGGAAAAATAATCCCAGCAGAAAAGGAAAGAGTTAATAAGCCAGTCTTACAGCTATGAAAGCAAAAAGCTAGTCTTGCCAAGGAAGAGTAGAAGGGGAAAGCAATCAGCACATAAAATGCAGATTTTCCATTGTAGCTTTTCAATGTTCTTATAAAGGGAGAAAGATTTTTATTTTTTTTTCTTTCCAGAATAAGTACCTTAAATAAAGGCACACTGCATATTCCATTTCCAATTCATGTCTCCCCTCTACTTAAGAAACCCAATGCCTGTTTTGAGCAGTGTCTCTTAAGAGGAAGCCTAGAAAATAACAGTGCAATAGGATATCCAAACAATTATCTGGAGCAGCAATCAAGTGTTGTAATTCCACTAGTCACTCAAAAAAGAGTTAAGATTTGCCACATGAAGGGGAGAGGCAGTTTTGCTGCAAGGAATCTGTTCTGAGCTGTTCCTAACCAAAACAGAGTTGAACCTGTAAGGCAGACTAGTCAGAAAATCCAGACATTTTCTTCCTTGACATTTTTAATTACTGCTCTTAAAAGGATGAAAGGAGAAATACAACAGCTTTTCTTCTGAAAAAAATAATTTTAAAAAATGGGCTTCAAATCCAATCCACTCTTCTATCTTCTCATTAATACCCTGAATAACGAATTGTTCAGCAGACCATACACTTAAGACTTATTGCATTAGCTAGGTAAAACTGTCAGAAGAAAAGCAATGACAAATACTAATTTTGCTAAGGCATCAGAAGCTACAGTTGTCAAAGTCAGTATTAGTTTTGCATTTAGAGCAGCTTGGACAGGATTTTAACAACAACAAAATCTTCATTAATGGCTGCTAGTTTCTTCAGCAAGTACCTTTTTCAAAAGAAAATTAAAAAGCAATTCCTGCCCCTTCCCCCCCTCATTTGGCAGCTTATGTTTTAATAGCACATTCAAATTCTCTGCAGTTAACCTAAGTGTTTAAAGAAAAGAAACACCAGTTTTGAGCCACACAAACCACTTGCATCATCAGTTTTGTTCTGAAGCAAGACCTTCCTGGAATATTCAAATTTCAACAAGCAAAGGTTACAGGAAGTTACAGCTAAGAAAAAAAAAAAAAGGTTACCTTAACTAAATGTGGTCTCACTAGAGTAACAACTGACGTGTACCTCTCCAGTACAGGAGGGAATCCTATTTCTAGCTGTGCTTTGCAGTATCCAGAGCGCTTTGATAAGATATCTGACTTTTTACACCAAGGTACAAATAGTTTGTAGTTCTCCACAAGAGCAACAACTTCATACATTTCCTGCATAGAATACCTGGAAACAAAAATATGAACACTACAGTTACAAGGTATTTTAACTTCAAATTCAGTATTTCAAAGTTTCAAAGACAGTATAAATGGCATAGGCAGTTTGGAAGGTGAACATACAGTCACCTGAAAATGCTACCACTGCTTTTGGAAATGAAAAATGCAGCTTTGGTAATCAAAGAGAAAAAAGTAATACACTGTTAAAGGTCTTTGCATAAAGAAGCAAAGTACCACACAACACGCAGCAGTAAAGTTAGTAAACAGTGAACCTGGTGTCTGCTACTTGCTGCAGTAGCAGGCAAATATGCATACATTTCAAATGGAAAAATAGGTATTTCCAGTACATCTGTATCTTTTTTTGGGTAGATCTTGGATGTTCTACATGAAAAATCCATACTTCATGGCTACCAAGAAAAGGTGTATCAAAATTAAAGTACTATATTTCATTAGGCTTATTTAAATAGAGGAACAGTACTTTTCTTATTTCAGCCCAAATAAAAAAGCTTAATTTAAAAAATGGCAAAAGCTCACAGCATCACAGAATGGCTGAGGTTGGAAAGGCCCTCTAGAGGTCATCTTGTCCAATCCCCTGCTCAAGCAGGATATTGAAATCACATGAAAGAATGATGGCAACATTTTAGTGGATTCTGTGCTAACGTGGCAAAATATTAGAGCTGCGATTTTTAATTTTTAGTTTTGACTCAGAAGGGTTGAAGCACATATCTAATTCCATGTGTCTAAAATGAGGCATATGTTCCACAGTGAGTGCTATTGGACAACAGCTCTTTTTAAATGACTGTGCAAAATCTGTTGCATAGTTCAAGAACTATCATTTAACTGAGCATTAAACATAGTAAAAAGAAAAAAAAAAAAAGTAAGTTAATACACAAGTAGTTCATACTATTGTGGACCAGGGACTGGGGACAGATCCCAGTCTTGCTAAATCAACTGGAATTTTCCCACTAGCTTTAATAAGGCAAGCAGGATTTCAAAATGTTTTCAAAGTGCTTATGTTTCCTCATCACACAACTAATTATTTTCCTTCTTTTAGAGAAAGAAGAAAATCTTGAGAAGTTAAAAGGACAACATAAGGTAAGCACATATTTGGGACAGAAGGGACAAAATTGAGTTTTCACAGCTCTTAGTTTATTCCCATTTCACCAGAATAAATGGTGTATTCTCCCCTTTCAGGGTTGGTTTTGTTTTGTCATGGAACAAAAGTATTATTCCTGCTATTTCTTTCTACCAAGCAAGAGTTTTGGGTTCCTACATTTTTTGTTTTCAATTCCAGACTGGAAAAGCCCATTCTCTACAAATTTTGAAAGTCAAAACTCCTTTCTAGTCTCCAGTTGGGCAGAGTCATAGGGACATGTGTCTTCAGGGATGCTCAGTTTTTGAACTTACGGTATTTTGGATTAATCACAGCAAACACAAAACTGATAAGCATATAAAGTCACTTTCCACACTTCTATACAAACCCTATAATTCTTCTTTCAGAATATTCTTTTCTTTTATTCACTAGTGGTGCAGCAATGTCAAAGAAAGTTCTTGAAAAGGTATGGCTCATTACAGGTACTTGCAAAGGAGAAATTCTGGTCATCAGAATACCACAGGAAGCCAAGTGCCTGAAACAGTGAAAATGCTTTTAGATGCATTTCATATCAGCAAACAACACATTCAGGTGAGACAATCTGTTGTAAAACATTCCAGAAAATGCCAGACTCAGATGGAAAAACAAAGGCTTGTAGAAACTGTTAAAACCATAAGGGAGACTTTTTTTCTTTTCTTTCCCCTTAGGAGAGACTAAAAATAGCCCCCAGTCCCAAGAGAGGTAATTGGCAGAGTAAAATATAAAGGCCCTTTTTAAACATTGGCTTCATGGCAGCCTGAGTTCATGTACAAGCCTCATATGCACTTAATTTGCAGAACAGGCTTAATAGCAAAATCAAGGCATATCTGCAATACTTTACACTTTTGGAATGCAAAGAAGAGAAGGCTCCACTTGCAGATACAAAGTTGAGCTGTGCTATAAGCCCTCTGCTGCCATCCTTGTCCTAAATGGAGAGTTTCATTTTGAAGGTCCCTTCAGAAAGTGCATTACTTACCCAGCTTTCAAAATTTCCTCCAGAAAACATAATGCAAAATCTTGGACACAATGTTTTCATAAATAAACCTTAACAAATCACCTCTAAAAATGCTAGTAATTCTGTGAGGGCACCTCAGTGTTCTCTATGAATATCTATACTAAAATTAACAAATATTCACTGTCATTATTAGGTCTGTTCTGCTATGTTATTGATTTTTGCCTAGATTAAGTCAGTTAAGACACAAAATGCTACCTCAAAAGTTCTGATTTTTGGCACCAGGAGGTAAAAATGCCACTATGTGCTATCAGTGATTGTACAAACATAAGCTAAAATGCAACCTGGGTCTTTCATTGTCCTTTCTCTAATTAAACAAGCAGGACAGTAGGTCGACCTTAAAAATCTTTAGACAACAAACTCTGCAAATGTTTGCAACTGTATCTCAGGTCTGTTTTTTTCCACACAGACTGGAGAAGACTGTTAAGGAAAAGCCCTGCTGTGAGAGAAATGCTGGAAGAGTGCCAGGATGTTGTAGCTGCCTCAACCAGATTCATAGAAAGTGTTCAAATGTTTGGACTGGACCTCACTCTGGAGAGCTAATTTAAATTGCCTTCTCCATCAGCAGCTAGGAATAGTACACAGTCCAAACGAGTTCCCAGGCTTCTTCTCTTAGTTTGTTTCTTTTTACTGTAATGCTATGCCACTTTGTTGTTTCATACAGTTTTATCTAGACTTGTTTCAGCCACAAGGCTGAAAAACAATCTCTACAAATAATCTTTTATCTGCTGTAAGACAATATCCATTTCACAATGATCCTGCCATCCCAGGAAGGCAAGGTTAAGAGAGGCTGTAATGCTAACAAAGATGGTGAAACTTCATTTCTCTCCTGATTTTATCTGAAGAAAAACAGATGCAGTGAGAATGTGCTGGGCTCAGTCCCAGTTCAGGAAGCCTAGCTCTTCAGGAAATCACAAAAACATGGATTTCAGTGGAACGTCACATGTTTTTGTGAACCCAATCAAGGCCACAGAAGAAAAGCCAAGTCCATACTAGAATGCAGACAGACCTATGACCTCTGTCTTTGTCCCCAGACAGTAACACAACTGTTCCCAGTCACACAGCTCTTACTGGCATTGTTCAGTTCCTGCCACTTGCTGCTTTCTCTAAACATTTAGGCACTGATCACAGTATCACTTGACTTCCCTGACCTGAAAGGGTAGCATTTTCTGCTGTAAGGTGTACACACCTAAGTGATCTATAGTCAGGGATTATTTTTAATAGCCACAACATTTTATTTCTGAAAAACAAGCAAAAACAAAGGGGCCTGGAACTCCTGACTACAAAAACTGCCAGAGGAATTTCGTTAACTGTTACTTCCATAAGTTTAGTGATATCTTAGGGCTGTTTTATGGTCTGTGAGACATGAGCTGATCTCATTCAAATCCTTTGCCGACAGCCCTTCCCATGCCCAAAAATGACTGTGCTAACAAGTGTGCCGTTAGCATCTCGGTCTGCATGAGCACAGGAGCCCTCGCAGTCTGCACCGCCGGGATCTGCACAGACGGGGCTGCCGGGCACGGAAGCACATCCCGCTGCAACCAAGGCTGCAACTCGCCGCGCCGTTCTGCATTCAGCCCGCATCCGCTTAACGCCACGTGCCGAGCTTCTCGCAGCTTTCACTATCAACATTTGCAAACTTGGGCTGCACCCGGTCACTTGTACCGAGCGCCTTTCCCAGTGACTGATTTTCCCCGCAATCCCAGACTCCACTGAAGTAACCCCAGACTTCCCCAAAGCCACCGGCTGGTCCCGGCGCTGGAGACCGCGCGTTCGCTCGGGAGCGTAAGGAGGGTCTGCGCGCCCGAGGCGGCTGCTCCCGCCCCGGCACC
>NW_009952251.1:2937200-2941946 GCF_000747805.2 Chaetura pelagica
GCAGGGCCTGTTCTGCGGCTGAGGAACCTCTCGGTGCCCCCGTGTGCCGCACGGCACCCGCTGCCGCGGAGCAGCGCTTTCCCCGTGTGCTGTTCGCCCCCGACGTAACTCGTGCCGCTTCCTAGTGTTTACACGTCCCGGACTGGAACTTCAGCCCGCGTCGCGCTGGGGGGCGAACAGCTCGGGCACGTTGTCAGCGCAGTCTCCTCAGCTGCGCGGTGAGCCTTTCCCGCCCCGGTACGTGCCAGTAGAATGTTACACGGGGTGCAAATCAAGCTCCTTTAGTTAAAGCAGTTGGATGTTAAATACATGGAAACTGGTATTTCTGAACAGAGTAGCAGTTCAACTCTGTAAGGCCCCGTACACACCCTTTGACGGAAAGTCCCCGGTATAGTGATGTTGGTGTCCTCGCCCCGAGCAAACCGCTCATTATTAAATAAACGCCACCGGTCCGGAGAGTTGAAATGGACTGGAGCAGCTCGTTGTTCTTCATCCCATCAGGCTATGGTGGTTTTCAGATAGGCTGTCTTGTTCCATGTTCCTCATATTGAACTTGATAAAAAAAAAAAACAGAAACTAAAAAATCTCTGTGTTCTCCAATGTGGGAGAAAAACAGCAAAGCCAGAAATGCATCTTAACATTCTTACTGCTAATCGCATCTGGGTCTTCTGCCACTTCCCATCAGAGCTGCTCGTGTTTGCTGGCTTCTGTGTTTGCACGGGATGTGTTCAGAGTCTGTTGTTCTAGCTTGCTCCTGCGGATCAGGAGTTACCTCTTGCAGCCTTGGGCACCTCTTGGTGGATTTCATCTCCTGAAGGACCAAGTGTTGAGAAGCACAAGATGATGAAGGTATGAGGGAACTTTTTTTTTTTTCTTCCCTTGGTAGACTCAGAAATAACAGTCCTTACACCTTGCTTGATACCTGCTTGTTGGAAAAGAGGTTTGTATTTCCTAACTTTGACAGGAAGAATGGACCAAATATTTAATACCCAAGGATTTAATACCCAAGGGTCATGCTGCATGACCAAAAATAACTTATTTTCCTAAATGCTATTTTTGTAACCCCACCATGACGAGAAAAGATTTATCTTAAATCTGTTTATGAGGCTTATACTATCTTAAAAACATTAAAGGATTTTAAGGACCCTTTTAAGTGACCAGAGAGACAGAGTCAGCCTGTTTCAAAAGCAGGGTATTTTTACACGATGCATTCACCTGTTTTCTTGTAGATGACTGAACAGGGACACTACTTTAGTATGTTCCTTCGGCAGCCAAAGATCTGCAGTGCAAAGCAAAAATAAACCCATTGTGTTTCTGTTTATGAAGGAGTTTTGAATGATACTTCCATTGAATACCTCAGAATCTCTTGCAATCACACATTTAGGCTGGGAAGGATGATCTCCAAGCATGGGAGATGGCTAAGTTGCGAGTTACATGATTCACATGATATACTTAGGAATTAAGGGCAGATCCACTTGAGTAGATTCACCAGGAGCTACAACATAAAAATCAAGAGAATTTTCTTGCATTTCCTGTGACACCAGTGAACTGGGTGTTTCTGGCAATAATAAAGTATTTGGCTGCAAACCTGTTGTGCAGAGGCTTAAACTTGTTACGCCTTCATAAGACTGTGATGGGCCTGTCCACCTCATACTCACTTACAGCCAGTTTTGAAATCCAGCTGCTCTGTTTGTACCGTGTCTCCTTTCCAAAACAATAGAGGCCATATTGATTAAACTTGCCAGCTTGGACAGACAAAGTGGGGGTGGCTTGTGTTCAGGTTACACACATTTCTACTGTGCTGTGAAACACAAAGCAGCCCTTGTTGAAGCCCCTCCAAAAAAGTTTATAATCCAAAGTGTATGTGTTTTTTGTTTATTTGTGTTTCATTTTCTCACTGGCTTTTCAGTGTGGAAAAAGGATCCTTTCTACCTTACTACATCTTGACAGCAGAAGCAAAAATGGGACTT
This sequence comes from Chaetura pelagica, assembly GCF_000747805.2. NCBI lineage: Eukaryota > Metazoa > Chordata > Aves > Apodiformes > Apodidae > Chaetura > Chaetura pelagica. The sequence continues at coordinate 2,939,171 of NW_009952251.1, forward strand.
GAAGAGATTTTATTTCATGCTAGTTTTTTCATGTTGTGTGAGAAACTTTAAGTTTCTGTGAAGTTGAAACATAGCTGCTGTTACGTATTTCCTCTCCTTAAGACTTTTTTGCCCTTATCTCTAATAGACACATGTCAGTAAACTGTCCCTGGCACATGATCCTGGGGTAAATTGAAGGGCTGGGAGCTCAGACCAGGTTTGTGGCTTTTTGCACAGTGTGTCAGTTCATGGTGCAATTCTTTGTAGTGTTAGGTGTGGGGAAAAAGTGAATACAAATAAAAGGTTTGGAAGACTCAGTGGGAGGAGGTAGTCACAAGTGTGGGTGGGCAGGCCAAGGATACTCCTTTCAGCAGTAGTTCCAAGCTGGCTGTGTGCAATTGGACCTGAATCTTTTACATAAAGCAGGACTTCACAGGTCTGTAACTTAGGTGCAATTCCAGGTATACAAGGCTTATGGCTCTTAAATCCAATTTGTTTCCCATTCATATAGGTATCTCCATGAAGTGTATGCACATGTGTATGCGGGGGGAAAGGGATGGGAACTTGGGCAGGCAAAATAGGACTGGTAACCCACTAAATTACTACCCTGTCCATATCCTGTGGAAGCTGTGCAACAAAGGTATTGGCAAAGGCAGAAGTACATATTCAGGGCTTTGACTGGCAGACACAGAGATCTGAGGGCAGCATGCAGAACTGGGGGAGGAAGAGACACAAGCAGAATGCAGTTTTTGCACTGCTTCATCACAGCACAGTTCCTGTCGGCTCTCAACACTGAACCTGCCATTTCTGTGGGAAGTGGAAAATTCCAAAACTACTATTTTAAAATTCCTTGGGATCACAACTCCTGAGCTCAGTTCTGTTTAATAACAGAAGAAATGCTGTACTGCAGCTGTTTTGCCTAACCTAAGTTGGAACTCAGGCTGAAGAAACAAGAGAAAGTTGCTGCAAAGTGATCTTCATGGTGAACCCAAGCATGTGACATTTACTTAAAATAGTTACATGCATTAAATTCTTGCAGCAGGGAATTAGTGTCTGCCTTGACCTTATTCTCACATGTCCCTGGGCAGCTCAGTAAGTATCTCCTTTTTTGGCCTGTGAGTATATGCAAGTGCATCTTTCTATAAATGCAGAACTTGAGTTTAATAACACGAAGAAAAAGAAGGTGCTGTGCACCTTCAAATGGCAGTCTCTCTTAGGAACACTTGAATAAATACATGTAGCTATCTAAAATACTACAAGCAGAACTGTCCAGTGAACTTCTCCATGCTAAGCAATACAAAGCAAAGCCAGATGTACAGATCAGTTTATCAATCCAACATACATGTTGACATAAACACACAGTCTTGGCTTTATTTACTTTTAAGACAAACCTCAAAAAGCTGTAATGTGAACTACCAACTTTCATAAGGGGAATTATTAGTGAGTAGTGAATGTGAGTTTTGCCATCATGTATTTATTGCCCTTTTGCAAGTAATTTATGCTTTTCCTTATCGGCAGTTCTCATGTTGACTCAGTTTTGTTTGTTGCAAAAGCTTCTGAGGAGATTAGAAACTTGGCAGCTGTACAATAAGACTGCATGGAAATACATAAGCTATACAAGATTATGTATTTGATTACTATGTTATGAAAATATAATTAATGTGTTCTATGATTAAGCAATCATGAACTTTGAACTGAGGTTGCGTGGCCAGCCTTGGTGTTTTACTTAGGTTTGTGCTTACTACTGCTAGAAGTTGAGAGAATAAAAGATCAGCTTGCTCACACTTGGCTATGAGGGAGATTTTCCAGGTCTTTGCATGTGGACAGAATCAGTCTCATTCAGGTATGGTGTGTACTGCAGACACTGATGTTGAAATACGCACATATATTGACAGAAAAAATAAAGTTCATAGTTTCCAAATGAAACACAGAAGTTGCATAAGGGCAGTTATTGCAGAACAGCTAAACATTTCTTTTGACTTTTCCCACCTAGGTCATGTTTCATAAGCTGCAGATCACATCTGATCACCTCCTTCTCCTTTCTAGACCATGGCAAGTTTGCCATGTCTCTGCTGAGCTGCAGAGTACCAGAATGAACTCCAGTCGTGTTCTCCATCGACGGCTTCGACTGTGCCAAGTAATAAAGTGAAATTATTGCTTTCCAGGTTTCCTATGCAAAGTCACTTCTAGCGGCCAGAATTAGACTTCAGTTCCTGTGCAGCAACCTGGTGCTGCTGACAGGCGTTCAGCTTCCGTTAGCTACCTGCATGGGATTGCTTTGTCATTATTTTGGCTATTTTGAATTCATACACCTGGTTTCAACTGCCAATATGTAGCGTGTTTTTTTGTTTTGTTTTGTTATTAAAGTTCACCTGTTTGATCTCTGATTATTTCTTGTATGGATCAGTAAAAGATGATTCTGAATTCCTGCTTCTACCTGCTCGTGGCGTTCACCAGTTTGGTGTCACTTACCAGTTTTAGAAACACATCTTCCATTCCCTCCTTTAAGCCATTACCAAAATATTGAACAGACCCGACCTGCCTGAAGAGCTGGAATTCAGCGATGCCCCCACCTTGTGTCTGCAGCGTCTGCTCTGTCTGGTACCTGGAAATTAACCTGTTGGTGCCGGGGCGGTTGCCCTGTGAGATGAAGGAAAGGTCAATACCCTTGGCGAACGGAGCAGAGCATCCGGCTTCCCGCGGGATCAGCCCCCAGGGACAGGCGTGCACCTGCGCAGCGGGTTCCCATGGCGCAGCAGGGTGTCGGGCCGGGCCTGCTGGGCTGCCCGGCCCCGCG